>NC_047170.1:14882144-15214144 GCF_009819705.1 Hippoglossus hippoglossus | reverse complement strand
GTTGGGGTGAGTGCTGTTTATTTTACTCTAAGGTGAAAATGGGTCAGAACTAAATGCGGGTTTGTTTTTTGGACGCTTGACACATATTCTGGATACGCCACTGGGACCAAAGGACCAGTGCTGTTAGTTGATGACAATTGAATAAGAATTGTATCTTTTCTATGAGTGAGTAAGAGAGAATCTAGCAGTGATGTATTGGGTGTGTTTTTGTCCCTGCAGGGCGATGCCACCATCAAAAAGATGCTGAGTTTCTGGTGGCCCCTGGCCCTCATCCTGGCCACTCAGCGCATCAGTCGACCCATCGTCAACCTCTTTGTGTCGCGTGACCTCAAGGGGACCACTGACGCTACAGAGGTGGGTGTGTCCCGGATTTCATTCACCAAATAAATCTGAACTTTCAAAAATGCAGTTTCCTAAGTTTAATATTTGATTGAAGAAGTTATTTTATTTTCACTTATTCAATCCGGCTTTTATTTAAAAACATTTGTAGTATTTTCTGATGTAAGGGATCATTAAGTGGGACTTTACAGCCACACGAAGCAGGTGGACTAATTTGCCACTCAAGTTATTGCAGATGAAATGCCAGATGGTAACAAACTCCCTCTGGAGCTTTCTGGCTTACAGAGACTATTAGAGACAATGCATAGCTGTTTACCAGAATGAACTGGAAATCATCAACAACACTGGCTGCCAGAGGTTTGGGTGATTCACCATGTTCATGAGTGAAAACATTCCCACACGTCGCTGCTGTTCCTGCGTGAAGCCTGCCGCTGCCAGTTGTTATTCCGTGCACAAAAAAGAGCTCCGGGCTGTTTATCCAATTATAAACTTGAAAAGCCGCACATTCGCGGAAAGTGAGAGACACAGCGAGGATTTCAAGTTGGATATTGTTAGTCACCTGTCGTTAATTTAACCGTATGTGCTGTCTGTGGTATTTTCAGCATTAAAGCGGCAGCGTGCTGATGACTTATAGCCACCGTGTCTTTGTCATTCCAGGCTGTTGCTGTGCTCACAGCCACGTACCCTGTAGGTCACATGCCGTACGGTTGGTTAACTGAACTGAGAGCAGTGTACCCTGCCTTTGACAAGGTAAACCACTCCCACACACATGTTTTTGTTGCAGTGGTGACAGTTGATTGTAGATGGGTTTGTTTATACCTCTGATTTTCCTCTTTCGCCAACAGAACAATCCCAGCAACAAGTTGAACTCCAGCCACTCAATCACCAAGTCTCATATTAAAAAGTTTACATTCTGCTGTCTGGTCCTATCGCTCACGGTAAGATGACGCAGAATCTTTTCACATAATGTTCTCACTATGCGATGAATAAGCTCAGAAAGAAGTTATGGTTGTGTGTTGGTTTTCCAAAATTGCAACATGCTTTTTTGACAATATAATGATATGTATTTATAAGAAAAACAAATCATCCAGTTTCCTTTCAGGCATTTCTGTCATTCAGACACAGTCTTATTCAAACTTGTAGAGCCACTTTGATAAATGACACAGTCAGGGTAAAGTTTCAGTTTTCAATTTCATAATAGGCAGCCCCTCTCTTGCCCTGTATTTGTTTACAATCTAAGGTGTCCTTCATAGAGACATGACCTTTCCTACAGTGGGTGTCAGTTGTCCTTCCATGGCGTCCTGCAAAACCTTATAGCTTTAGCACCCTTTTCATTTTAACATGCATCATAATATCAGATTTTGTGACGGCAGATATGCTGTGGCTTGTTTTTGGAGTCGTACACTATCGGACTATTTGTGTTGTGTTTTTGTCATGTTCACATTTTTTTTTAAATCTGCTGTATCACAGATTAGAAGATACTGTGTTTCAGTCAGGATTCCAGGTCCAAGACTCGCCTAACTGGTCCAGTGTTACAGATAAAAACATGTGGTCGTAGTTCTTGCAAAACTGGGTCAAAGGTTTTCCACAAAAACATGATTTTTTTATTTTTAAGGAACTGGTAAAATTTCGAAATTCTATAAAAAAGTCTCATGTTCCTCGTGTTTAATATATTTAGTTCTGCTGGTTCAGCAGCTTGCTTATGTTCACAGTGATGGGTTTGGGTGCAGGCTCACTGAATGTACTTTGCTGTCATGTTGTGGTTTCAGGTTGCACAGGGAGGGAGACACATTAAGGTGGAATTTGTGAAGACGCAAAGGGGCTTTTGTCTCTCCAACACTCCCACCCAGGCTTTAAGAGCTTAATGAAATAGGCATTCACATAAAACCTCTCAGTTAACACACTTTTAAAGCCCCTTGCAGGTGTACTTTCCTGTTAAGTAATGAGCGCGGCAGTCGCATTATGTGCGCTGAGCGGTTTTGTTTTGGAATAAATGTTTTAATTATTACGGCGGCAGATCTACAGGAACATAATATAATCCAGGCTTTCTTATATCAGCCTTCTTGTCAGTTTTAAATGGTCCAAAGTGAATTAATGTGAATGTAAAATGGAGCCTTTGCCCCAGATAGTTATCCTGGGAGCTCAGACAAGAAAAACAGGAAGTGTGCGGCCGAGGTTGGGCCTTTTTTTGAGGAGGAGGAGGAGGAGGAGGAGGAGAAGGAGGAGGAGAGTGGCCCACCAGATGTGGAAGCTCAAGGTTGTAAACATGTGTGCGAGGGTGTGTGTGTTCAGCACGAAACAACAGGCACATAGGTATGACCCTGGCGGTGTTAAAAAACACAAGCTGACGGCCCTCGTGCCTGCCTGAGCATGTCCTGGTGAAGGAAGGACAACGGCACGGAAAGCAGCAGAGAGCAGGGAGACGAAGGGAAATGAGAAATGTACTGCGACAAACACATTTCATCTTATGAAAACAGACGTTGAGGATGCGGAGGCAGTGAGCGCAGATGTCTCACCTTGTTTAGACTAAACCACAGCTGAGTCAGGGGAGACAGTGGTTTCAGTAGAGCAATACAAATTAGTTATTACGACATCGTGCTAAAATAATGATAGATGGTGAAGTGAAATCATCAGTCACAAGTAATCTATTCCTATAAGTTTGATTCAGGAGATCAAAAAGCAACAACAAAACGGCATTAAATGCTTTTTGTGCAATTAATCATCTTCTGCTTAATATGTATTTCTTCAAGAATATTTTTGAAAATATTTTTAAAGTTTGCAGTACACAGAGCATATTAGTTGAGTGAGTGCTCTCGGAGGAGTCGGGTCTTCGAACATGTTTTGAAGACGGAGAGCAGGAGGATTAAGAGGAGGAGATTAAGCTGACCCCCTCAAGTTGGGTTACTCGTCATCTATCAAGAGACGAGACAGGAGAAAAGTTTGGACTAAGAGTTCCTTCCTGTAGAACTGTACTGTCGGTTCCTCATCGCTCATTTCACATCAGAGTGAACAAGAATACTTTATGAAAGCGTTCAGGTCGATAGGTGCTGTGGAACGGCCTCTGTGAACAATACTGACATTTTGACCATAGCAAAGACAGCTAGCAAGAAGAGAGGGATGGAAGGTGGGAGGTTTTGGACGAGTTGAAGACCAGACACGCTGCAGTGTTTTGTTACTGAGCTCACTGGTAGCCCTGCCAGGAGGCCGTCACAGGCGCTTGAAAAGGCGTCGAGCACATACTCTGTACAGTGTAGATGGACTCGACATGACAGTGACAGATGGATCAGGCTGAGTGAATGTTAATTAGTCATCAATCATGATGTTGAGATCTGTTAGAGAGAGAGAGAGAGAGAGAGGTGGAGCTGGGCTGGATATTAATGTGTTGCTAAACATAAGGACCGGCTGGGATCTCAGTCTTTTTTTAGAAAGAAAGACTTTGTATAATCAGCACAGCAGTGGAAAGAATAACCAGGTGGTGTTTATTGGAAAGAGAAAGGGACCAAGCCTAGATCCTTGTGGTACACCAGTTGAATGAGAAGTGACACCTGGGCTTTTCTGCTTGCCATTTCGAGTCCTCTGAGGTCACACCCTAAATGCTTTTAATGCTAAGCAAAAGTAGGTTCCTGCTTGTAGATGTATCCAGATTTGAGGGTTGAATTTAGACCAGCTACAAGTGTGAGGACAGCAACAAGTGTCAGTCTTGTGGAGCCATCAAAGCATCCAGTCGCAAGCAGTGTGAACGTGGTTGTGTTGCCAGTCAGACTGGAACCAGTAAAGCACCTTTTATGGATCCTGAGGGGCTTTGATGTTTGTTCCAGGTTTGACG
Organism: Hippoglossus hippoglossus; assembly: GCF_009819705.1. Taxonomy (NCBI): domain Eukaryota; kingdom Metazoa; phylum Chordata; class Actinopteri; order Pleuronectiformes; family Pleuronectidae; genus Hippoglossus; species Hippoglossus hippoglossus. Next base: position 15,209,979 of record NC_047170.1, on the reverse strand, counting down.
TGCAGGGACTCCATCTTTATACATTTGCTTTAAACAAATTGATGTGTTCATATTCAGATCAGGCGAGTTTGTTCCTCTGTTTAACGCTCCCTGGTTTTGTGATCATACAGTCGTAGCCCCGAGATGCTTTGGAAATTTTGCCCGCTGCTTCTAGAAACAATAACATTGTCTGTCATGTGTTCGCTCCCTCGCTCAGTTTGTGTGAGCTTCAAAGGCCGACATTCAATCTGAAACCCCTTGAGTTAATGAACTAATGAGATCTAATGAGGCGTGCCGGGCGACTCTATTGTGGTTCAGCGGACGCAAAAATGAATTTGCCTTTGCTCATTTTGTGTCCAGCTTTGTTTCGTGGTGTTTTGGAGTCCACACGTGTCAGAGAAGATCCTCGTCGATGTCATTGGAGTGGATTTTGCTTTCGCTGAGCTGTGCGTGGTCCCGCTCCGAATTTTCTCCTTTTTTCCCATTCCAGGTAAGACACTATTTATTTTTTACCTGCTGCATTTTCCTTCCTGCTGTGGCTTTAACCGGGGCGTACCTCGGACCAGTGGGGTGATGTTTCCACTTTGTGTGTGTTCGCAGTGACTGTTCGGGCTCATTTGACTGGATGGCTCATGACCCTGAAAAAGACCTTTGTGCTGGCCCCCAGCTCGGTTCTCCGCATCATTGTCCTCATCACCAGTTTAGTTGTGCTGCCTTATATGGGGTAAGTCAACACTTCAGAGAACACTGTCGGGGTCACACAGGTCAGGTCAGCACCGTGACTCACTGGCCCACTGTTATTTATTAGTGCTGTTGTGTGGTGTTCTGGTAAAATGTTTTTGTTGCACTTTTATTCCTCGAAACACGAAGTATGAGGAAGATAAGAAAATTAATTCACCTCCACAAACTTAATTTAAAAAAAACGCAGCAGAAAACGTGATGTTCTTTGTTTTTCAGGGTTCACGGGGCCACTCTCGGGGTTGGATCCCTCCTGGCCGGTTTCATAGGGGAGTCAGCAATGGTTGCCATAGCAGCGTGCTATGTTTATCGACAACAGGTGAGAACACCTCGGTTGAGTTCACTGCAAACGTACAAACACGCCATGTTCTGTTCTTTTTGAAAATCCTGTCAGCAGCCATTTTTAACTGTGTCTCAGTTATGATCATCCTGTTTGGTTTGAATGGGAATGTAATTGAAAGTTATCAAACCATGAATACACGTAAGGAAAGAAAACTCTGAAAACGTAACTTCCTTTGCGGAGGTTACTGGGTTCAGGAGGCTCTGTGTATGATTCTCTATGTTCACGTGAGGATCATACGACTCACACTGGCCCTTCACCGTAAGAGTCCTATATAATTTAGTTTTCGTTCTGTTGTCTTCAGAGAAACAACGAGATGTCCAGCGAGCTGGTGGTGGAGGGTGAGGACTCGGCCCCGATGAGCGAGGTGTGCTCCAGGACGCAGATGGACGCCATCGAGGAGCTCCAGGAGGAGGAGGAGGAGGAACAGGAGTGAACTCTTGACGGCAGGCGGAGGTAGAGCCGAGCTCCACGTGGGGCTTTGCCGAAGAGGAGGCCGCTGACGGTACTGGAGAGCAGAGAGGACCCGAGTATGATTTGGTTTCGGAGGTTCGCTCGACGGAATTGAACTTTTGAGTACAAGAGTGACGAGGTCTCCTTCGTTCCGACCCACCCACCATTTTAACGCACACTGTAAAGAAAGCCATGCACTTCCAAGTGTTCATCCATCAGAGTAAATACCTTTGTCTTCCGACGTTTCCAACAGTTCTCATAGTTTTGCATCATCACATTAGCGGGTGTATTAACCACTTTTCATGTGTTTACTGGTAAACAAGGGAAATCCACAAAGGAGAACTTTTCCTCCTCACCAGCGGGAATGAAGCGTCTGTCGAGTGGTGGTGGAGTTGCCAAATTACGGAGTTCATTATTTTATGTTTTATCGAGATAAAAGTGGCAAGGCCTTGCTTGAATTCAAATATAGATATGTTGTGGGACTTGTTGGGTTGTGCAATTGTGTTTTACATACCATGGTGTACAGATTATTGTTGTTTTATATAGGTAATGCAATGTGTATATTTAATTGCCTCGAGGGGTCAGGAATCCCTCATTATATCATTGCGTGTTACAGAATAGTTATGATTGTTCACTCTTCATGCAGTCTGGGAGTCGCATCTACTTTTGTTTTGCCATGCATTTTCCTGGTAGTATTCAGACTGTCGTACGTACTGTATATACTGTACAGGCATTCTTATTTGGCATATAAATTGCTTTATTATGAACTCCTTGGCTTCGCTGGCACTGGCTTCACTTTCTTGTTGTATCTTTTTCTTATGAACTTATAAAAAGTCAAATGTGTCGAAAAATACTTTGCCACAAAAATGAACTTACAGAAATGTTGAAGGTGAAAGAACGGTACCTCTCGGCCAATGGCCTGAAAGGACCCTGACAGATAATGAATGGATGGATGATTGGACAGGAGTCGAAATGACAAACAACACTTTTGCAAAAATTGTACTTCCATTTTATTTTTAAATGCCGTCCAAAGGTATTACAGTGCGAGATCGTTCCTGCAAAATGGCATAATCACTGTTTTACTGTTGACTCATCACCTTCACCGGCTCTGTAACCAGGGCACGGAATTGGCCTGGAGTCATCACTGACACCCAACATTCATTCTTATTGTGCATTATTTCTAAGGCAACATGGAGGACCAAGCGAGCCTTGTCTACTGAATCCAGTGGCTGGTGGTTTGGACTGTTGCCAGCGTCTGAAGCAACATTGGCACATTTTTTTTCTTGTCCCTTCAGAACAGCTTGGTTAAAGGCAGCATGTTACACATCGAGTTTGACACACACACTCGCAGACGTACACACACATCACACCTCTGACACAGAGGCTGATTCATCTTCAGAGTCCTCTGATACCATCTGGTGTTAACCTGATAAATCATCTAACTCCTCTCAGACTAATTCAGCCGTTTCACTTCTGACTGTCATACATCATTTAAAAAGCTTTTACTACAAAATGAAAAAGAATAAATAAACAACTCAAAGTGCCCAAATTCCAGTGTAAACACCAAACATCTGATGAGCTGGTGCCGTCGGCAGCTCAACTATGTTTTGATCAAGATTTTAAAGAGAAAATGATAAAACCTAAGAAGCTGCTCAGAAACGTATTTTTTCTCCAAAAGAACAAACCAAAAGAAATGTTCCCCACATTATTAGATACACATTTACTGTATGTACATGTACTCAAATAGAAAACTCTGTATACAGTACAGTGTGTACAAATGTGTGTAAACCACAACTTGTACAGGGTCTCGATCAGCATATTTCTTTTTAAAGAAACACTCCAACATTTTAGGAAATTGGCTTATTTGCTTTCTTACAGAGACGGATGAGAAGACGGATATCTCGTTTCTGTATCTATAACAGAACAGCCAGCAGCTTGTTAGCTCATCTTAGCATAAAGACTGGAAAAGTACAGTATTTTCTTAAGTCAATCTCTATATATTTGGTTAAACTGTAAAATATCAAGTTACATCTCTTAGTCATAAGAGTTTATTAACGACATCTTAAGAATCATTCCCAATTCTTTTATAAACCTGTACCAGAATTATTTTCTCCCTTATCTCGGCTAAATCTGTGTGGGTCGGAAACCCTGCATGATAGCATCATCTTCTCATCTTACATCTGAGCAGACCAATGAGCATCTTCCCTAAAATGTTGAACTATTCTTTTAATTGGTGTAAATCTATTCATCTTGATCAACCTGAGGAGTGTTTTGTTTTTATGGCAGGAGATTTTTGTTCTGCAGCGGAGTCAGCTCGAGTCGAGCTCCTCGTGTAGCTCTGCAGCTTCCATCACTGGGACGTTGTAGTGGCGGTCGTCCTCGGTGACGAGGCACACCGACGGCCAGTCGTCCTTGTGGTCGTCCGGGTAGTAGGTGACGAACTCCTCAGTGTCGGCCTTGTACAGTCTGTAAACTTGAAGGGTGCAGTGCAAGGCGTAGCCCAGCAGGAACATCTCCACCTGCACACAGCAGGGGGATAATTGCACGGTTACAGAGGAACATGCAGTTCAAACAACACAGTGTTTAATCAGAGGCTCAAGCACATGATATTTATGAGGTGGGGTTTCTTTGTGGAAAATCACCTCCTTGCTGAAACCTCCTCATCACACGCATCATGATGCAGAAACACTGCAGCAGTGCAAGCATCGACAAGTTCCGCCGTCATGTTCCGAGAATGTTACACATCCAGTCTCGTGAAATCGCACATTCATTGTTGGTTTTTAACCAAGCGTGACAAACATTTACTGGAAGAAAATCTCAGCATCTGATTTCTGGAAGACTTTGTTTACCATAAAAGGTTCATGTAAAAATGACCAGAGTTTTATTGTAACCAATCTTTAACTGTGCGGTTGAGTGATTAACAAATGCAAACCAGGCCCTGGTGGATTTCTCTTACCTGCTCCAGCCCGGCACTGAGGCCCACGTGGCTGAGGTGGTTGCAGAGGAAGGAGCGTGGGCAGTCGGATGAGTCGCGTGCGAACAGCAGCCAGCAGAAGAGCGGAACTTCTCCGCCGGCCTGCATGCAGCCGTGCAGCTCCACCGCTCTGCCCAGCATCAGCAGCTTGAGCGCCTCCAGCAGCCCGAGCTCCTCCTCGCCACCCTGGAACACTCGCTCGCACAGCTGATGCCGCTCTGCATCGGAGGAACAGTCCACGGCCGCCTGCCACTGGAAGAAATCAATTACATGAATCAATAACTGCTTTGATGAACAATCATGGAAGTAAACTTTGGCTGGTTTTTAGCTGGATTTGCTGCCATTTGAGCTTTAATTTCCCAGTACAATCATTACATGAGATAAGCAATTTGAAGATGATATTTTAGATCCTGTGAATGTTTGCTGTGAACATTTTCTAGCCCGAGTAATCAATCAATTACCAGAAATGAACTGATCCAATAGTGAAAGATGTTGTAGCCACATCAGTATCTGTCCAGATTGTTGCACGAGAGCAAAGGTGATTTAAAACCAAATTATGTTGGGGGGGGGGGGGAGATAAAACAGTCTGACTGTAAGTGTTGGGCAGAGAATTATTCAGGATCTACTCAACATCTACAGAAGCAAGAATTTTAATCTGCAACATTTTTATGTTTTGTTTTTTGGCCCTTTTTTGCCTTTAAAAGGAAGGGAGAGTGGGGGGGGGGGGTCATGCAGAAAGTGGTGTGGTCAGCCCGGAGGCGAACCAGGGATTAGAGCAGGATTAAACAAATGTTACTGAACCTATTGGCAGCAAAGTTGCTGGAGAGATGAGTGTTGGAGAAGTACACGTTGAATATGGGTGAGGTTCTGCTGAAAGGGGCAGATGATCCAGGCAAATTTTTTAATTACTTTCCCTAACATTGCAAACACGATACATGTTTCAAGACTTTCCTCAATTACTCAGGAGATAATGTGTGAATTTTCATGTAAAACAAAATCCCTTATTTATTGAGATCTATGAGTTTGAACAAGTTGGTGCAGATTATATCATTTTATTTGTTTAGTATTAGTGCTGAAGAGATGTGTGGGATTGTTTGGTCTTGACAAAAGGTGTGTGTGCTCTACTCAGAGTCCTTTTCCACTATGTATGTGATCCAGACCTTCAGACACAGCAGCACACAGCTTCCTCTCATTAAAGCCACTGACTTAAAAAACCCTGTGCTGTAAACACCAGCTCCTCACAAGCCGCCAGTTGCAGCAGGCGACTATAAACTCAGCACAGGCCTCAGACTGTCGGAGTAAAGACGCACCGTGGTTTTAACAGTTGAAACTACGCCTTTGAGGTTGAGGGTTCGTCTTTCCCTGCAAATCCTTTAGAGTATAACAAGGCTGCGTTAATAACACAGGGGAAAAAAAAGAGAGAGTCATGCGGGCCGGAGCCGTGCAGCATTGAGGAAACTGCCCTCCCTCTAACATGTGGAAGCAATCACTTCCAAAAGCCTTGCGGATGAATACCAATACCCTCACTGTACACGGATGGCATTGAAGTAGTGCAGTGGTTTTCTCACTGCGTGTGTCTTTAAAATGCTTTCTCATCACGCGCGTGTTAGTGATGCAGATCCACTACCTTATTTCGGAGAAGCTCCATGTAGCTTTTGAGCTGCTGGGTGACGTCTCCTGTTCCGTCTCCCTGCAGGCACTGGCCAGGAAACGTCCACTGACTTATGAGACCTTCCTGTGCCTCCAGATGCTCCGGCAGCTGTAACCAAAATATATTTGTGGTAAGATGTCAAATCAGCTGAATAAACAGCAGCTGAAACAATAAAATGACATAAACACATACGTTACACAAGGTATCCAGTCTTCTGGAAAGTTTTTTTATTTTAATATATCCTGTGCTTTAAGGATTAAATATAATTAACAGTTAGCATCCACAGCGACTGTGAACCTCTGATAGATTTAAGTTGTTGGAGAAAGTGAAAGAAAAGGAAATTACACTATAATTAGTAGATGTATCTTTTTCTTAGATATGAGGATTTTCTCAACCTGGGCTCGGAACTACAGGAGTTTTAATAAACGATTTTAAAATCGTGTTGCATCACAAACATAAGGGGAATCTTCACAGTTATTCTTCTCTGTAATCTTTAACACTCGTATGACTATGTTAGCACTGGGGCTGACCACCTTGGAATAATCTATGAGCACTTCCAGGTTTGACCATTGACTCATTCTGTCAACATTGTAGGAATAAAGCTTTAACCACTGGTCAACTGATCCGATCTCCTAAAGGTGGGGGTTTACCCTGGTAGCGTCGTCCTCCTGCAGCCACGCAGGAAGCTCGGTGCTGAGGGACAGAACCTGGAACAGCGTGGCTCTGAGTGCACAGTAGTTGTCCCCCCTCACTCTCCTCAAGCTGCTGAACCTCTGGGACATCTCTTTATAACCCTGCAGCAGCAGACATGGACATGGACACCACAGGAATTCATTCATGTGAGAACATAAAAAAAACAACTGGCTTTAATCTGAAAACACTTTGTCCTAAGAGCTACAGGCACCAACCTTTCTAATGAGAGCACTTTTGGCAGTGTTTCCTTTCCACTCCCTCTCGCTGTACGACAGAATGTCCACGGCCGAGGCCAAGCTGCATCTGTCCTCAACCTTTAAAACTGAGCGAGAGAAAGAGAGGAGTGAGAAGACATGATGGGAGGAACAAAAGGAGCACTGTGTGCGTTCTACGTGACAAAACAGAGGTGGCGTTGTTTCTAATCCCTGATGCAGTTAAAGTCAGTTGATTTGAAGGTACTGACGTGTCGTTTCAAACACAGATGTCGGTCCTGGTTCATCATCTTGAGACTCTGAGAGTTCCTCCGCTCCTCTGTACAGGTCTTCATCACTAAAAGGGGAAAAAAACACATGTGACTGAAACTCACAACCTCAATACGGCCCTACAAAGACAAAGTGCAAAAACTAACTTAAGACCAAGTATTTCCCCTGTGGGTGAAGTATGATGTAACTAATGCCTCTGTGCCATTGACCTCAAATGTCAGATTTTGACACTGTGACTACTTCCTCAATTGCAATAAACGTGTAGTTTAGTTTCTTTGACTCAATCCTACGTGCACAATCTCTGGTGCTCTAAAAAACAAAAACAATATACAATATACTATATATATTTGTGACCCATGTTATAGATTCAGTAGGAACCAATGGGCTTCATTCTGAGAGCCACAGTCAGGACAGAGGGTTCAAGACAAGACAAGAGGGTTGTTTGTTGACAAAAAGAAATTCAACATCCTTGTTCCTCAAACTCACAGTAAATTATTCATCAATGTGGTGGCTAATGTTCCAAATCATGAAATATTTAGATTAACATTATTAGTACTCATTTTCTTCAGTTTTCACAGAATAGCACGTCCACTTCCAATCGGTGCGAGCGAGAGGCCGATTAAAACATTTGCTTCCAGTAGCAAAGCGAATCCGCTGCGTGGCTTCTCATGGAGTTTAACTTTGGTTAACTTTGATTCAGGGTATTCGCTTCACATATGAGTGACTGTGCCCCAACTCTCTAGAGAACTGTAAATTATTGCTTGTTACTGTGTGATGTGCCAGTGTTGAATAAACACACATTAATAACACATCTCCGTCTCTGGGAAAGAATGTGAGATCTTTCAAAGCAAAAGATTAACAAGAGCCACTTCCTGTGTTGTGTCTTCTGTGTTATCACTTTCTCTCACTTTTGGAAAGCACATTACGTGTGAGGTGGAAATTAAAGTCAGGACTATGAAGCAACTGCAAATTATCTTAACAAACCTGTTCTGCAGGTGAGCTTCATCAGACTCTTCCTTCTCTGGGACTGTCTCAACTTCAACCATGACATCAGCGGCTGTACTTCCTGCCGGCTGCTCCTCTTTTCCAGTTATCTCCTGCATCTCAGAATCCTTTGCAGCCTGAGTCTCAGAGGAAGCATTCTCCTCCACCACCTTCTCCTCCTCTTCCTCCTCCATCACTTCATCCTCCTTCATTTTGGCAACATCTTCAACTTTATTCTGCTCTTCCAGCATCGTTTCCTCCCCAGTATCTTGTTTGTTGTTCTCCAAGGAAGAGACGTCCTTCAGGGTCGTGTCCAAACACTCAGAGTCTGGTTTGACACTCGAGCTGGACAGTGACACATTTCTGTTACTTTTCCTGCTTTACATACATAAACATTAACTTCACGTTTTATATTTGAAACTCATATTACAACAGAATGACACAGAATGTGTCACTTGAATAATATTTAATGCTGAGAGATTAAATTACACAAATATTTGCAGAAAAGAAAAGAAAAAAGTGTGAAAAACAGAAGAACGAAAACACAGGATGACTTCACCAATACAAGCTGTGGTTTCACTACACCCCCTAGTGGTCAGACTGAGAACCAACAGATATCCACACACTATACAAACAAGTGCCTTGTTTTGATTTCACTGACTCTGAACCGACTGACCTCTCTGTGGCGTCTGCCGGAGCTGCGGTCTCTGACTCCCCGAGGGAGTTGACAGAGTCGCGCTCCTCGCCGCTGTGGTCGCATCCCGATCCAAGAGAGGACTCAGACACATCGTGGCTTTCTATCGCTTCAGGATCGACCTGCTCTAACACTAAAGAGCCGCCATCTTCTGAATCCTCCGTCACAGCACTGGACACAGGGCGAAAGACACAAATGCATCACTGACTGCACAAAGGCAGAGGCAGGGTTAATAAAGTAATCCGTGTACAAGGAATGCAACATAGTACATCAACAGATAAACAATTTTTAGAACTGATCTTTAAATACTTGACAAATCAAATTAAAAACCAGTCTCAATTACTTGATCTTGTAGCTCTGCTCTCTAGGACCTAATACAGCCATAGATATAAAAAGGATATATCTTGGGCAGTGACCCTGATACGGAAAAACTGTCAAGAGAAGCATGATTTACTGAATGTTGACCAATCCCACTCAGACATGTGGTAACAATATTGGATGTGCAAATGTGTAAATGTAAATATTCTGTTAAAAATAATCACTTGTTTACTGGTTGAGTGGTTTCTGGTGTTTTTAGCTCGTGACTTTTTGAGAATTGACCTCACCTGAACTTTGTAAACATCGACCACTGACCACCAGTTTGATGGAAAGGTAATTAGAAGTTCTCTGATTGTTTTATTCAAATAGTTTTATTTAATCTAATACATTAAAGTAAATCTTATTTAGTTTATTCATTTTCTCCTTTTCTATCCTTTTAAGTATCTTTCAGCTGCTGTGGAGATTCTTATTTAACTCCGTCGAGGAGGTTTTATTTTCTAAAAACCTGGAACACAGATGGAACATGGGCCAAGAAAAAAAGAGCTTGTTATTTTATACACAAAAGTGAAGACCAACTTACAAACTCTATGTTTTCTAATACTTTTTCTGCTTTTCTAGTCTTTCAGCTGCTTGGGGCGGTTTATCAATTCATCAATTTGTTGAATGTATTTTTAAGGTTTTTAAGCAAAGTTGTCAAATACCTACAGTTTTCTTCTCAAATATGAGGAATCAATGGTTTTTTTAATACTATTTTCAAGACAAACTGCTGAATAATTTTATCAAAAAGTAATTGGCTTCATATTGACATTAATTTGTTGAATTCATTCTCCCAGATGTTTTCTATTTAGTTTACACATGAGGAGTTTATATTGTCATGTGACTCACCAGCTGGGAGCCTCTCCATCGGCCTCCTCACTGACCACAGAGATGGACATCACCTGACCAGCTGCAGCCGCCGGCTCAGTGTTTGGCACCGACACTTCACTATTTGCCGAAAACTCCCCCGATGGCTCGTTTACAGCTTCGTCAAACATAACCTTGGAGCCTGCTTCTTCCTCATCATGGTGAGAAGTGCGCTCTGTAACGTGCTCTGTGGTTGAGGTCGTCTCAGGAGGCGCTGGAGGCTTTTCAGGGCTGACTGACTGGGCTGTTAGTAAAATACCATCTGGGACTTCGTCCTGCACCGAGGCTGGGTTTTCTTCTTCTGGCACCACATTTGTTTCCGTAAAAACCTCCCAGTCAGCTGCAGCGAGGACTTTCTGCTGGGAGTTTAAAGTGCTTTCCAGAGGTTCAGCTTGTTCGCCGTCATCTGAAGGTTCCTTCACAACCTCATCTTGTGCTCTTGTGGAGTTTTCTTCGAGTTTAACCCCTTTGCATATAGTGGAAGGAGTCGCTGTCTGGATGCTCTCCGTCTTCAACGGTCCGTTCTCCCGAGTGTTATTAGGCTCCGTCTTTCCGTTCTCAGGGCTTTGCTTCACCAGCACGAGCTCAGGCTTCTCCTCCACTTTCATATCAGCCTTGTCGGGGGTTTTCCTGAGTGGCAGAACACAGAGAGGAGGAGAAACGTCACATAGTACAGGACAATCTCCACGGAAATTTAAACGAGTAGAATAACTAATGAGTAATAAAGATCAGAAACCCCTTGTAGATATGTAAGTAACCACAGCTGAGATGTTTCAAGGTTGTTTCTGTACTGTGGGTGGGGAAGAAACAGGGAAACTCTGCTTTCAACTGTCATCTGTATCTTTTTGCACCAACAGGAGTGTGAAATGTTTCGTTTTTTGCATCATTCTGAAACCTTTCAAGATCTCTGGAAACCCCCTCCTCTAAATTGTGACCTCAGCACTACTTAGCGATTTGTTCACATAGCACAACCTACACAAGAAAAATATAAGCTAGCATTTTCGTAGCGTATATGTTTGTCATCTAATATTTGTCTTCTTTCTGCGTGTAAAGATGAAATGTTTGTCTAAGTCAAAACCAACATTGTAATGTATTACATCAACAGACAGAGAGAAGACAAACTGTCTCAGTAAACATTTCAGTGTTGACATATCTCAAATTTCGTTTGCTTTTCCTTTGAGTCAGTACTAGTCAAGTGTGACATGAAGTCAATAGTGGAAATGTAAAATGATCTTTGTCTCCTGTATCAAGTCCAGAGTCACATAGAGAGATCCGGTCATCTTACTGACCCCCCCAACTCCTCTAAAACACAGTTTGTTTTTCTCCTTAAGTTCACATATAGTAATACAGTAGCTGATTTCACACATAAACTACAGAAAACATTCGGAAAACTGTGTCCAAACATTACAAAAGAGTTTGTCTTTCACATATACAGAACGCAGAAGGAGATTGTCCGGGTCAGACCCGTTCAACAACAGGAACAGTTCGGAACATTAGGCGTCTTCGACGTGTATGACACCTCGTTTTCATCGTGAGATATTTGTATTCTTACACTTTGATGTCTGATGCGTTCTAGAAACGCCATCAACACGCCAACTTGCTCATTCATAATGTATCTGTGATATTCATGCTGTTTTCACATATGCACTGACATTTTCTGGACCCTTCACTGGGGGGGGCTGGCAGGAAAATTGCCGGAAAACGTCAGTAGCAACTGACTCAGATATTTGCATTGTCACTTACAGCCCCTCCAGAAAATGTCCGGACTTCAGTGCGTGTATGCAAGCCGGACAAGTAACCAAACCACAGAGTAGCAACAGTCATCTCACCTCATGTCATCATCTCCGTCAGGACCACACGTGCCCTCCTCGACTGTTCCACCAGCCGGCACCGTGGCCTTGGAATCATTTTTCAATAAAACACTTCTTTCCTCCGCGCTGCCACAGGGACTCTCATTGTGACAGCAGCTGTTCCCCATCTGATCGCTCCCGCTCGCTCGGGAAGTCAGACAGGTTGTAGGCTGAACAGTGACCTCGGGTCCAAGGCAACCGCGGAGCGACCGGACGAGTCGCTGAACTTGAGGAGTTTCAGGAGTCCATGGCGAGGGGGGTCAAGCTGCTGCTAAAGCCAGGAAGTGACCATGTTCAGGTGCCGTGAGAAGGTTGATACCTAAAAGGCAAAAATTTACAACATGAACGAATGAATTACTAAAAGACTTGAGATGAAATGGATGTAACAGCAAATTCCGTGGCTATGGAAGTTTTTTCATTAATGATTAAACGATGACTGGATCAAATCTGATGAGGCTGTTGAAGATATTGTTAAAATATTCTTCAATATAAAGCATTGAGCAACATCAAGGATCAAAAACATTATATATAAAAAAACATTACAACTGACCAAAAAAGAAAATGCTCCTTGAGACAGAATGACCCACGTGGATTTGTAAAAAATAAATCAATATAATTTTAATGACCAACCAACGAACACATTCAGGTCACGATGTTGTATAATCAACGAAGCACTTCACATTTGCATATATGAAAATCTGGAACCAGTAGAACGACTGACACGATTAATCGAATAACAGAACAGTTCAGTGACCAATCGTTTCTCTTCTGTCACAACACATGTTCTATTATATTTAATGGCACGTTGGATTATTGTACCTCGTGTAAATATCATATGAACAGAACATTGGTAAAGAGTTATGGTGGATACCACCAATACAAGAATAGCACGTGATGGTGTATGGATAAAAACATGTTGCTGTGGTAACGAGGCTAAAATTGTACTTGAGAATCCGGTGTCAGCTCCGGTGCGAGGGTTTAAAACGCAGCTCCGCGCAGCTGGAGTCAGGACGGAGAAGTGACAGCTGAGATAACGAGACAAACAAACCTGGAACTCGAGCGGTTTCGGTTTCACTCCGTTAGCTGCAGCTCGAGCTGAAGTTAGCTCGAGCTGAAGTTAGCTCGCCTGTTAGCTGCGCTCAAGCTAAACACTAAACACGCGCAGGAGTCACCGCCGCTCCGGGGAAACTCCGGAGAAACTCCGCAGGCCGCGCGGTCCCCTGCTGCCGCTGCCGCTGCGCTTAGCGTCCGCTGCGCCACATTCCGTCAAACTGCGGAGATTAAACTGCGGAACATCTGCGACGCTTCAGCCCGAGCGGCGGGGTCACGGCTGCGTCCGAGCGACGTCATGACGTCAGCACGGTGCGTGTGCGCCGAGCGGGGAGCTACGGTGGCCGGGAGAGCAGAAATGCAATGCAAATACTGAAAACAACTTGTGTCCAGGTGACCCAAAGTGATGAACCCCGCTGTAGTTCAATGCTTTGTGAAGTTCCATCACCACTGACGAGCAACAGACTTCACATTAATAACTTCACAAATAAATAAAGAACTTAGTCATGACTGGGGCTTTGGATATCGTAATGCTGTGTTCGAGCCAATGTGCTTATTCCTGGTTTCAGTGGCTGTTGAACCAGTGGTTATCCTTAAAGTGGTGATATGGAGGTATGTGGTTTTAGATACAGATATTTGGTTTTGTCTATTAAAGTTATATTGTACTTTTCTATATATTAATAAAATATGTAACAAAAACAGAAAAAAAGCTTTTGTTTATAAGACTAAGGAAGAAGACATACTTTGCAAAAGCTCAAAATACTTTCCAAGATATGGCAGCAAATTTGTGGAAATTCTTCATTGTTACAAAATATCTATTACCAATAATAAAAAGGGGAAATATAAATAGGGTTTTCATTTCTTTTTCAAAACAAGTGTGAGAACAGAAACGCAGTACATTATATCAAATCCATTTTTATTTTCAAACATTCTGCAAATACTGGAATGAAAATATCTATTATACATTATATACAACAAAATAATTCAATTGCTTTGTAAGAAATTTACACCTTTATCAAAGTTTATAGTTCAAGTATTGTCCTCCTTTGATTTTGGTCCTTGCTCTTCAGCCACTAGATGTTCTTCAGCTCCTGTATGTGACTGAGCAGCTCCTCCGGCAGCTCCAGCTCCGACACCACATCCATGCAGCTCTGCAGGAGGAGGCTCAGACCTTCATCTGAGCAGGACGAGTGGTCAGCTGACCCCGAGCAGAGCCTCTGTGGCTGCTGAGGAACGTCCTGGTCCTTTTTGTCCCCTCGGCTGCAGCACTCCGTCTCCTCTCCGCACGCCCCGTCCCCACAGCAGCTGGGATCGGCCTGCTTCACCTCCAGGTCCTCCATGCTCTCAGAGACACTGCTCACGCTGGGCGGAGGATTCTCCAGAGACTTCCTGATGCTGTCTGTGATTTTGTCTTCGTGCTGCGACACCCGCTGCAGGAGCTCGGTCACGCGGGCCGGGACGGGGGTTTCCGGATGCTCGATCTGGCACCAGCACCATATAGCGCTGTGATGAGACACACAAAGAGGCAGCAGCGTCATGTACAATGGCTCAGAGGAGTGACTGGGCCCCACATCTGCTGGACAGAAAAGAGACTTCAATAATGGTCGGAACAAAAAAACACTCATGATGCTTCTGTGTGAGAAAGAGGCGGAAATATTTACTGGAGAACATCAGACTTTTTAAATAGTTCAACATGGAAAGGTTTAACAACAACATAGAAATAACTTTCCCTAAATATCTTATTATATGTTTAAAGAAAAACAGAAAAATATGATAAGACTTACAGAAACATGCTTTTTCTCCTCACTCTATTTGTGTGCTCAGAAATGTGCAGATAAAAACAATAGAAATAATAAACCACGTGATAAGATGATGTTTAAAATCCTCATTTCTTACCTGATCTGAACCACAGACACAAAACAATCAGTATCAAATGTACAGCTGCAATGACTTGATTAAAATCAGGTGACTATGATCTGTCAGGGTTGTGAAGATTTGTAAGCAACCAAGTATATAACTATTTTACTAATGTTGTACACCCACCATTTGTCTTTTTCTCATATTTCCCCCCTTTTATTGTATTTTTACCATATTCAGCCTTTACTTGCATTATTTGTTATTTGCGTAGATAAATTCTCTGATGTTTAACCATCAGGTTGATTCATACTTTTACAAAAACAAAATACTTCTTACAGTTTCTCAAATAGAGTCAGTTTGCTGCTTCTCTTTGTGTAATGATCTGAAACTTTCATTCAAGGTGTTAATCTGTGTGCAGAGGTTTGAAGTTTGGTCGAATAAGAACTGATCGACTTGATCGATTATTACCTGACGATTCCTTTGAGTCGACCCACAGCCACAGTCCGAGCGGCTCCTTCCCGGAACCCCTGGTTGAATCCGGGCTGAAGCGCCGCCTCCTCTCCGGCATTGAGCCCGTCCACGTACCCATCCTGACCGGGAGCAGAGCAGATACACATGAGCCCAGTGAAGCAGCTTCCAGGTGGAGGAGGAGCAGGAGAAGCAGGAGGAAACTTACCTTCACGCGTTTCTCCATGTTCGAGCTCCACTCTTTACTCTGGAGATTCAGCTCGTCTCCATCTTCATCGAACACGTCCCCGGCGCTGAGGGACGCGGCTTTCAGCCAAGACATCTTCAGCTCGGGACAGAAACGCGTCTCAGCGACGGTTCGTGTTGTTTCTGCGGAATCTGCGGGACGAGAACACGCGAGGGGCCGCAGCAGCGTGACAGCTGGCCAGGGCACGTCATCAACCCGCGACGTCAACAGAGGATCCGCCTGAAAACTGAATCACAAGAGAAAACATCGTGTTCGGTTTTAACTTGTGTTTGTTATTAACTTAACATTAAGAGAGACCTGATGATGAACAACCTGAAACTCCTGGGATAAAATATATATATGACGACCTGTAGTGCAACTAAAAGAGAAGTTATTACTGTGATTAATAATTCAATTTGTATAATAAAATAATTGTATTTATTTATCTCATTTTTAAAAATTATTTAAATTACAATATTTCTAATGTCATTATGTATCTGTATATTCGGTATTTAGCGTTTGTAACAATTTGGTGTACTTCTCTCTACTTCTTCTGTGGTGTTGAAAGGAGAAGCTGAAAGCTGCCGCACACTGCCACCTAGCGGCAAGAGGCACCACATAATAATAATAATAATTATAAGAGTAATAGCATTTTTCATCCAGGGGGTGGCGCCAAAGCCTCACTGTAAAACTGGTCCACAGAGGGTTCACTGCAGAACTCTAAACTCTATAATACTACTACTACTACTAATAATAATATGTTATATGTTATAATATGTATAATATAATATAATGATGAAATGATAATGAAATGATAATATAATCTCTCTTTGTCCTTTAGATTAAATAAAATAAATTCTCATAGCATCTCAAAATAGTGTGACATAAAATTTAAGAGGCTAGTTTTTTATGCCTATTTAATAAAGGCAAGTTGTAATATTGGGATACTGGGTAATTGATTTGCATTCAGATGGATCAGAATCAAATCAGAAAAAAAGGACGTGATTCATATTCTCATAAAACGCAACAATTACAAATATTTAAATAATTTTGTGATTTGATTTTGTGCTTTTGATCTAACACAATACAAATCAATCACCCAATATCTATAAGTTACATTGATCAGATTTGCATTTAAATATACGACCACCACCAACGTGACATTTTATCAAGTGCTTCATGAAAACATCCGTGTTTTAGATGAAAAACATGCAAAAGGGGGGAAATCTTCTGAATGAATCTGACGTGTTCCGGTCAGAAAACATGTCAGAGCCTCAGAAATCATGTCTCCTGTTGTGTTTTTCCCTCCCACTCTTCAACACAGATGTTTAGTGCAGCCTGAACGCTCCGGCTGCTCAAATCAATGTCCGGTGCATCTTTGCAGCTTCCTGTTTAAGATTTCAAACAACGAGACGTCAACCGTCACGACAAACACATTATTCACTCATCAATAAAGCATCTCACTCTTCTCTTCTCTCTGTTGGGTAAACAAACGAGGGGGAAAATCCTCCCTGTTTTATTTTCAGATTCCCTCATTCCTCATGCCACGCTTTATGGAAAACACAAGAGAGGCCGGGTGGCGGGCAAATGCATTTCACCTTGGTGGAATGCATTTGCAGCCGCTGGACAACAATGGCCTTGAGAATACTCTGAGGCCACGGAGGAGTCGTCTCTGTGCCGGAAAATGGAGTCGGCCCCGAGGCCTCATTCGCAGCAGCCACACCTTCAGCCCCCTCGCTCGCTCAAAGAGTCAAAAACAACCAGCCGGGGCAATCACCTGACACATTTCCATCCAATTTCCACTGCAGAATGTGTTCATTTTCAGGCTAATGGCATGTCATTTTGCTGGAGCCTTTGGTCAAGAATTAATCCTGGAATCAAAACAGATTTTCCGGGGAGCAATCTTCCATCAAGTATTGATTTTTTTACACTCACGGAGCCTGTACTCCCTAATTTAACCTGACAGCCAGCAGCACAATGGACTGGGAGCACCTTGGCTTCTCACAGAGGGAGCTCTCCTCCTCCTCCTCCTCCTCCTCCTCCTCCTCCTCCTCCTTTTCCTCCATGAAGAGAAAGAGAGATTGGGGAGGAGAAAAAACGAGAGAGAGAGAGGACTCCTGGATGGATAAAAACAAAGGGCGCTGCTTACAGAATACACAGAGATAAAGCTTCCGTCTCTCTGCTTTACCTCTAATTATGTTTTCCAGTATAGTGCAACTTGGGCAGGTGAGGCTGAGAGGGAGAAGGAGAGTGTTCTGGGGCCATCAGCTATCATTATGGGCCTGTTGACATCTCCCTGTCTTTGAGTGATGCTCATCGGTGATTTCCCCCGGCCATTTTCCACCGCTGCACCGAGAGGGGGTTTCATCACGGCCCCGTAGAAAAGGCCCAAAGTGTCCGTACGGGTCCTCACTAATAAGAAAGCCAAGATGTGTCCGACCATGTCACTCCTCTAACATCCATATCTGCTCTCCTGATGCCTTCAGATATGCAATCATTCTCTTTTCTCTCCCCCCCCCACACTCCACCCCTTCCTGCGCCCCCTCTCTCTGCATGTGCTGAAAGTATACTACGGCGAAAACACAGAGGTCAGCGGGATGAGAGGATGATGGAGGGCAGGGCCGGTTATTTTTTCCGGCGGCTCTCAGAGCTGCGATGACCCCGACGCAGGAGAGTTGCACTTTGCCAAAAGGGTTTTTCTAAACTCTGCGTGCAAACTACCTGACGAAGAGGGAAGCGATTCCACTTTTGCTGCTTTTAATCATGTGCTTCGAGCAAAAATGTGTTGTGATGCTGTGTTTTAGATAAAGTTGGACATTTTTTAGCTGCACATTTTAAAGCTACAAATTGTAACTGCTGTTTATAAGCAGGGCCGTATTCACATGGAATATGTCACAATGGGCTCCTGGTTACCCCAGCACACCCCAAACCCCCCCATCACCAATTAGTGGATCGTTTATTGTGGATTTGCAAGTTTTAGCTCTTTTAATTTAGTTTTTTGTTTTCAGCAGATTTAGGTGATAAATCTTAACATTTGTTTTAGTGGTAATATAAAAAATGTACGATGACAGCTGCTTTAATGCTGCAAATGAAAAGAGATGAGAGTTTAAAGTTTTAAAAACAAATTCATAGTTTCTGCGTCCACTAAGGTCCTAATGATGTAAATGTCATTATCCAACCAATTATTTTAATTTAGTGATGCATGAGGTCGAGACAAATATCAATAATCAAATTTACAGGGAACTTAAAGGCGAAACCCTAACCCTGTATTATTAAGTATTGTCACAGAAATCTAAATCATAATTTGAGGTTTTGGAAAACAGAAGGAGAAGATTTCCCCGTCTCACCTGTTTGATACTTTGAGGACAGAATCCTGCAAAGAAACGCTGAGAGAGAAACCGAACAGAGACATCACAGCCCAAATAAAAGCTACAAAGTTAAATGGACTACGAGCTGATGCAATCAGCTGCTCACGTCAGACAGGTGTCTCTGTAAAGAACTGGGCTATTAACTCCTCCACCTGCAAACACCTCGCACAGTGTCATTGCTAATAACGCTGAAAAAACCCTGAAACAACGGTGGAAAAGCAAAAGGGATCATATGCATGGCCGAGCCCGATTGCATGTGAGGATTGGTAATTGCACCCCGAGAGGCATTTGGGTGTGCGGAGCAGCAAAGTGGGGAGACGGCTGAGCAGCTTCACAGTCGGTGTAGCAACATCTCAACCTTGAGCAGGAAGTGAAAACAAGGAGGCGGAGGAGCGGGAGGGTGAGGGATGTACAGACAGTTCATTTACCCAGAACATCAGCCCCACCGCGCGCCGCCGCATTGTCTGAAAGATAAGGAAAGTGAATGCTTCATGCCTGATTGAAAACAAAGGCAGCAATTTAAAACCATCTGCATCCAACACGTGCACTCTCTCCCTCCACCTCTGCGTTTCTGTGTCCGGGCTGATATTGAAACATAATCCATTTGGAGCGCCGACATGTCATAATATTTCTACCCGGCCTCCCTCTCTCCGCCAAGCAGGACAATTTCAGGTGCAGGTTGAACGGGAGTGTTTGATTTCAACAAGTCAGACAGTTGGCGGAGGCCTCGGTCTTTGCTTTGATTCTGTCAGGAGGAAAAACAAAGAGAGAGATGGAAGGGACACAAAGAGAAGAGCTCATTGTGAAACAGAAGAAGAAGAAGAAGAAGAAGAAGAAGAAGAAGAAGAAGAAGACCTCAGCGGCTCCTGTACAAACAAGATGCAGAGATCAAAACGTGTCTTTACCGTGTGATTGTCTTTCACCAGAAACACCCGACAACACTAAGGACTGGATGTGAACTAAACTCTTACATCTCTGCTCAGTGCTGTAAAGAAAAAAAGAAGAAAATGTAGCTTCTCTGTTCATCTCCAACAGTTTCAACAGTGTTCTTAAAAAATATTAATTTAATTCTGCACTATAACACAGAGTTTCTCATTGTGAGACTTGTACTGTCTGTAAATCTACTGTAAAGCACTTCACACTGGACCACAACATGCAGCAGGAGATTGTCCAGCAGGAGAGAGGTGATGGTGGCGTTTGCATAAAGCAGCACGATGTCAGACATGATGTTTAAATTCCGCTGCAGAAATCCCGTGTTTCTGTTTATCCATTCACGTCTTCATCAGCGTCCTCTACATGCGTGGCTCCTCCCCGCTCAAGAAAATGTTCAGACTTCAGTGCATGTCTGAAAGCAGCTTTTTAAAATCAACTAAAAATGGTTTTGCAGTTGAAATGACTGACAACCGGACGTTTAACGACTTCTGAGGCTTTTTCAGGAGCTTTGCCAACTCTGGAAAACGACTCTGATGATGTCATAGCGCTGTTATCAGAGACGACAAATTTAAAAAAGTGTTCAGAGGTGATTTTTGCATCTTATTTGAATATCTAAAGACAAAGGTTGGGTTTATGATACACAGACAAACTGTGGGTCCGTGCAAATAAAAGACTGTTTGTTTTCTGTGAGTGAATAAATCTCTGTCACTGCAGATTTGGATAATTTTACATCGGAGCAGAATAAAGTTCGTTTGAGCTGCTGCTGGAAAATCTCGTTTCGTCAAAGACAGTTTGACGTTGAGCCGCTGACGCTGTGACTGATGTCGGTGAAATAGGTCACATGTCCTCAGGAGAACCACTAATGTGAGAACGTCTCAGACAAATATATTGAGAAGTGTTTACGGTCCCATCAGTTACATCAGTGCTGACCAGAGACCGAACGTAAAGATATAAAGATGGCAGCTCCCCCAAGTGAAGCCAAAACATCTGGATCGCCCCCCTGCTGGCTGGATGCAGTATAGGTCATAAAACCAGGCTCCTCCTTGTTAGTGGATGGGACCAATCTAAATACACTTGTCATATTAGGTCATAGACTGTAACTAAAGTCGGACGACGCATCTCTTCTCACGCTACTACAACGCGAAGCAAGTATAATCGTAATAGAATAAAACGTGTATTTACAAAATGAAAAAACATATGGAGACTTTGAAGTGATCCAATCATCTTATCAAAGATACTATGAAACTAAAATTGTGCAAAAGCAGGAACAAAACTTTTCAGTGAGACTCACTCTCACCAGATTCACTTCCAAGAATGATTGATAAAAAAAAAAGCTCTGACACTCACGCCCTAATATCTGTGTTTGGATTTCTTTTAACCGAGCTGTTACTCTCCATCAGAGAAACTCTGCTGTGTGCTACTGCGGAGAGAGAGAGAGAGGGAGAGGGAGAGGGAGAGAGAGAGAGAATAGAAAGCAAACTTTTTTATCAGCGGCAGAATACAAACAGTTTTAGAAAACAGATATGGGTCAGGGGCTGCATCTGCACAATTACACCGCTAATGGCAGAGACAATGAAGATGGCGCGGGGGTGGAAAACAAAAGAATATCAAATAACGTGGCGGAGCGGCGCGTACACACACACACACACACACACACACACACACACACACACACACCTCAGCCATCATCACTCAAAAACTGCAGCCAGTGTTTTGAAATGAAGAGGGGGGGGGGGGGCGAGCTGAAAGGAAGACGAAAAAGCATCTGGAACATCAGTTTTCAGTCTAATGTTAATAATTTATGTTGTCTGTGCTTTTTATTATTATTATTTATTTATTTACTACTTTCTTTTCAGCTGCCTGCCCGTTTTTTTCAAAGGCATCACGGAGAGGGAAGCTGCATCAAACTTTTGAGTTTAGTTTCAAAAGGCTTTCTCTGCGTTTTATTTATATATTTCTCCTTCTTTACACTTGTCTTGTTGTTATTTGGCGAAGACAAACACATGAAGCTTTGATGAGGAGCAAACCTGACACGTTTTCTTCTCCACTGACCCAGAGGAAATCTAAATAAATTGCTGCATATTGTGCGCGAGACTCTTTTTTATGCCTTTTGGTCGACTTTTCTCTCATTAAACGCGTCAAACAGTCACTTGGGTTCATTCATCTGTCGACCAGCCAGAGGTCAGAGGTCGAATCACTGCACGCCACCGTAAATGTGAGACTCCGCGCCGACGTGACCTCGCAGAGAGGAAGTCAGGACATGTCGGGTTTTCTTTGACGCTCTTGTGTTTACATGGGAGGTTTGAAAAGATGAAAAGAGGAGTCGGCCATGTTTTTAGAAATTATTGTGCGTTAAAGGATCTTTTGACCTCGACATCAGCATTTACCTGACATCGCACTGCTTTTTAAAATAAACTCAACTTTTCATGATTAGAGATTAAATCGCATTTATCAATCTATCACACACAGATTGTCGTTTTCTTCGCAGGCTGTGTAACAAACAGCGCCCTGGTGGCTAGCTGAGGTATAGGTCATAAACCTGGCCCCCTCCATGTTAGCAGATGGGACATATGATGGGACATCCACTAACATGGAGGAGGCAGGGTTTATGAACTGCAACCAGCTTCCAGGTTGTGATCAAGATGGTTTTGCTTCACTTTTGTGGAGCTGTCATGTCGTCCAACTTTATATGGTCTACGGTAGTGGCCAAAACACCATGATCGCCCCCTTGTGGCTGGCTGCAGTATAACTCCACCTCCTCCATGTCAGCAAATGGGACAGGACTAGCTAACATTTATCCTCCTTTCATTTGATGTGTCTTTTCTGCAACAGCCAACGCTGTGTAGTTGTCCTGGTGTCTGCGACAACTTTACAAAACAAGCTGTCTTACAGAAAAGATACATTTATACGATATAATAAACTTTTATATGATAAAACAGAAGTTAAAAAGTTTAATTCCATCTTTAACTCAGCGTTGAATAAATATGAAGTTGTGTTGTGTTGGGTTTCATCAGAAAAGACGACACAAAACTCGTCAAACAATTGTTTATTACTAATTATGGTACAAATCAATGTGACAGACTTGAAGCTTTTTTTAAGAAATACACAAAGTGCTGCTTAACTGACCAAACAGATATTGCTCTATAGATTAAGTACAGTTTTCAGTCTATAAAAAAAACTAAACAAAAACCAACCTCTGCAGGCTCCTCAGCTTTGGTTTCAAGTTCTCCAACTATTAACAAAAAACGTCAAACCAGGTTGTCGGTGTTTAGTAAAATTTCACAAAAAGTATCTCAAGGTGATTTGAACAAATCGTCGTAATCGGGTCGAGAGCGACAACGTCTCCGTCGTCTCCTCTTCCTCTACATGGGTTCTACAGATGTGTGAAAACTGAGGTGGGTGTCACAGCCAATCAGAAAAAAGAACGCGATACAACAATAAAAAAGAAACGAGCAGAGAGTCACATGTGGCTCAGGAAACCACTTCACCAAAAATAAAACAATCATGTGTCCCGTGGTAATAAATAAAAGGTGAACACTGACGACACGGAGCAGAATCACTGTCCTCAGACCTGCTGCTGCTTGTGTGGCGTCTGTTTGATTCTCACATGAACGGTACTGAGGTAAACCTTGGATGATGAGCTACTGTACATTTCTACTCTTCAATTCTTTTTTTTCTCTTTTCTTTATCTCGGATTTTAAAGATTGTCAACACCGTGAATCTATTTCTCTGTACAATGTGCATAACTATAGAGCTTTGGTCCAGCATTGAAAAGTCGAGCGAAGGCGTAACTCCTTTTCTGTGTCTGTTTGTTATACATCTTTTTTTTTTATTTTTGGTTTTGGTTACAGCTTTTTATTGTTAAGCCTCACAACTGATCCGCTGCCGCTTCCTCTTATATTCATCTGACGGGTGGTCGTCGTAATTCTGGGCCCAGGATTCTCCTGAAGAAGTTAATTCTTGTATCAAAATAAAAAAATCAAATCTGAGGATGTGAAAGTAGAAAGTGAGTCTTTACTGTTTCTGTGTGTGTGTGTGTGTGTGTGTGTGTGTGTGTGTGTGTGTGTGTGTGTGTGTGTTTCCAGGCAGGGACGATGAACACAGCCGTGCACAGGGGACTGAGGGACTGAGATAACCAATGTGACATGGAGGGACAGATATCAAGCAGACACATGATTCTGAATAAATTGCATCAAATTTCACCTCACTTCAAATTAAGTTCACTTGTTCTGAAAAGTGACACTTATTCTCAACATTCACCTCGTTTTTTTCTTTTCCTCCCATGGGAGTTTTTGTAAGAGCCAAATATTTATAGTGACAGTCTGTGTGTGTGTGTGTGTGTGTGTGTGTGTGTGTGTGTGTGTGTGTGTGTGTGGGGGGGGGGGGTTCCTTCCCCTGGATTATTGACATTTCTGACAAAGTAGAAAGCGAGTGAAATTAAAAGTGTCGCACTGCAGCGATGGAGAGTCGATTAAAATAGAAAAACACAATTTCTACCCGTGAAAATGAGCCACAGAAAATACATGAGATCTTCCAGATAATCTGCGAGAGATTAAGCTTTTTAAACACTTTGCTTCTCATGGAAAATTAATTCATACACATTTCCATTTAAAAACACTGATTGTAAATCTTAAACTCAACGGAGAGGAACTCAGAATGTAAAGAAAGAGAAAAACAACATTCATCTTTGTGAAAAGCAAAATTGAGTTGAAATAGATTTTGGAAAAAAAAGCTTCGACCACACGTTCAGGTCATTTTTGGGCGTAATTAAAGGGTTTGTTGTGTAAAAATATTTTCAGTGATATTAGTGAAATTCTTTTATTTTGGGACTTTCTGTGAATCTTCACGTGTTTTGAGTCGAAACATGCAGACGAAAATTTGCTTAAAAGAAAATGTTTCCAACTCTTTTTCTGTGTTTACCAAGATAACAAAAAAAGTACAGCAGACAGTTCAGCTCTTTGTTATGACAGTGTGGTTTTTCTTTTTACTTACACAATATAACAATTCAGAAAAAAAAAAAGGGGGACGGGGACGGGGGGGGGGGGGGGGGGGGGAGGAGTGAACATGTGGACAAATGAATAAAACGTTGAAAATCGTTCCCCAGTCCTTGAGCTGAATGTGTTCTTTGGCTTTCAGGCTTTGGCAACAGAATGACACGTTAGCTCAAAACAATAAAGCTGCAGTCGACTGCACAGACACCGAAACCCTCCTCCCCCTCCCTCCTCTTCATCACGTGACAGTCCTTAAATTTCATCCTTGGAAAACAATCGCGTGTGATCGTTAATAAATTCCTGTAAAAGTCGTACAAAGTTCCACTGAAAATATCTGCAGGTGAAACACAAATCGGAGGCAAAAACGACATTATTATGCAATTGTTCAACAGCAAAGGTAATTTTTTTTTCATCCCAAAAAAGAGAAACTTTATCGACGTGATTTCAATTTGAAGACAGCGTTTTTCTTTTTTCTTGTTTTTTTTTTCTTGTTTTAGATATTTACATACAAACAATGAAGGAAAAAGTAAGCGAGACAAAGATAGAATGTATTACTCAACCTCACACATATAGCTTAGATTTGCCAGTACAAATGTAAAAATTTAGAGCACATTTACATTACAAAATTATTCTTAGTACTCAGATGCAACAGACTTTGGTAAATAGTGTTTTGATTTGGTATGATCTCTTTATTAAATCCCTCCTGGTAGGAACCAAAATTTTGGGCGACAGTCTGGTCCGTAAAGGCCAGAATCTAAAACTCTTTGAAAACAGCACACCGTATGTTTTTTTTACATAATTCTCACATATTAATCTCTTTTTTCTTCTTTTTGGTTTCGCCAAGGTCATTTACACAACTGTGGTAATCACACTGACAACACATAGTTTTTGTTTGCAAACTCATCACTGTCCGGTCCAGGTGACTGGCAACATTTCTCAGTTCTCGTTCTCGAGAGTTCATCCACCTTTTCTTGTTTTTAAATGGCAGCCACATCTCCGCTCCAATTTTTTATTTTTTTTACCCCGGTGTCGGAGGGCCTCGCTCACTTCGGGAGCTCCTCTAGAGAATCGGTGAGAGGGTCCATTGGTGCAGCCTCGCCGAGTTCGGGCGATTTCAAACGCTTTATTGTGTTTTTCAACGCTTGTCTCTTGTTGCAGAACCAGACGCGCACAACCTCCCGATCATAGTTCAGCTTCTCGGCTATTTCCGTCATTTCCTGTCCGGAGGGGTGCGTGTTCTTCTCAAAGTGGCTGTTGAGGATCTCGAGCGCCTGCGGGGTGAAAGAGGTCCTCCGCTTGCGTTTTTTTGAAGGCTCGCTGCCGATAAACTCAGTCAGGTTCTGCATGCCGGATCTGTGGCGGGCTTCAGCCTCGGCCATCCAGCGCTCCAGAACGGGCTTAATCTTCTGGGCGCTTTTAGGGGTGATGTCCAACTTCTCAAACCTGGCAGGATATAAAAGGCCAGGGTTCAGTTTGCCTGTCAGACTGCTAGCTATAGTGTTCTCTTGGGCTTCCTGTGGTAGGAAAAAGTGGCTTCTCAGGATGGTGTGTCTGGGGAGAATTGAGAAAAAAGAATCTTACTTAGGTGCCCTGCCAGAACAAGGGATAAGCTGCCTGCCTTTTTTCTTCTCCTCAACCAGAATGCCACTGGGACTGAGACTAGCATCCAGGTTCACATCCGAGCCAAAACCCTTCTCTGTTCTCTACCTGGAGACACCTCCGCTGCAGCAGCTGGAGGTGGCGGCTGCCAGTGGTGAGTTAATTTTTCTGGAGGAGCCTGGGGTTCTCTGTCCCAAATTGGCAATAGTGGAGTAAGGAGATAGTGCCAATGGCTAAAGTCCGGTCCAGTCGAACCAAAAAAAAAAACATGCCAAACATCTAACTAAATACCGTAATTCCAAATGAAGCAAACAGAAAAAACAAGACAGGAATTACAGGATCTACTGTCAAATATTGAATTTCTTTCCCTCAGGTGATAAAAAAATAAAAAATAAAAAATAAAAAATGCACTAATGCATGCAGTTAAATATGGCACCATCTTTTATTTACAAAAAAAGAGCCTTGAATTATTGATCAAAATGTACATTTAATACATTTTTCAAACTTTCTTTCATCCTCTAACAACGTCTCATTTTATATTTAATAAGAATACATTTACACACTCTAATCCTGAAAGTTCCTGAGACTCCGCGGCTGCATCACATATAATTCTGACTTCACGAAAGCGTTTTAGCGACTCAAGGTACGAATGGAGAATGAAGCTTCTTCTGAAATAACACGACTCTTGTCAGGTGCTTCTGCCTCTGATATGAACTCAGGCTGTTTATGTGGATGAGACACGTGGACGTGGATGTTAGGATTTGAAAATAAGACAATTCTCAAACCTGTTATGTAAAAAAGAACCAGGATAGTTTTATGTCATGTAAAGCAAATGAAGCTTAGGTTTAATTTAAAGTTGATTCAAATAATACTTATGTTATTTGGGGATTTTGAGCATTATTTAAGCTGTGAGGCTGCATTGAATTATAGTTGTGTTTATGTTTTTACTCGCTGGTTGTGTTTGTCTTCTTGTCCAGATCCAATTAAACTGGATCGGTTTGTTTTTTAATGATTTGCCCAATGAGCACCACAACCTACAGTGTATGATGGGGCCTGTTGCAGCCATGTAAAGCACAAAGTGAATTATTAAACCAACTGCTCAGCATGTTTAGAGACGCTTAATTAGTTTATCACGGAGAAATCACTAGTAAAATATATTTTAAAAACATGATTCGTATATCAATTGGACCCTGACTATTTTTACAGCTGGCTGATATGAAAACCTTTACTTCACAGAGTAAACAAAGAAAAGATGTCGGTTTACATGTTTACATTTTACGAAAAAAGTTCTTGGTTGAAGTTCTATATATTAGATTGTATTCGTGTTTCTTTTTAATTCATAGTTATTTGTAATAAAGTCTATTTAACTGTAAGGGTTTGATAACGACATCTTAGGAACCACTGAATTGTTTAAAATATATATCGGCTGATAGATTTGTATCAGAAATATTTGACTCCCTAATATTGGTATCAGCATCACCCCCCCAAACAGATTTCTATCAACAGATATATAATGACATCAGTTGATGTTTAAGATCTGTTTTCCAGACCAGATTAAACCACTAAGTGGACGGCGCGTGTTCGTGGGACAGACAGCAGCGTGACGTGTGCGAATGCTTTTAGTGAAGTGAGTCCTGAGCGGACAGCGCTGATGGAGAGACAGCAGAGAGCTCTCCGAGGAACAAACAATGCACACAAGACATTTTTAATGGCGAGGTGAGCTGCTGCCAGATGCCCATGCATGCATGAACTTCCTCTGTTTCTACACCTCGTTGGTGCATTCCTGCTTGTCGACAGGCAGGGATTATTTATAACCCCCGTCCTCCCTCTAAACAGTGGAAAGAGGAGAGATTCATACTGCGGGGAATACATTAGTAAATATGAGGAGTCACCAGAGACAGGACATTTCATGGATCAACAGGAACTGCAGATACTAAAATGAGTTGAGAGCTGCTCAGCTGGGGTATGCACTCCCTCCTCTAGTGCTTCAGCACAAGGGAGAAATGGCTCTGAATGCACCTCCAGTCTTTTCTTAAAAGTACCTTCGGAGCCGTGCTCAGACGAGCTGCATGTTTAGAGCTGAGTTACAGTTTGCCCGAGGCTCCACAGCCATGAAGCAGAGTTTTAAACAGAGAACTACCTGAGAGGCACATCAGTGACCTAAAAGCTATGATCAGATTCACATTAACTCGTGATATTTTCATTTTAATATCAGAATTACCTCTGAATTATACACTGCACATGTCCCATCGTCTTTGAATCAGTCTTAAAATCTGTACACCAGTTTGCAATAAGTGTGACTTTGTCTTTTTAACAGTCAGATAATGATAAGTATATTTTACACACATCAGAGGAGTCATGTGTCTCGTGTGTTTACAATGTGATACTGGTGGGATTCTTTGATTCTGACTGAAATGTATTATGTGTAAATATTCTTTTAAATATGAAACTGAATACAATGAGATGAAGTAACTTGATTTTGAATATTTTACAGGATTAGTTTAAAAACATTCAGGTCTGTTTATTTCATCCTTTTCAAAAAGCATCAATTAATTTTCCAAACATATATTTAATACCCATATATGTTGAAATACATGTAAGTGCTCAAGTCACTTTGTCGCATTTACTTTTTCCTCTTGAATATTATTATTAGTTGCTAATTTTGGACTTTATTTAGTCAAAGGGGAATTTAAAAATTGAGAATTACAACCCAAACTTGTGATATAAGTAAATATAAGACTTTTACTTTACTTAGAGACCTTTTTAATCAGCTGTATATTCCTGTTCCTTCACTAAGTTCAAATTCTGGTAATGTTTATTTATGCTGAGTCAAATGTGTCGTTTTAAAGATTAAACTAATGAGGACGGTAATCTGAGAGTTTGCACTGAATTCTAAGCAGTGAGACTCATTAAGGTGAGTAAATAAGGTTTTCTATCTTAAATCATTTAATTAAAATGATAAATTGGACGATCTTCTTTAATTCTAATCAAGGTAACTTCGGAATGTTTCTGAATTCAAATCAGGGGAAACAAGACGAACTCGAGCGAGCGGAGGACAGAGCGGCACATCATTGGTTTGATGATGCCCTCATGTAATGCCTGTGCCTGTTTAGATAAACTAATAAAGTGCCTGGAAACATACTGAGCAATGAAAGGAGACAAGATGGAAGCATCTGTCAGTGTCTGTTCTCTGTCTGGGTTCAGAGCCGGAGCCCCTGAGCTACTGTGACGTCCCGCTTCTCTTCAAACGTCATGTCTGTGTTGATGTTAACTAAACTAAAGCATGTGAAGTTTGCCCCTCTACTTAAAACATCAGGATGTCATGTCCAATGTTACACAAACAAAAAAAAATCGTCTTAACTGCATGAATAACAGCCCACAGAGTGTTTATTTTTTGAAGCTAATGGCTTTTAATGTATATTATAAATATTTGAATTATGCCCGGCTGTAAATATTTCATGTGTGATTTTAAGAGTTTAAACATTAGTCGGAGGCGGCCGGGCCTCGAACAACCCGGTTTCACATTTTATCGGCCGTTTGATGTTGATGTGATGAAATTTTTAAAAGTGCGTGGCAGCACCGTGTCAGATAAACAGCACAGGTCATCAGTGAAGAGCATTAAACATTAAAATTAAATTTCATTTTGGAAAATGGAGGTGAATGCTTGATGCAAAAACAGGCTACGATTGTGTTGTTTACGACAAAGAACTGTTGTTAAAATGTGTAATTTAATTTGAAATTTTGAAAAAATATATAACATTTATTAATTCTACAGTGAATTTTACACCTAAAACCGTTTCGTATGAGTGATTTGCTTTTTAGTTCTCTTAAAAAATTAATATTCGGACATGATGTGGCCCAATTATTCTGCCTTGAAAGGGAAATGTAGCTCATTTGGTGTCTCTGTGCAGTATGTTAGTGGAGTGGAACGACGGGGGGGATGAAACACTGATTGTCTGATTGTCTCATGAATATATAAAGCACCATTTATGACTAAACTGTCCTCGTGGCAGCAGTAAAACATGGCAATCTTATTAACAGATCATCACCGTCAAGCTCCCTCATGTTCAGGCGCAGTGAGAGGCGAGGGGCCTTAGTAATTATTAAATGCTTTAAGTGCTTCGTGTAATACTTGTGTATGTATTTTGCATAAGTAACACAAGGCTGTCATGTCAGCGGGTGAGAGGACGCACGGTAAGTAAAGACATAAGAGCTTTCGTTTGTCAGGGTGGTGATAGTCAATTATGTATTTTAATATCTTAATAATGTCTGTTAAAACATGGGATGAAAAATAGATGGCAGCTGTGAGCACCCGACGACTCACTGAGGTTACACAACTGCATCCGCCTCCACTTGACACAACCGGGATATTTAGAGATAATGAGCTGTTTATTTTTTTCCACTCTTTGTTTGGACATTACCTGCAGATGGCGGACTGACTGTACGCCGGCCCCTCGGCGGCGCTGAGCGCCTGGCCCACCTGGGTCTGTGTCAGGCCCAGCGACAGCCGGCGGATCTTGAATGCTTTGGCGAATTCACGAATCTCCTCCAGGTTGACCCCGTCCACCTCGCTGGGGGCGGTCTGTGGGTCTACGACACAACAGACACAACTCATTTTATTAGACCTCTGCCCCTTCGTCGCTCTCCTCATTCTCCAGAGTGAATGGAGAAAACATTCCTACATATCACGATCGCCTGTAAACAAGCTTCAAAAAATATAGTCCTGGTCCTGGGTCAGAACTTATTATTTGTCTTTGTGCTGTAAACTATATGTATCTGAGAGATGTTTTTGAAGACTGAATATATCTGCGGTATGAATGCAAGTATTTCATGGCTCTGACTTGCCAATGTGGATCTTTACTGGCACACAAAAGCATATGGACAAAACCACATGACACCCGGCTTGTTGATTCAATAGAGAAGTAGATCTGGAGCACATAGATACTGTAGTGTCATAGTTTTCTGTATGAATGCCCATATATTCTGCAGCCAGCTCTCAGATACAAACATTAAAGAAAGTATAAAGACATTATTTCATCCGTCTGACCCTCGGTGAAGACGGTTCAGGTTTTCAAACGAGCCGCGAGCCTCATACAAAAAAGGATACCCGGCTCCAGTCTCCCTCAAACACTTTTCTATACAAAGACATGCTGTTTGTGAATCTCCGCATTTGAGCAGATCTGAAAAACTTCACGGAGGCATTTTGAAGAATTTCCCTGCTAATAAAAAGTGATTTCACATTGTACATCAATGTCAGGTGCCCTGGCATCCTGCTTACTAAAGCAAAGTTTGTGCCTCTGAATTATTCATCTTGGTCATTATCAATGAATTATTAAAGGAATCCTCCAAGCGTATTTAAGCAAAAATCTATGGAGCTGCCATCTCGTTGTGCCTCATAAGTGACGTGTAGCGTATGCGGCGTGCTCCAGACGTGTGAACACTCGGAAGACGAGGGACGAGAGGCTCCGAGCCGCCTGAAATGGGAGGGATGAGCACTCACAGCTTCGGGTCCCATCATCTCCACATTGATGAGCATCTCTTCATCATTCCCAGCGGAGGCTATTTACTTAGTGGTTGGAAAGACTAATGGTCGTCTGGTGCAGCAGATCTCAACTGGCGTAGCCTCTGGATCCATATTTTCCTTCAGACATTAAGTCACAACCCAAATATGATTTAAGGTTTAAACCTCCTCTAATTTATTTTGCAGTAATGAATGGTGGAGTGAAGCTCCCGCAGAACAAACAGAACAGTGCGTAACTGGTTTTAAAGGCCGAATTTAAAAACACTGAAACTGGACAGAATCATTTAACTGGCTTCAAAAAAGGCTGCTTTTCTTAACAGACACAATAAGATAATAATCACAAAAGAATTATACCGAGATAAACACACTTTCTTTTAAATTAAAGGAAATGAGGAAAATAATGTTCCCCTTATCAATAAGCAGGATAAACTCATGCTTTTATGTGTCAGCACTTAGTGACACACTGCAGTGAAAGTAAAAGTTTTTGTCTCTTTTTAAACTAAAAAAAGTATTTACTCTCCTTTTTGTTTAAATAACCATAATGCACCGGAGCTTGAATACCTGATGAAATAATTCTAAAAGTGAGAAATTTGAAATAGGAGGGTGCTGACTTTTTTTACAAAGATGGTGTTTATCAGGGGAAAAGCATAAATTCATTTTTAAAACCACCTTTTGTATGGTAGACCTAGTAGCTATACTATATTTATCTTTCAACTCTTAAACTTTTATATTTGATGTAACAACACTTTGTGAAATTGGGGTCACTAGTATAAAAATTATCACCTGAATTCGCAGCTGCTTTATAGTCAGTTTCAGCTCCGGCCCATAGGTTTAGTGTTCTGGTTCTGATCACATAGTGTTTCAGACAGAAAACTCTAAAAACCTATTGTTCACTATGGCCTCATGCACCAAACAGCAGAGTCAGAGACTAGCTGGTGAACATAGAGGAACATTTAGCAGCTACGGAGTCAGTTATTTCCCAGAGGAGCTGGTGGAGACCAAACACGGAGCTAAAAGAGACTGAATAATGGGTTTATGTTCATCAGTTGGCCAGATACATGATTCCAAATTCAATGTAAAAGGTGATGATTTATCAGTGTTGTGTTTAGAACTCGTTTCTGCACCACAAAAATGGACGAAAGAGAAAAGGTTAAGATCTGATAAAAAAAAGTCAGACCACGGATGTGATGTGACTGCATTCACGATGTGTTCCACATGCATTTACATTGATGTATTTTCCTTATCCAGATCACATTCCACCAGGTGAAAATGGCTAAAGTTGCTGTTGAGCAAAGTATTTTAAGCTCTGTTTAATTCCCATCCAGCTGATTCTCAGAACAGATTCTGGAGAACAACATGCATTCTAAGTTGACTCAAGATAAAAGTAAACATAATCAACCTGGGTACAAAATATTGATGATATTTTTCTTTATTAGGGATGTGTACTGAAACCAAGTATTAAACTGGCCCCTGGGCTCAATTCTTAAAGTCTGAAGTATCGATAAGCTCGGTCCTGGAGAAATAAAAGACATTTCTGATTTATTGTTGATGCATGAAAGTTATCTCGTTTATTTCACCAACTCTGTCTCTGATTAAGACGTTCATCTACAGTATGATGTGTTTTTGTCTCTCCGAGCCTGTGTGGGAGCGGAGGGGAAGCTGATCTCTCTCTCACACACACACACACACACACACACACACACACACACACACACACACACACACACACACACACACACACACACACACACACACACACACACACACACACACACACACACACACACACGCTGAACAAACACGCTGAACTGACAGTGAACGGTGCAACTAGTACAACAAAATTTTTTGCTTGTGAGGCCGAAACACAAACAATATGTCAATAAAAACTCCAGTTAGTACTTCATCTCTCATTTCACACGGTGTGTTACTACACCAGCAGCCTGGAGGCCACGCACAGGGTGGACTAAATTATATGAACATGGGTTAGTGATTAAAAATAACCATTAGTCAGCTGATTGTTACGGGTTTTTATAAATTCAATCTGAACGGGTCAGAGCATCACCTGAGATGTTCAGATATTCACAGTTTCAAATCAATCAGAGCAGCAGATTAAGACTATAAATGAATTTGCAGTTTTATACTTGCAGAATGGTAATTTATATAAAGTACATATGAGAAAATAAAGCAAACTTAATTCTGTTCTCAATTTGTTTGTCTTTTTTATCTATTACAAATAGAAAGAAGCGGCTACAGTACAGGATCAATAAGCAGTAAGAGTAGTTGTACAGATTTAAAATCCGTTTCTGGCACTTTGTTTGTGGCCAGTGAATCTAATAACATTTTAGCATCTCCACTCTGCAGGCGACTGATTCTGTCATGGGATTTTTCTTTGCATTTATTTGCCCTAAGTGACATTGAGAGAAAGTGATGTGGCTCATACTCAGCATAAAGCATTAATCCTATTTACCACTGAACTGAGCCGCTGTGATTTTTTGCAGACTCAAAAACGGGTTATGGGATATTTTCCGAGCTGCAAGTAAACACAAACTAAACACAATGTCTACAACAAGTTGATCAATGGCGACTTGTTTTTTTTATTAAATTCGGTGGGACTGTAGCTGCCTTTGAAATGAGTTTACATGGAGTTTAGCGGAATCGACTCTGACAAATGAAATTTATCTGAATAAAGCAGAGTTTTTAAAGGCAGTAGCTGCATGCTGACAGGCTGTGGCCCAGTGATTTATATGTCTCTGCCAAAGGCCCAAGCTTTGGGAGAATGAAACTTATGTTCATTATACATAACACACGCCACTTTGGATCGTCTAATAAACCAAAGAAATGACAGTCAGGAAAAATAAAACAATCACAGGAGGCGGGGATCAGTCACAAGCTGTCCGCACCGAGAGTAATGCAGCTGCACCCTGTTGGATCTCTGGTCAGTGTCAGTGAAGGAATGATTCACCCGGACAGATTTTTTACTCTCGAGAAACACTGGTGGTTTCTAGGAACCCAAGCTTTGGTTTTATTTGCTCTGAGATTTTTGCTGCCATCCTAATATCATGAGGGGAAATAAATGTTTTCTAAATTAGGTGTCCTGAGCCTTTAATACATATAATATGTCATATAGCATCAACAGTAGGGACATGGTTCTTTATTTCATGTATTTGAAGGCATGTTGTGTTTTTGTGAGCTCTGCCGGACACTTACTGCTGACTAGCTGCCCCACGCTGAGAGCCGAGGAAGAGGAGGAGGTGGAGGAGGAGGAAGAGGCCTGGTGGAGAGGACTCTGTCTGTGGGGCATGTGGAGCAGGTTGGGCTGAGACGATACAGGGCCGGTCTGACTCTGCTGAGCCTGAGGCAGCTGGACACACGCAAACACAAACACACACACAAAGAGCTGAAGAAACATATCGACATCGTGTTGTATAGAACAATATCCATTATTCCCTCTGCACATCATCATAACAACCATCATTTGTGGTCATCATGTCATTATGGTGATTAGGCCACAATATTAAATCTAATAAACCAATCACCAGCTATTAAATTAGCCACTTACGAGCTGAATATAATCAGATTTATCTTGTACCTGATGAAGAATAAATGTCAATTACTGCCCGTGGTATTTAGACTGACAGAGCAGAATATAGTGTCAATAGTGTGCTCAATAGACTAACACAGTGGGTTACGATTGGAGAAAGTAGACGCTGGCTCAGCTCAAGTACTCTACTGCCTCTATGAGCCTCCTAATCGCTTTCTGTGGCTCCAACAAAAGAGGAGCAGCTCGGGACAATTAGAGTCATCTGTCTCGTCATCAGACCCGGGAGGATGCTGATAATGGCAGCCTGGGTGTGAAATAGAAAACATGTGGACACAGCAAGTCCCCGCATCAAACATAATTCATGATCCGCCAGCTACGTGCTCTGATGGCGAGGAAACAATGTATTTTCATGTTTTATGCACATTTGAATTGCTTTTACAAGATCAAGATGGTGCGTCTTCACATTTAAAGCTGTCTCTGCCATAAGCTGGGCCCGGATTCCTCCTCTCCTTTTTCTGCTATTAATTATTTTCTCCGTGGCATGTGTTTGTTTGGATGGTGGGGGGTGTCAACAACGATGCACACACTGTCAGGACTGTTGACAGGCCTCGGAGAATCATCTAGCTTCACTGGAAATATTCTAGACTGCCGGCTCTGACAACCGCAAATTATGCCTGTGGAACGATGTGTACACGCGGGCTTTGAAGTGGAGACAAAAGCATAAACATTATTACAAATGCATTAATTCATTCAAGAGTATGATCCGGAGATTCTGGGGAGCCACAATTAAGTGTCCATCTGCCGAGAGTTCATCCATTCGCCACTGTACGCGCCTTCAATGTGAACTTTTACCCTGTAATTCTGCGCTGACATCGTCATTATCAAGTCAATAACATTTTCATGGTGTGAATCCACACTCGAGCGTCGTATAGATCTTCAAAGTGGGAGGAGAAGATGTTTTTGAGTTTCTACACTTACAGTACGAGCTGGTACTGTGAGTGTTAAGACTGAAACAACCTTTAAAATCACAACAAAATACTTGTGGTTCAGGTCAGGGAGGACGAATCATGAGGCTGGAGAGTTTGATTGAGGAAGGAGGTGAAGAACAGAGGCAGGAGTGTTTGGGCTTAAAGGGGTGGAGGGGTGTGATGAAAAGTGTGGTTTTGTTTTTCCTTTTTGGGGGGGGCGGGGGGGCATAGCAGTCACCCTGAGACTGAGTGTGAGATGTTGGCTGACAAGTGCCTTCTATCACACACACACACACACACACACAAGCCAAAACTTTCCAAGTGGAATGATGCAAATGAGCATTATGGGTGTCGAAGCGAGAGAAATATGGGGTGTTTAGCGTAAACACACCTGACTGACAGAGCTGGAATATTTTATGAATAAACTGAACTAGTCTGACTTCACTGTGTGTTTCTCATTCAACAGTTTATAAACCGGCTCTTCATCGTTGTTGCAGCAGCAGTTTTAGTGCATAATAATGTGTTTTACGTCTTCCTTCACACCGTGTGTGTGCGTGTGTGTGTGTGTGTGTGTGTGTGTGCGTGTGTGTGTGTGAGCATCGGCGTAGACGTTACCTGCTGTCCAGGCTTGATTGGTGACAGTGTGATTCCCTGGGTGTTGATGACAGGCAGAATCTGATTGCCGATCACCGTGGCGATGATCTGGCCTTGAGCGTTGGTCAGAAGCTGAGGTGTAATTGGCTGTACCTGCAGTGCCGGGTTGCCACCCCCTGATTGGCTGGAGGGCCCTGCAGAGTTGGGCATCAGTGGGATTGTTCCAATTATCTACAAAGGGGGTAGAGAAGAGATGAAATCAGCTGGGCGGTTTTAAAAAAGAGGAAGAAGCAGAGAGGGTAAACGCTACTGGAGGTATCAGTCTTAATGATCTCTGCCGCTGAGAGGTTTTTCTTTTTCCTTCTGGCTTCTGGATGTGACCGGAAACAAAGCGTGAGCTGGTCACTTGCCGAGTAATGAGGCTAATCAGAGCACTCTGCTTTTGAATCGGTCTGGAGTGTGGTTTGGAGAGAAAACATGCACAAGTGTTCACTGATCATCTGTCACCGAGGTGGTTTTACAGGCAAGAGAGCAAGAGAAGCCAAAGCAGACTGCTGGGAGCACACTGCAAAGGTCAGCGCTGAATACCTGTGTGTGTGATGGTGCACACCACTGACTGTATGATCCATCACCAGGCCAAGCCAGGGATGAGTGTGTGTGTGTGTGTGTGTGTGTGTGTGTGTGTGTGTGTGTGTGTGTGTGTGTGTGTGTGTGTGTGTGTGTGTGTGTGTGTGTGTGTGTGTGTGTGTGTGTGTGTGTTTGTGCTTGAGTGTCTTTGTCTGTCTCTGGTAAGAAGGACTGTGGCTGCTGAGACACAGAGTCCCCCATTTCACCCTCTCTCACACACACAGGCCTGGAGAGAACAAAAAGAAAGAGCGAGTAAAAAAAAAGACAATAAGAGGGAGAAAAGAGGTGCATCAGAGAGTAAGACAGGACCCTGTGTTTCGAATTCAACTCTCAGGGTCCCAGGGGTACTTCACCCCTCCTCCACCCCCAGTTCTCTCCCCTCTGTCGCTGTAATCAGGAAGAGCAGATCAAAGGGGGCGGCAGAGTGTCACTGCAGCGTTTTAGCTCTCAGGGCTGCCAGAGTGTGGCCAAGAGTGGCGCTTTGGGGGGGACTTTGCGCCTCTTCACCATGATGAAGGTTAATGTCATCTGGGGACTGGTTCTGGGCAGCTCCTGAGCAGCCGTTACTTCTGCCCCCCCGCTGGCAGAGCTCCTCCACCGAGCCTCATTACTCCAGAGAGCGGCTCAACACAGATGAGACGCCCATCATTCTAAATTCTGTTATTTGGCAACACGGGCAGAAAGATGCGTCTGTTAAAAGTGATTTTTTTTTTATTAAAGTTTACATTTCATTCCGAAGCCAAAGCAACACCACGCCACAAGCAGCTTTCACGCAGCGTTAGCTGAGCCTCTTCTGGCTCTGCAGTCTCTATCTCCACCACTTATGTGTCTCAGTGCGTGGTCCACCTCCCCCTCTCCCCCCGTCTCTTTGACATAATAGGGAGGGATCAGTGAGAGAAAGGTGGGCCGACAATCTGTAATTCATCCCTGCCACGGCTCATTTGCTTACGTTGCTTCGCATTAGGGAAGAGATAATTTATCTCTCTCTCTGCGCTCGCTTTACAAATTCCCTGTAATGCTCTCCTGCCACTTAACATATTTTATTGCCCTGCCTGACGCTCGTGTCTCCGGAGTCCCACTGATCCCGCTTTGCATGCCGCAGTGGCAGGGAACTTGTTCCGCTCAATTATTCATCATCATTGGACTAAGTGGTTGTTCTATAAGCATAATAAAAGAGCAGGCAACTGACAGCTTAGCTCTCGTCCCGGGCCCACTAAGCAATGCTTCTCCATCTCAGGCAGATGTTTCATGGCAGTGTCACAGAGCTCTTCTTCTGGGAGGGAAGAGTTCCCAGTGTAGTCAACTGTCTGAGTGTTAACTTATAGACAGATGGGAAGACTTTGTTGTACAATCACCGAATGGGAAGTTTTGAATTCACCGATGCTGAGGTGTGGGGAGCAGAGGCCTCATTCATTAAAAAAATGTTCTTGAGTTTTTATTTCAACATAATTGGATGTTGGGTGCGATGGAGCATCACTTTTCAGTAATGCCCCGAATGTGTCTGCAGCGTTGAGTGTCGAACAGGACAAAGTACACACTCTTAGCTCGGCTTATTTAGTCTGTGATCAGATATTTCCACGTCTTATTCGGGAAATATGGTTTAAACTTTAGGTCTTTGCACACAAAGTGCTTTTTTAATCCATCACCGAATTAAAATCACATCAAATTAAAGTTACACACAGAAGCATTTTTTTAATTCTAATTGTTCCAAACCGGTTCTGAAAAGTTTAATGACGGACAAAAGTTTCACATTCCCTGTGTAAACGTGATTGACACAACATAAGGACGTATGTATTTTGAAGCTCGCATTCATTTTCGTTATATAAAATAAATGGTTAAAACATGTTCACATTCCCAAAAACTAAATAAAACAAACTATATTAGATATACTAATAGGCTGTGTGTTTTATACAGTATGTCAATGTTTAATAAATAGAAATGTGTGTTTCTTATTGTGCACTTTTATCATGCAGCCCTCTCATAAATAGTGGGCCTACGGGACCTTGTCTCATTCACGGCTAAGTTCCTCTTCTCAGTCAACTTTTCAGCTTCCTCTCTTTTATTTGGCTTCCTGTGTCTGCTTCCCGATCCAGTTCGTATGGCAAGTGAGTAACGTGCTTCTCTCCACCCAGCAGAACTCATTAAGATTACGCTGCTCTTGTTTCCGCAGAAATGTCATCTCATCTCTCCAGCCAGGGCAATCTGTGTCTTTAGCCATGGTCGCCAGGCAATATCTCTGCCCGGTTTCTCTCCCTCCACTGTTCATGCGGTGAATTGAGACCCGAGAGGGGAAAACGTTTGGAATGGTTTGGAGTTGTTTCAACAACACACAAGTCCAAAGGATTCAGCTGAGAGCAGACTCATAATAATGGTGCTTATACAGATCATGACTAGTATTTTCTATCGAACTTTTAATTTCTGAAATATAGAAGAAAGAAATACAGTAGATTGGCGCAACAATGACAAGTTCATCTACAGCTGCCCTAATTATGGATTAATCACCTAAATATCTTAATAAACCAAAAATATCAAACAATAGCTGGTTGCCACAAATAGGAGAATTTGCTGCTTTCCTGTTTTTTTGTTATAAATATAAATATAACATCTGTTTTTTTTAGTGTTAGTCGGACTAAACAAGCAACCGGGGAACTTGTAAGGCATTGACAGTTTAATTGATAATAAAATAATCAATTGCTGCAGCCTTACAGTAGATTTACAACTACAAGGTCAATAGCCGTTTACACTGTGGTTGCACTTGATCTAAGGGCTGGAAGCTCCCATCAATACACAGGCCACGCTTGTGTTGTGGCTCAGCTTCACCTC
Source organism: Hippoglossus hippoglossus (assembly GCF_009819705.1). Classification (NCBI taxonomy): domain Eukaryota; kingdom Metazoa; phylum Chordata; class Actinopteri; order Pleuronectiformes; family Pleuronectidae; genus Hippoglossus; species Hippoglossus hippoglossus. The sequence goes on along the minus strand of NC_047170.1, from coordinate 15,169,354 downwards.
CTTTACAGGCTAACTTGCTGTGCGGGTTAACGGTGCATATGTCCCTTACCTGTTGTTCTCTGTATTAGTTCCAGCACTGTTTACCCAGGGGGGCTCAAGGCCTATACTAAAGGCTGGGAATGCTGGGAGTAAAAAGAGGATGGATGGCACACTGGGAGGAGGAGGAGGAGGAGGAGGAGGAGGGGGGGTTTTCACACATAAAGGGACGCAGAATTTGTACTGAATAGAAGATGTTCACAAAAATGCCTCAGATTCATCAAGGAAAAAAAATATAAAGAGTGAGACTGACTTAAAAATATTCTGGCTTTTATCCACAGCCTTAATCACTGTTGTAGAGGCAGCGAGGATAAAAGAGCCTCATTGATTCTCCTTGGAGAATAAAAGGGCCAACATAATTAAGGTTTAAAAACACATTGAACTCCAAACGTCCATCAAATCTGGCACTTTTCAAGGTCCCCGGAGCTCTTGCTTATGAAAAGGTCTTCAGACAATGTAGAGGAGGTCAAAAGACATTATAACATGTTTTAAATTCAAGGAAAGGTAACTTTTTCCTCAGAGAAGCTCAGGAAGGCTAAAGATTGTTCTGTAAATTCCAACTGAAGACTAGCCTAAATGAATAAAAACGTTTTTTTTGACAAATATGAACCTAACATTGAAAAAAGCTGCTGCTCTGCCTCGCGTTTCTCAGCTTCTCTGTGCTGACAAAAGTTCCCAGAGCACATTTGCTGGACCTCCAGCCTTGTTTGAGGTACGTATTAGCCTGTATAATCTCCTGTGTGTTTGGGGGAGGGGGGGGGCAGGACCCTCTGATAGGGTAGTGCATGTTTCAGAGTCCTCCGTCTGAATAATGCTGTGGAATAATGAGGTGGGGAGCAAAGGCTGTAGCCCAGGGCTTTGACCGTGTCTGTGACCTGATTATGTCAGGGAGTGTCAGCCGCCAAGACACTACAAAAGCACAGAGCAGCCCATCAAGTCCATATCCACAGTGATCTGTCCCCAGTGCTCCAGGCACCTTGTGAGCCAGGGAAGTCCATACTGTCTCATTAGCGACGTTTAGCATCAAGTGCTCACACGCGGACAACACTTTGCTGTAAACACCGAAGCATGGTCACACTGGTGGTATTGTAATCTAACTCCGGTGGGTTACGTGTCACGTGGGAAATTCCAAATCAACTGTTTTTGCATGTGTATTTAAAAATAACACCCCCTGCTTCAGTTTCTCTGTATCTTTGTTAACCTCACGCTTTGAGGACTGAGCAAGTGAAGATGAACGAGGGTTAAAGTAAATAACACTAGTGGCATAAAAGGGCACACTGTCCATACAATTTTCCTTTAATATGTGCGGTGTGCACCTGCGATAAGATGATTCATTAGATAGGGCCTCACAATGACAAGCATCATCGTTCAAGCCTCTGGCTACTGATGGAACAATTCTGCAGCCACCCTGTAAATATGACAAGGTCAGCGTTTTACTGCGTCAGGCGCATGCGGATAAGAGAACGAGGAGCTTTGTTTATTCCCAAAAAGCTTAATATATGGTAGGGTGGCCACTAAGACTATAGACAAACAGCTTCAAGACAACACAGAGAGCCAACACTGGAAATCTATGAGGAAAGATCAGAAATACTATACACACTTTTAATGTAGAGCTGCACATTCAAACAAGATCGATGGTCCAGAAGCATATTTTACAGAGCATTTACCAGAGTAACTGCTTTGTTTCCTGTATTGTTCCATTAGCTGGATCTTTTATTTACATCTAGTATCAAGCGTTCACGGCTCACCTGTCCTTGTGCGTTGGTGACCAGCTGCCCGGTTGCTCCTTGCAGGTTTGACAGGGCGTTGCCAAACACCTGAGAACCAGCGATTGAACCCATGGCTGCTGCTGCTGCTGCTGCTACCGCCGCCTGGCTGGCCAGAGGATTCAGCTGGAGAGGGGGAAATAAAATCATTCATCAAAACTGCATCTGCTTAACTGTGTAATGCTTATTCCTAAAAAAAACCTGGTTACATTGAAGGGGGGGATTCACACGTGTATTCTTTGTTACCAAGGTCACAATAGGCTAAACGCTGTGAGGTCTGTATATACCAGTCGTGAGGGCTACGCAGTCCATCATAGAGTTCCCGGAGGTCTGTGCTGCTGAACCCAGTGGGAGGATCTAGGGTAGGGAGGAGCAGTGAGAACGGGTGGGTGGCTGTGAATAAGTGGCCATTTTACCACTCTAAGTGCTTCCTCTGGCCCACGGGGCTCCCCACGGGCCGAGCTGAGCCTCTCCACCCGCAGCAATGGCCCAACAACATCCCGCTCTCACAATAGAGCTCGGCAGCGTGGCCATGCATCACTGTATCGTCAACTGCTTCAATACGCTTCGACTAAGAAATCCTCCTGCGTCATAATGCACTAGCACACTGTTACTTTTGAAGGAGAGGAGGGTTAAATGACCATCTTTACCCCCGCTGTAATGGACTCATCTGGTCTGGCCTGTGGTTGTGAAGAGAGGCTCCTTGCATCGGGGAGAGGCTGTAGAGCCCTGCCACATCGCCAAGATTACCCATATAAATCAAGCTAACCACTTATTAGGGGCCTGAAAATGCACTGCTGATTTGGTTGTAGTGCAGCAGAGCAAAGTCTTATTAGGTTGAGTAAGTAGATCAAAGACCAAGAAGAGATAGGAGACCTCCCAATTACTCAACAGAATAGAGAAATAATAGAAACACTGCTAAGAAGCAGGCGGCCTGCTCCCTGCTGTTAATGCTGGTCGGCTTCAAACAAGGCTACTGAAATTAAAAGTAAGAGTTTGTATAAAAGACTTAGAATAAGTGTCATTTCATAGACAGTTTATGTTCTATACGATGAGCTGCGAGAGAAATTCTTTTCCGGAAAACATAAACTTTTGTACGCTTCCTGTGCTCTGCGGGGAATTCAGCATTGTTGCCGTTCATCTTTTATCCCGGCCCACCACCATATATTATTACACTTTCTGAAATCAAATGATGAAAAAATGCCACCGAGCAATCAATACTTTTTCATTGACAGTAAAGGTTAAGCACATTAAGAATGACACTGCATTTGTCTTATGAAATCATATTTCATGTTGGTGGCCTCAAATTGGCCGTGATTGATATTGCCTCCCCCTCGTCTGAAAGTCATCCAGGTTTTCCTCGATAATCGAGGGATCGTCTTTTATGGGTCCGGCGCTCGTCCCTTTGAAAATCTTCACATCGCAAATGTTAAAAAGAGCCGGAGCCTGATTCTGACTTTACATGCAAAGGTAGCCTGTTTGTGCTTTGGGATGATGCAATGTTGTTTTGGGTTTTCATGCTCCAAAGTGGAAAATGTGATGGCCAAAAATATAACCTGAAACATTTATCGTATAGTAATATTTGTTACCTGATTGTTTACAATACAAAAATGTCCTTTTTACACATCGTGTCATAGTTCATGATTGAACAACATTTCTGTTGTTAACCATTGGACACCATTTTCTCTGAAAATAATGTGACACCAATATTCTAAATGTGATTCTGCAAACCGTTGCCATATTGTGATATGTCGTGATTCCATCAAATATAATTTACAATACAGGGACATATTTTCAACCCTATTACCAAGCCTTAGTATCTTTGCCAAGTGAGTTATGTTTTTGTTTTGTATGTCTGTTTTTTAGCAGCATTACACAAAAACTACTGGGCAGATTACAACGAAACTTTGGCGGACGGATGTTTTTCCATCTCTGGATCTAATGAATATAAACGTGGTTTTGTTTTCTGAGTGCCATTTCAGTTTTTATTACACTTATTTTCTTCAACAGCCCAAAAATAAACACAGAGAAACAATCATTTCTGATTTCTGAAAGGCAACGGAACATAAAAACTGCAACATTTCCGACAATACAATAACATTTTTCTTAAAATATGCTTTAAACTGTTATTGGTGTTATTATTAAATATATGAAACACATAGCAGAGCATTCCTGAAGAGATTGTTATGGTGAGCAGTTAATTCCCCCCCCTTCATTTGTGACTGGAGTAATGGACCAGCTGCTCAAAGAGGTCTGAACCCTTTTGGTGAAAACACAGTATTATTTTTTTGCGGTGATAGTGAAAGGGGACTAAACGAAAAGCCAACAAGGCCAGTTAAACAGAGGCTACAGATCAACACATAGATAATGGGATCTCACCCAGAGTCTCCCTGAAAATCTGCTGTGCTCGGTGTCATTGTGCGAGTGATAGGTTGCTGGAAAAGCTCTCAGATTGATTTGAAATATTATCATTGTGTTTCATTTAATGACAGCCCTTTCACATGCTATGTGATTCTGGTAAATCTAGGTGAAAAAGAGAGCAGGCTTTATTGCTGCATCTGCTGGCACTGGGTAATATGGATAGCAGTTGGATCGAGAGCCGGGAATAAGGAGAGGTGAGGCTGTGTTCAACACCTAAACAGGTGATTTTCCGCCACGGTGACTCCTCTCACCACCTCGGCGGGAGGCAAAATGACAGACCTGGCCTAGCATTTGTACTGATTGCATGTGTTGGGGGAGATAAACAGTGATCTTCCAGTTTGTGGACCCTGCATGTTAACCATTGTGTTTCAGCCTTTTCATCCGCTATGAAAAGGGCATTACGAGTATTTTCAGTGGCATAAAGCACTTTGGTCGTCCACACAAGCATTGAAGAGATTACACAAATTCTAAACTAAACTGAAGTATCCCGAAGCCTCCGTCGTATCGTTTGAAATCATCTTGTCACCTTTAAGTCACCACTACTGCTATCACGCTCTGCACCATCACGGTTTAATATATCAAAACATACAGGGATCAACAAACACAGAATAGCTGGAAAATAAAAAAAACCCTGCAAATTGTTAAAAGTGCAGGTTTTCTCAGTACGGTCGGTGTGAATCTAAACTCCAGCGGGCTCTCCGTCGCCTGTTTGACCATGAGGGTCAGCTGGTGCAGCAACCCGTGTAATCTCAGAAATAGAGGGAAAAATAGCGTCCCTGCAAACCGTGGCGAGAGCCCTGGAAACTAAAATTGTCTGACACAAACTAACTGGAGTTAATTCTTGGTTTTGCTCTTTTCATGCGGCCGTTTTACACTTAATTGCTTTTTTTTTGTTGTGGGCGTGCACATGACATAAAAGAGAAAAGATAAATGGATAAAGTGGTACAGACACCATGAGGTGGGAAGATTTGTCTTCAGCGGGGAGTAAACCTTATTTTACACATCCGTTGTGCAACAACAGAATCAAACATTTATCTTATATCAAGTAAAAAATAAATAAATGAAAGAGAATTTACGACCACTGAAAATTATTTAGCAAATTATTGGTTTAGTAATGTGGATCCACAAAGAAAGCTGTCGTATCTGAACGTATGAGGGAAAGTGACTGAAATGATGTAGGAGCTGATTTCAGTTTGATAAAGTACGTCAAAGTGGAACAACCAGTGTAAATTAACAGAAGATAGCACTGTTGTTTCTGGACAGGGAAGAATGTCCTTGTTTCTGGAGCAACACGGAAGTTTCATTCGTTCGTTCCGTCTCCACATCTCCTCCCTGCTCTTTTCCCACTCCAGAGTGAATGTAATCAGCTGTGACATGAAAAAACACGTTTACTGTCTGTCAGGCCTCCGCTGGCCTTCCGCTGACAGTCCTCTGTTGACTCTCTTCCTCCTCCCACCCCAAAACGGGCTCTCTCCCCCGACTCCCCTCCCTCACATCTGCTGTGTTTATGAACATCAAAATGCCATTAGGCCCTCAAAAACACCTCTGTTCCCTCGGTTAGCGGGGCCTTGCACTGCGGCCGTGCACTCTGAGACCTCCGAGCGCCGACTATTGCTCACTACTGGGCCTCTGCTCCAGCTCTTGTGAAAAATAAACCCCCCAAAAAAGCCATTCTTGAGGAAAAAATATTGGGAAGTGAAAGACGGATAGAACAACTGGGACGGATAACACCCGGCCAAATAACGCAATAACGCTGCATCCGCTGACAGTTGGACATTGCAATTGCTCAAGGCCAGTGGAGGGATGGCGGCGGCGGCGGCGGCGAGTGTGGACGTGGAGGTGGCTGAGGTGGCATTGCGCCGGTGCTAATGGAGTGATGTCACACGAAACGCCAGAAATGACAGCTAGTTAACTGGGGAGGTTTGGCTGATCAAATAAAATGCATTAACTCCAGGAAATGGATATTGCAGGCGGCCCCAGAAATGGCCATATCTAATGAGGCAAAATGCAAATGAAGGAGGAAAAGAGTCGTGAAAACGTTTAAACTAACTATAAAGGGATGATGGAGTGTCAGACAGTGGCCGTCAATCTCCCCACTCATTACCTTCATGTGAAATTAACAGCGGCTTTAATCATTACATAAAATCTGCTCCAGCCCATTTGTTGATAATTGTGAAGCACAGAGGTTCAGAGCGGGTACTTTGTCATCAATCACAGCAGCAGGATATTTCCTCTGCTTAGGGGACACTGCGAGTAAAAATATAAGTTTTACTACATTCCTCTTACAATCTTTCTTTTCCCGAGGAATGATCTATAATATTTAGCAGTTTCCAGATGTATTAAATTTGAAACTACTTGGTGATTAAGCATCGGGAGGAAAGTGCTGACCATTTCAGCTCATGATGTGACATATTTGGTGCAGTTATTTCTGTACCGTGCTGGTGTTGGGTTGAAAATCATAGCAGCGTTAAACTGGTGTTACAGTAAATCTACTGCTGCTGTGGCCATGACTTTTAAAGCGTGTACCTGGCTATGTCGTGAGAAAAATAATATCATTAGAGTCTGGTCAGGAGATCAGACGATGGACAAATTATTATTTTAGTGTATTAGCCAAGACTCTCCTCTGCCTTTTGAGGACAATTACTTGAAATATTCAATACGCAATACAACATATATCTTGATTTTAATAGTTTTATTTCAGCTGCACCAACTGCAAACCATTTGTTTGTGTTTGGGTGGAAATGGCATCTCTTTTCACTCTGCTGTTGTTTGACATATAAATACAGCATCTGAATGACTTTAATATCCTTCTAATCAATGTGCGGTGATCTTTTGATGTCCTCAATTCAATATAGGAAGGGTCATCCATGCCGCAGCTTTATAAACACAATAAAGGTAAATGATTACTCTGCACTGTGGTGTCCAAAAATACGGCCGGTAATGAAGAGAAATGGAGGAGTTTGAGGGGGAGGCCTGTCATGTGTCATTGGCCAACTCTAAACCCCAAGATTAATCACAAGAGAGGGGCTCTGTGGCTAACATGTGGTCACCCATGATCAATAAATCTGTCTCCCTCCCTCCCTCAACGTCTCTCCCCTTCACAGTCTCTCTCTTTTTCTCCAAAATATACACAGTCGTGGGCACAAGCTAAATCAGCATAAGTGAAGAGATGAATTGATGACATTTGCAGTCAGTATTTGTATCGATTACTCGAGTTTTGACTTCCGAGGCTCTCGTCTCGAGCAGTTCACTTAAGAAAATGCACTGTTCTTACATTCTAGTTGAGTCGACTTACAAAACCATCAATTGCACATTCCCACTCCTAATGAAAAAAGGTTCAGAAAATCACCCAACGGGAAAAATACAAAAGATGCAAAATCCTCTTCCTAAGAGCAGAGGGCAACAGAGTTAAGAAGTATTTAAATTCATTGAAAAATATATATACCAAATCTACCCTCAGCTAACCACAACTGAACACACTGTGGAGAAGAATTTCTGATAATATTCTGCAGGGACCACAAATGGGACTTTTGACTTGGTCTATGAGGAGGGCATAATGCAATAACATTGCATTAAAAGGGTCTTTTTACAGCGTGGCAGCGCTGTGCAGCTGTATTCCTTGTGTGAGCCCGGTGCTCTGTTTGCGGTCACTAATGGGCATCAGAAATTACAGGCAGTGGAATCGCGCCCCGCGGGGGGACTGGCCTCCTCAGCGGAGCGGAGCACTTAGACAGTGTCTGGGAGGCTGCTGGAGGAGGAAGGGGGGAACTCAATGTCACAGCCCTGCCTCATAATTAAAGAAACCCTATTCCTTATCCACTGTTAGGTGAGCCCTAGCTTGGTTCTCCATCTGAGGGCTCCCCTGTGGGCGTCTAATGCGTGTTGCCCCAAGTGTGCATGTGGGCTGATCAGGAAGCTGTGCCTTGCTGCTGGGTGCCTGAGCTGGAAGCCCTCCGCCGACCACAAGGGCGCACGGGGCCAAGTTTTTAAGAATCACAGACCTCAAAAAGCAAAGGAAATACTAACTTGGTGAGGTCTGAAAACCAGAACAGCCAAAACGTAAGTGCAGAGCAGCATGTAGGTGTAATTTTAAAAGTGAAAGTACCGGCACCGTTTTCCAAACGATTCTCCAGAAATATGATAAATTTAACTTCCTCCTTATTTAGAAATTCAGGGCTCATCGTTGGTCTTTAAGTCTGTAGATTTTCTTTTTGCCTAATCCCTCATTTGAAGTAAATAAAAGTAGTAGAGCTGTCATGGTCAGGTTGTTTTCCTCATCTAGCTCCCATGCTTTATAATTATTCATATGAAATGTGGTGCTGTTGATGGGCAACAGTCTTATTTTCTGCTTCAGTCAACAGTGCACATTTGTATTTCTAAATTGTGGAGCGCTTGTTATGTAAGGCAATTTTCTGCCTTCTTAAGAGCCGGATCTCCTGTGCATTAATAAGAGGCAGGGCTGAGCTGCTGGGGAGCAGAGGGGCCTGTTCATGCTCTGAACCACACAACCACCCTCATCATCATCATCATCATCATCACCAGCAGCAGCCGTTTAAACAGCCTGCCACCTCACACCATTTATACATATTTAAAGGTTTTATTAAAAAATGTGATTTAGAAACAGGTGTAAGCTTGGATAATGGTCATATGTGACAATGCTTTAGGCTCAGCCTTGTTCACATTATTTCCTGCTTCATCTGGAGATAGAGGAACAGCACTGTACCAAAGCCACAGTTAAGATTTTTTAGAGATGATGAGGCCCAATTTCAGCCCTACCACCCCCAAGCCCCTGTTCAATTACTTAATTTCCCATTTATGGGACTCATAAAGAATGATCTTGACTTAATTATCTCCACGTTTTCCGTGAAACTTGGTGGATGTCGTATGGATCAGGGAATACATTTTGGTGCAGATCCGGGTCAGGATCAGGGTAGTTTGTTACTTTCTTAGATATTGCAAGATATGGCCTTAGTTCCCAGGGAATAAAAAATAGATCTAGATTGCATAATATTGCATATTTAGGGGACTGGTATTTATGAGTGTGTCCAATTTTGTGCGGCTTGATTGAATCGAAGGGGACTGTTGGGCCTTGGCAGAGGTTTACTCCCCTCGGATTAGTTCATATTTTTTCCTGTAAATCTTATCTCCCATCATGATACAATGATTTATTTTTCCTGTAAATCTTATCTCCCATCATGATACAATGATTTTCAGTTAAAGAAATGCTACGACACTGCACTAAAATCAATTAATTCATACAGAACAACCGCCAAACAGACTGTGACATTTTCAAATAATAATTAAACATAATCTTGACTTTGTTGCTCAAAATATGCTTAATTTTAAAATGTTACTCTCAGTTGAAAGAGGTAACACAGACGGGTAATGAAACATACGATGGATAATGGACTCTTCCCTCCCACGTAAGCGTTGACAGTTTCATTGACGAGCACAGTATAAGCCATCGGGTCCACATTTGAGCATGTCATTTTAATTTTGATTTAATACCCTGCAGAATGACAGCGGCCCGTTTCGCTAAATCGAATAGACGTGGAGCTGATCTGGAAAATCAATTAATCGATGTGCAAGGCTCATTTAATACACATGTTAATATAATGGGGGAGACATCCAACGTCCATAAAGAGAGGGACATTAGGAGTAAATTAGACAGTAGTGATTTTAACGGCGGTTGACATAAGTAAAAGTGCACTGCAGCGGAAAACAGTAACACGAGCGTCTGAAGTGGCCTCAGCTGGAGACAAAAGCAGCAGAGATGGGGCCCAAGACTTGAGGAGGAGGGTGCAGGGAACAAGAGGGGGGAGAGGAGGGAGGTGAGGGAGGAGAGGGGAGGATGGCAAGGAGGTGAGAAGAGATGGAGAGTGCAGACAGCCAGGCCTCTGAAAGGCCGCTGTGGTTGGCAGCTGCTGACCTTGGTGACGATGGGCTTTCACCAGAGGCTTCTAATGAAGGCTGATTGCCAGGGAATAGTGAGGGAGCCAAGGGGTAGAGAGGGGTGCAGCAGGGAGAGATTGAAAAGAGAGAAGGGAGAGAGAGAGGGAGAGAGAGAGAGGGGGAGAGAGAGAGAGAAAAGGATAGAGGAGAGGTTCAGGTAATTGCAGCACTTGTGGGTCTGAGGCCCTGCGGTCCTGTGATGTCGGGGTGCAGTGGGGAAGAAGAGAGATGTCTGTGGACGCTTTGGTGGTAAATTGTGGAGCACAGGGATTGGAGGCAGGCCCCTAGGCTGTAATTACCCCTATGAGTGTGCGGCTGGAGAGTGGACAGGCCCAGTGTGAGGCTCTGACAGCGATCAAGAAGACGACTGCAAAGGGGAGCAAGAGACAGACATACAGACAGATGGCAGGAGTCTGACAGAGGAGGAAGACAGGACGCATCTCCGCCAGGCCGTCCGAAAACCAGCCAGCCAGACAGTGGCCCAAGGTCAGAGGCTATTAGTGAACACACGACACGCTAGTGACAAGACAGCCATGACAACAACGGCAGAGAGACAGTGTTGTGTCGTAGAAGATGCAGTTCCTGGATGGAGTGAGACATAACAGAAGAAAAAAATAAAAAAGCAATAAAAAGCAACTAATTAGACCAGAGAGAGAGAGAGAGAGAGAGAGAGAGAGAGAGAGAGAGAGGGAGAGAGAGAGAGAGGGATGTCGGGGCTCCACTGGATGGCGCAGCAGGGTCAGGAGGGTCTGGGCGTACGAACTGGAATAAGAGAGTTGATAGGCTGGCCTAAGCTTCCCGCTGCCACAGATCAGTATGTACTGCCGCTCCTCTCCCTGCCTGGGCTGATGTAACTCACTGGAGTGGCAAATTACACCAGACCTACAGCTGTAGCCCGACATTATGATTAATTTGATCAGTAATTTCTCCTGTTTTTCATTTTAATCGCCGCGACCATTCTGCTGTGGCAGGTCTTTCAGATCTAATTAAGATCAATTCCGGTGTAACAGACTTGGCGAGCGCCTTTACCCCGTCAAATCCCTGAGCTCTCCGGGCGTGGAGAAAACCTGCAGCTCTAATCAATCAACTTCCAGCAAAATCCAGCGGGCGCCCACAATCAGCCCATTAACACACTTAAGCAAATTTCATAATCTCCCCCCGTCTATTTGTCATCACTGTGGTGGCTATTCCAGGCAGCTACAGGCTGCATCTCACTGTACTCTTCATACCGGGGAGTGGAGTGGGTGCGGACTGCAGGGTAGAAAAGTATTGCAGTGTTAGTCCATTAAAACAAATTAGCCGCGCTAATCTGAGTTTAGACCGTTGACTCAAGGGGACACAGCCTGTTGTGGTGTGATTTGTATTCTAATTGGGATATTTAATTAATGAATTCTGCTTCACAAATTAAAAACACCAAACACTAAAAACACGAGGGATGTAATGAATGCTCAGGATTTCCTCACTATTAGTTTGAAAAGAATATCACACGCCTCCCATGAGAAGAGAATTACAATGGGACATTAATTGGAACATAATGAGTGTTTGTCTCTCAGCAGCTCTGCTCTGTATTTTCAGCAAATAGTTCAATGGCTGGCTGATTCTGCACGTCTGAATAATGACAGAAGGAAATAGGGGTGTTATCTGTGTAATGCTGATTGTATAATGGTAATTATGACTTGACTTTACTGCAGAGACCAGTTCCTTTGGGTAAAGCATGGAAACAGCAGAAATGCCCTTCTCTGTCTTCAATTAAAACATACAAAAGGAAGATAATGGTGACACTTCACATGTGTTTGGAACAAACTCTTTACTCTGGGCCTCTTCCCAAAATTAAAAACTTGTGCTGTGAATTAACCAATGAGGGGCTCAGTGACTATGGAACTGAAAATCCAATCACTGACCCAGGAGGTGGAGCCGCTGTTTAAATCCTATTGCAGCCTTGAGTGGTTGCTGAGGCCACGGCCTGTCCTTGGGCAGGATCCTCGCTGGGTGACACACTTTTTGACGACCCCAGCATTGACCCAGAGAAACTAAACCTTTTATGGCCATTCTGATTCTCCCACACCCATACACACACGCATGCACACACACACACTTTCCATAATCCCATTTGATGAGCCAATATCTTAATGATACCCGATGTGGCCCCTCAGGCCCCCCTCAAGGGAGGTCTGTCCTGTCATCATAATCAGCTGCGCTGCCTCTTTTAGAAGTCAACCATCTATATAAAGCTCAGGGTCTCAATCTTACAATGACCCTGTGTCAGAGAATGATATTCACAAATTCTTGCACATTTAACAAAGTTGTGGTTTCCTGGAAAATCAAACACTTATAAGTGGGAGAGTCGGACTGTAGTGTGGCAGTCTATGGATGCTGCCTAATGCAAGCTCAATGTGTGAATTTGTATGTTGGTCAGTGTCCACACTTGGAGTGGACAGTGTGTTTGGTGCGATGTAGCGGCTAGCCTTTGGAGCCCATTAAATCCAGAGACTGTTTTTCCTGCTGAGTCTCACTAGGCCGTGACAGGGCCGGAGAGAGCAGCATGGGGGGAAAACAAATAGCCCAACTCATCCTGGCCATAAAGAAGGTTGCACCACAACCCAATAAGGGTCTGACGCTGATGAATGTGGCCAGGGACAGAAAGGCGACCCTGGCCAGACTCGACCAGAAATGAAACCACAGGGATATAAAATAGGTTATTATCGGCACACAGTGACAGCAAGACGGACAGAAGGGCGGAGATGGATGGACAGACAAAGTGACTAAAAAGGGGGTTGAGGAGGAACAGCAGCAAAGATTAAGAGACTGATTACGGCTGGAGAAGATAACCTCAGAATGTCGACTGAATCTGCAGGCAGAGGATGTGAATCCTTGCTTCTTTTCGTGGTGGTGAGGTTTAATGTACTCAAGTGCATCAAGGCTTCAGCAACAAGATGCATATTCTAATAGCAGCACATAGACAGAAGAGCTGTCAGCCTCCATTCAAACACGGCTTGATAAAGATCAAGAACTAACGCAAAATCAAGCACTGTGTATTCCGCTGACCCGCCAAAAATCACACAATCTTCAATGGCACCATTCGGACGCACACTCCACTCTTTAAGTGGAGCATCGCATTATCTTTTTAAGTATCTAATTTATTTGTGGATTATTAATTTAACATCAGGAAGTAATACTTTGGCCTTTTTATGCTGCTCATAATACAGCTCATTCAGTGTCCATGAAAAATGAATATGAATAGGACACAAGTACGTGATTATTTTTGAGAGCCACATGCGTATAATAGTTGACAAGGATACCATTTGCATGTGAAAATGCAGAAAGTGATGCATGTGATACACTGTACTGGAACATTTACACCACGAATACTGGGGGACTGGTCGGATTAAATCTGTCAGGCATCAGTCAAAAGTAACCAGACCACATTTAGACTGTTTTTTAGTGTTTGTGGTCATACAATTGTAAAAAAACAAAACAACAAATTTATCAATGTATAATAAAATAAAATAAAAATAAGATTTACACTTGCTTGATAAAAGAGAGACAATATATTGATCAATCTATTATCTATACCACTCATCCTTTGAGGGTCACGGGGCGGCTGTAGCCAATCCCAGCAGGCATGCAAAATGTAGGGAGACGCGCCACAGTTCGTCAGTGTGTCACAGGTAGGGTTGCAAAGGGGCGGAAAATTTCCGGTAAATTTTCTGTGTTTCTGTGTCTGTATATGACAAGGTAAATACAGTTAGTATAAATTACCCACAAAATTTCCAGTTTATTCCCGTTAATTCCCGTTAATTCCCGTATATTTCCTATATTCCCATGGAAAGTTTCCAACTATGAATATTCCCGGAATTTTGCAACCCTAATCACAGGGCTATGTGTATCACACCTATGCACAATTTAGCGTTTCCAATTAACCTAACCCCAATCTGCATGAAGCTATAGTACCAAAAGAAAATCCATGGAGAAATGGGGAGAAGCTGAAAATACACGCAGAAAGACCAGAAGCCTTCTTGCTGATATTCAAAAACAAAAGAAAATCCCTATGTGTGATCAATGTGAGGACAATTCCATGAAAAGTCTCAGGACATGTATGAAAAAGAGAGACTATTGGTGTGTGACATTATCAATGTTGACTTACCGGCAAAGGCATGGGTGGGGTGACGGGAGAAGGGAGGCTGCGCGCCGGCGAGTGGTTGGGTCGGTGTGGTGGAGAATGCTGCGGGTGTCCAGAGGTGGAGGAGCAGGTAGAGCCTGGAGACGGGACCGAGGTCTGCTGCTGCTGGTTGGTCTGGGTCATGTGAAGCTGGGATGGCAGTTGATTCTGGCTGTGGGAGTGGGTCTGTTGGTGATGGTGTTGCTGCTGCTGCTGCTGCTGCTGCTGCTGTTGCTGCTGTTGCTGCTGATGCTGCTGTTGCTGCTGCTGGTGGTGGTGCTGCTGCAACTGTTGGAGCTGCTGCAGGTGCTGGAGTTGGGAGTTGAGTGATGAGGTAGCTGTTGATGAAACGACAGCAAGTTGTTTTGTGTCTTCCTTTTGCACGAGACCTGAACTATTCGTATAGAGTTCAACAAACACAAATTAGTTTGGACTGACAGCATGACAAGTGCTCTCATTATTTGAAGCACATGCTCACACCTCAGAAAGAAACACATGCACACATGGAGGTGTGGGATGCATAGGGCGAATAGTGAGAGATAGATGTAAATTGCATGGAGCCACAACAAGGTCCTCCAGGGTTTTTAGGGCTGCATGAAAGACTCTTTGAATTTAATTTCACTAGTTGGAGGACAAAGCTATCAAGCCTGACTGATATAATTGCTCTCTCTGGAGCCAAAAGTCTTCATTGTCACTTGGAGAATGTCAGAATCTTTGGTTTAATGGCTTAAAATCTCATAGGAAATAGACATCCATCTTCACTGCAAGAGTTCAGAAATAAACCCATTAACTAATTGGCTCCAATAATGGAACACCATTAGAACCTAATTTCTACATTTAAAGGCTGATAAATTTAACACTTAAATTTAAAAACTGTTAACACTCTGAAGCAGAACAGTCTGCAGCCACACCAGCATGCAGATACTTCTCTGGACCCAGAATGTTGATTTAAAATATGATCAAAGATGATTGTAAAAATATCTGAAAACAGTGTTTTGCGTTTCAATGTCAGAAAAGAAAAACGACACAACATATATAACAAATAATGCCAAACAAAGGGTATCAACAGTAATATGACGTGAACAACATCTAAGCTGACCTTCACAGATTAAAAAGAAGAAAGTCCAAACTGAGTTTCCGTACAGATATGATGGAAAGAAGTGTTTTCTCGAAAGCAAAAAAAAAAACTCTCTAAAGCACCAGTGTGTAGGGTTTACTGGCATCTACTGGAAGAAATGGAATATAATATTGATAATTGTGTTTCGTTACGTAAATGACAAGGTAAAATGAGCCAAACATCGGAACGTCTTTCACGGAGACCATCATGTTGCACCATCATGTTTCTACAGTACCCCAGGATAGACAATACAAACATTATGTACCAATAACTTCCAAAGACATAATTCAGAATATATTGAATATACTACAAGTGGCTTTTGTTAGGAATGAGTAGGACCTATCTGCAGACAATGTGCAGAAAATGTAACAATCCAGTTGGGAAATAAGTTTACTTATTATTGTGAAAAGAAATCCAACTAGATATTCAAATAACTACAAGTTTAAAATATAAAATTCATTAAGTCATTAAATTATACAGAGGAGACTATTTTTTCCTTTGGTCATTGGTTGTTCATTGAAAATGTCTCTTTATTCATTATTACAGATCTTAAGATTCTTTTCAGTGTTCAACCTACACTTAAGTGCAATATGTCAATAAAAGTACCTAACGTTTTTTAATGAATTGTTATTGATATGTATAATGTAACAGAAAGATTTTAAACAGTGCATCATATACACAGTTTACTCTCAAAATAAGTTAGAACACTGATTCGCAAAACAGGTTCAAAAGAACATTTGCAAACATCCATCGATAACGCAGCTAAACACTTGCATAGACAAGCTTGTATATACACAGGATCAATGCACTTAAATAATTTAAGTGTGGTTGTCTCATAAAATATGAATAAAACATCGGGGCAGACAAGTCTTTGATTGGTGTGGCCACTGCGACTCCGGGACAGGCACAAATGAACATTTGATGAAGATCAGATCATCGTCCTCTTTCCTCACTCTGCTGAAGAAGCTCAGCAAAATAAAGCCAGCGTCTGTTGGCCAGTAAACAGTACACTTTTACATTTCTTCTATACCTCCTGACACATTGACACCTCTCTCACACCCCCACCATGAATTATATATCATCTGTGCAAACGGCGAGAGTCCAATCCCCGCTTGAAATGTTGGGGCAACTTGTCTAGCAAGTGCCGAGCCGCTGACAGGACCGGCTCTTTACCTTTGCAACTTCACAACGACTAAATGTTGAGCCCCTTTTAAAGATAGAATAAAAGAAAAAAGGGAACAAAGACAGAGAAAACAAAAGGGGGAGCAAAATGAGATTTCTGTCAAAAAATTATCGAAACCAGGCGAAGATCAAAGACGATTGGAGAATTTCCTCCAGCGCCAACCATTACGCCGAGGAACAAGAGGCACAACAAAAGAATATGAGGCAAAAGAAAACAAATACAGAGGGAATATGGAAGAAGCCCCATGTGGCCTTATTATAAGGGCTACACCGCAGGTAACTATATTCTTTAACAGCAGTGCTTTATAAATTCTGTCATCTTGTTAAGACTGTCAGGACCGCTGACCCTCCCTTACTCTCTCACTGGGCAACTGGCATTTTGAAGCTCATTCTTTTAACCACAGCTGTCTGATTGCTGTGGTTGAGCACATAATCCGAACGGCTTGTCTCAGCTAATTGTTTGTGCTCCTTCCTCCAGCAGACACAGGGCCGAGGATGAGAGTGGGAGCTTCACTTATGATGGAGAGAGGGCAAAAGGGTGCCGGGATCCTATAGTGCTCATTATATCTCCCACTGTCTCTTTGTTGTGTCTCATATTCACTCGTCCTCCGCCTGCGATGCAAGCAGAGCTCCCACTTAGTCATCACGCCCGAGGGGTGTAAGAGCAACGGTCCCACTTTCACTGTTGTCACAACTCGCCTATGTTAATGTTTATAATGAGGAATGAGCCACAGCGAGAAGTTGTGCAGCTAAATTAGAAGATGCAAGTTGAACTGTGGCATTTTGTGCTGCATTTAAACATTTAACAACAATCATTCGGGAGGACGAAACACCAGCACGGAGGAGTCTGAGGCCTCCAACCTCAACGCTTTGAGAAACGGTCTGCCATCTCTCTTTCAAAGCATCTTTGCTTTTCAAGCCACAGTAGAAATCAACCGTTATCTCGACTGTCCCAGTCCCGGCTTCTGAAGTGCTGGAGGACGAAGCGAGACTGATTGTCAGAGGTCGAAAGGCTAGGTCAAAGCTAGCACATTCGTCAGACAAAATGCTATTTTTGTTTCCTGTGCGGTTGAGAAGTGAGAGGGTTGGGGGTGGGTGGGGGCGCAGTCTGCTCTCTCATTACCAGCGCTATCTCAGTATAGTCCCTGCCAACCCTCCTATTACAGCACTTTTCTCTCCGGGGCTGATTCGAAGCTTGACTCCTTGTTTTCCTCTCAGCGCACAACACCTACGTTTACAGCTTTTCCCTACGAGTTATCTTACACATCCTTTGTGTTTGTGTACATGTGTATTCAGGGCAGACGTCCAACACTAACCTAAAGGTGAATTCTTAAGAAGATGCTGAACTTGAATATAAAAAAAAAATGCCACAAATCACGAATTAGTGCATTGGATAAGTTGCAGATAAACCTAAGATAGCCTCTACATAACATGTCTGTTTCAAGATCACCAACCTTGTAAAGAATCTATCGAGCTCACAGGTATGAATTAAATCTACACGTTGATGCACTATTTGCTTTTCTTAAAGATATGGATAGAGCTTTTGAAGTAGTTCTCATAGTTGGCATTGAAATAGGTGCATTGCCTCTTCTATTGAAAACTAAGAGCTCATCAGAAAGTGCACAGGAGGCTGTCGGGCTGGAGTTGATTGAATTGTCCAATGTGACCCACCTTGTATTTTTAGGAACTGCTCTGGTCTAAACACAGCTGCCATTCTTTAACAAGAGAGGTGGAGGGGACAAACAAGCTCCCCATTACTGCTCTGCCTCACGTTCCACGGTGGGAGTCCATAAACCACTGTCTCAATTGCCTTTTCAGTGAGTCACACTGATAATTACCCCACTGGAGGTAGGGAGATTTAGACTCTGTGAGATCTGGTAATTATGAAGGTGGTCAAAGGAAGGTCATTTGTTACTCTGCGGATTAGACCGGCGCACAAGCTCACTGATGAGCTGGATAATATCCCTGCTTCTGCACTCACTTCTTAAGCTCACTCTTGACTCTTATCACTGTCCATCATTTTGTGTCACATGATTACGCTTGTCAGTGTAACAGAGCACTGATCAACTTCAGTAACCATCAATCTATCAAAGAGTTATTAGAATTAAAATTGATTTCTTAAAATAGATATTGAAAAAAAAAGAAAAGAGATATATTGGGGATCTGTTTTAATATTGCTTCATGAATGACAAAAACAATTGATCAATAAGAAAAATTTAAATTTAAATTAACTAGCTTATCAACAGAAGTGGGATAAGTACTCAGATTCTTTACTCAAGTAAAAGTAGGACAAAATCCTCCTTTACATGTAATAGTCATGCATTGAAAATGTCCTGTATCTAAAGATGCTAAAGATTGTTTTAGCCACTTGAGAAGCACTTTGTACCTTTGTAAGGAAAAGTCCTATACAAATAAAGTTTATTCTCATTATTATATTATATTATACATTAACTGTATACATTTGTGTATATTGTTTGATTCTATGTACTAATGCATTCATATGTAAATAGCACAAGTTACGTATATTTTGAATATAGGTGGTTAGTTGAATCTATTACAGTTCATCATATTTATATCATTAAGCTCATCACATTTTTGGGTGTAAATTCTTAATTAGTAAAGTAATTTAATAATAATATATTGTAACATGAAATTCAAATACTCTTGCATATATTTGAGTAAATGTACTTAATAACTTCCCACCACTGCTGATCATTTCAGCATTAAATATTTGATCTGTTGTTAACATACTCTAGTTATTTTAATAGTTAAAGACATCTAAAGTAAAGTTTATGAAGAAGCAAAAAAACTAATTTGTTTTATAATAAAACCTAGAACTCATACTGTATTTGTACTTTCCTTTTACCAGCGAGTCCATACAATTGATCATTTCTTTTAAGTAACAGAGAATAGGTTCCTCCCTTTGCACTGGCTGGAATAAACATGGGGGAAATGAAATGTTAAAGAAATTAGTCGCCTACTGAATAAAAACATGACTCAGAGCAATAGGAAGTAATATCAGTGTTTCTGTCCTGCTGCAGGAGGGAAAAAAGAACGAATTTATATATATTTATTTATATATCGGCAGTTAAGATTTGACTTGAGTCGCGAAGCCGCAGGATTTTAGAGACTAAACCACATCACTTGTAGGATTCCAGAGATAATGCTTTCATTTTGTGATGCAAGGCAATATCAAGCAGTGTTGTAGAATTCACACTCTAGGGAGGGAGGGAGGTGTTTCAAAGAATCAAATCCTCTCCATGGAGATGTTACACATACAAGAAAATCCCCGTGTACTCGATAACGTTGCCCTCTTGGTGTGGCTTATGCTGGGTTATTGATTTCCAAAGTGTGGTCCCGGGACCTCTGAGGGCCCTTGAGAAAGTTGCAGGGGGGCCCCGAGCAAAGTAAGATCCGGTTCACTTTCACTGAATACGAGTTTTTCTGCTTTTTAATAGTGACCTGTGCACAAGTTCCCCTTTAACTAAAGACTACACAAGTTAATTTCATTCTCTGCTTGAAGAATTAACTGTCCAATGAAATAAAATACATCTACATTGAAAATCTATATATTTGTGTGACCTATATTCAAGTGTATTTTTTCTTGCAACACGTCTAAAACCTCAGGCAACAAGATCCCTTCTATGCATCCAGAACCCCCCACCCCCCCCCCCCCCCCCCCCCCTCCATCACAGAGGAATTTCACTGCTATATCAAAAGCTATGTGACACTGTGATGCTCAGTCAGGGGTCCCTCACTTTTTGTCCTTCAGAATCCAGAAGGTGTTGGACCCACAACCCCCCCCCCCCCATCCTCTCTCTCCTCTCGAAAAAAGAAAAAAAGCGTCTGTCTGCTCGGCAGCACCGACTGGGTTATTACAGCGTGTTCATGGCCCCATCATGTGTCGTCAGACCAAAGCAGAGGCCGCGAGTAAAAGCCTCATGCAAAATTTATGTTCATGCGGCTGTTTCAGTGGGTGGAAAAATCAATATTGCGGGCCTGATGCACGGAGATGACTGAGTGCTCTCTGAATGACAGTAAAAGCTGGGAGAGATTGAGGGGCTACATTTACTGCTCTACAAATGGAGTGGAGTGGAGTTGCCCTAACAGTCTAGTTCACCTTAAATCTGAATTTCATCGTGGATTATTTTGGTAACAAGCTGGATATTGAGGGCTTGGTGAAATTATGCTGTGAGGGAAAATGAGAACAAATGAAGAATAAGCAACCCCGTGTTTTCAAACCATGCAAAACACATCTTGTGGTTTCTGAGCAGCTACAGTATCGTATATTATTAGGTTATTAAGCCTTCCCTTCCTCTCCAACTTACACAGATATAAAATGATTGTAGAATAATCAAAAGACAATGTGGGTATGAGGAGGACATCATAGGGCTTTTGTTCTACGCTGCTTCGCTTACATATGCTTTTGATAGCGTGCCACATACCCACAGTGCATTTGGGGGGAATGTGAGAAGAGAGCGAAAGAAAGTGAGAAAAAGAAATTCGGTGGGATGAAATAACCCCAAACAATGGGATTTGCTTTCCATTCTTCTGCCTCCATCTTCTGTCTTTAATTATTCCCTTTGGTTGTCTGAGGGAGCGTGTAAGCACTTTCACACAGCACAACATGCCCAGCAGCACAACACTGTCTGCCTTAGTGATGTGGAGACTTCTGAGTGACACTGAGCCTCTTGTGATTATTAATGCTGTTTAATACAACACAGAGCAGCCACTGTGATTGAGGGAAAAAACAGATTTCAAAATGCATGCATTCAAAATGCAATGTGAATGGAATTATGTACAACACGAGCACTGCACTTGAGATATAACACCCCCCCTACCCTACATAAACAATGTGTACGCCACGAAATGAAGCCTAATGTTTTGTAGATGCAACACTGAAGATGTGTTTTTTTTTGATAACACGTACCAATTGCGTTGTGTTTTGTACACAGTGTTTAATGGTACCTCGGCTGATCCTGGTGGGATCCTTTGTGCCGGTTTAGTAGTTTCTTCCTGAATCGCATATGAGATATTTGAGAGCCCAGAACGATGTATGATGAATGAAGTGGCATGCTACTTATACGCTTATCGTGCTCACTGACTAGCAACAGGTTCAGCAAAGGGCAGCGGAAGTAAATGAAATTCCGCACCGGGACAATATATCATCAAAAGAAATGTATGCACTCGAAACTTACAAGCCTTCCTCAGATGCGGACATGGTGCCTGACGGGGCTGGGGGAGGGGGTGAGGACGGGATAGTGGAGAGATGAGGAAAAAGTGGGGGAGGACTGGGTATTGGGGGATGTTTTTTTTTTTTTTTTTGCTGGATGGTTGAGGAGCAAGCAAAGGGAAGCAGCAAATTTTGTTGAATCGGTTCTATTTTCATACTGGCTGATCTGTGTCTTTTAACCATTTCACTGCAGCTGGAAAATTAAAGTACCAGGGCTAATTTCACAGTGAGAGCTCACTGAACAAAACCCACTGCAGTCTGTGGAATAAAGGTGACAAAGTCGACTTTGTCATCGTGAATCACGGCGGTGGAATTCAGGCGACGGACTCGTGTGTATGGGAGAGAAAAGTGGAGAATATGTGCAAAAAGAAAAGCAAGAAAAGACCCTTTTCTCATGGCATGTACTCAGTGAGGTTTTCCTATGATGTGTGAGTAACAGATAGCTCTCTTCAAACATGCCATCCTGTACTGATGCCACAGGATCCATCTGTGATGTGTCTGCAGTTAGTCCAGAAATAACACCCATGGGGCCTACACACTCCACAGGCCTCCTGCGGGACCTTTTAAGCTGCACTGATACTGATAAAAGCCCCGACAAATCTGGCCCCCAGATACCACGGCCATTAATTAGGGTAATTAGGCCCTGGTCAGCAATTAGTAACCACAGATAGCTTTTAGCAGCGGCTAAGACATCCTCACCGGTGAGGGGTTTTGTTCCACACCATCTGCTGACAAGTGTCACCACAGACTCTTTGGTTTCACACACAGGGAACCGGAGAGCTGTGTTTAAAAATGACCTCTGTGTGATCCAAGTTGGCTCCCAGACTCCCACAGCCTCTCTGCTGCTGCTGCTGCTGCATGACCACTTTGTTTGTTCTCCTCACTTCTTTGGTTCTTTTCTCTTGCAAACATGCTCGCTCTATGAAAATCCATACACGTCGTGCATGGCCAGAGTGGGAATAGGAAACGTTCACTGCACAAGGTATTGATCAAAATTAGAACATCTGGCTGAGTGTAAGTAGAATTGATCGAAGTGTAATGCTACATTGATTTGCTTGTATTATTAAGTCTATGATAGATTCACATCGATAAAGTGTTGGTTTACATTATAATGTTTTAGAATGCTCTACTGCAATTGAGGATAAATCAAAATGCCTATAGTAGTTTTAAGTTTAAAGTGCAAATACACTTTATGTACTGTGCTTCAAGTTATATTGGGGCATAAATATTGCCATGTTTTTACATTAACATCCAACTTAAGTACCTGTGATATGCTTATTTATACAAGATCATGAAAAGCAAATATCTACCTGAGACACATTCACGAACAACTGTGGCATTTTCACTAATATCCAAACACAACAGTGTGTGTATTTCATCGTGTGGTAAATGTACGTGATATAAGACCTTCTGTCTAGAACGCACCGATAAAAAACAGGCTGCGTACACACATTCAACCTCAGACGACAGATCACGCAATAACTCACATTACTGGGAAATAGGAAATAAAGGATGCAGCTGTGCTACTTTACACAATTCCGCATTTGAAGCAATCGGTGATAACACCATTTTCATTCCAGTTCAGTCCCATAAAATTACCATTAACATTACAACTCATGCAGAACACAGATAAATGTAAAATGTCACCCAGTTCTGCCAGGCGGGAATTCCAGTTCCACAAGATTACCATCTCTGTCTGCTCTCTCCCACTGCACCTTGTCTAATATTTCATTTACAACATTTCATAAGTTCATTTTCCCCTCACTGACCATGTAAATCACAAATCAATTTTCATTTAAAATGCTTGACTACAGATTGTTGCTGAAAGCTCCTGAATTGCACCTCAGCAATATGGCAGACCTTTAGCAAATCTTTCGGAAGCGGTCTGGCCGAACAGGGGAAGGAAAAAAAAAAAAAGTGAGATGTAATTTCTACAAAACAACTCCGGGGGCCAAGTGGTCAAGGCATTTACTGGAAGCATTTTACAAGTGTTGAAATAACATGAAAACAATACACTGTTATGTACTGTAATTCATATCACACTCAATACTGCCTCATTTACTGAAAACCTCAGACTCGTGGTGGACTGCTCTATTTAAAAGGAACAAAAGGTTGATATGTGATAATGACAAGATGAATTCTATTGATTGTAAATAATTTATGAGGATACTTAATCAATATATGCAATTATCTTAAATACCAAATATTTTTTTCCAGGATATCCAGGTATAATTTGAGGTTTGCTTAAAAATACACCCACATAATTACCTGCACCAAGGAGGTTATGTTTTAGTTTGTTTGTCAGTTAGTTAGTAAGATTATGCAAAAATTACTTGACAGATTCCCACTAAACTAGATGGAAGGATTTAGGATATAATTTAATCAGGGCCCTAATACTGGCAATTTGGTGAAGATTAAAATAAAAATCCAGATTTAAATATGTTTTCATAAGGGGGTTATTGGGCCTTGGTGGAGGTTTGTGCCCCCTGAGTGCCATATAGTTTGTTATATTTTCAACGATAACCTGTAATTTGGTTGAATGGACACAATAATACGCATGTTTTACATTTAACATCTTAATTACATCAAGCGGAGGTAAATCTGTTGTAGCTCAGGCGCTGAGGGAATAAAGAAACAGGTGGATTAAAAAGAAATAATTTAGCCTGTTTCTAATTATTCACATAACTGGAAGCTAATTATGGAAACTGCCATATTGGAATTCCAACTAATTCAGAAAATGATGCCTCTCCTAATACACTCCAACAATATCTATTTAAATAAATGCATTTCACTCTTCATACACATTGCAGACAGACAGTTTGTAATGTGGATGGACTATCTTGTTGTAGACTGTTTATTTATGGCAGGTTTGCCAAAAGCCTCCCTTAGTGTTTACCAGAGAGGGCAGATGTCAGGGTTTGCTGTGGAGGAGCAGCCACAGCCACATCTGATTAACAATATTATTGTCCTCCTCCACACCAGCATAAAGACCCCCCCCTCCCCTCCTTTCCTTTTTCCTTTTCTTTTCTGTCGTTCTATTTCAGGCTCTGGCTGCGTGCTGTCCTGTGGTATGGCTGAGCCAGAGAGACACTGCCACCATCCACAGAAACAAAACATGAGTCAAAAGCCAGCAGGTTACGACAAACAGCGCTAGCAGGCAGACAACATAAAATATCCTGGGATACATGTATTTAAAAAAACATATAATCCAGTGCACTGTGCATCATTTGTAGTTATTTTTTTGTGCAATTATGAAATATATGTAACTTGAATTCAGAACAAATCATTAGCATGTCTGCAACAAGTGAGAAGCACCAGGGGGTAAAATGTACTCACATCTCAGCTTCAAAAAAGACATCAGAGTCTAAATCATGGGTCTCATGGGAGTGTGTCTGTGCGTTCATACGTGCATGTACAGTAAACCTGCGCGTCAGCCTGACTTTAAATATGTGTGTTTGATTGTAACCCTCTCATCGCTCCTCTGTACATTTTGATTGGTGATTTTTCTCTTATTTCTGTCGCCAAACTGTCACAAAGGCACTAACGCCCCCACCCCCCCCAAACCACTCCACGTTTCCAAGCTGCTTATTGAAGACAAACAATAAACCACTGGCAGATATCAATGGCGGAGATGAGAACCCGGGTGCCATATCTGCTGGGACTGCCTGGCGAACCTGCCTCAGCCTGCGCTTCATCTCCAGCAGCACCTCTCACTCTCAATTATTTGGCTGCTGTCACAACAAATCAATCAAATTACCGCTCCAGGACTGTGTGCAGCTGCTCCTATTGCACCGCTAGTTGCATTAGCTTTGAAATGTATGAGGTCTACATTTTATCACTGTTATTTATTTAATGCGGCTCTCTCCCCTGCGAGTCATCGTACAACCGCAGCAAAGTTAAATCATTAAAGGGCGACGTGGAATACGTACGGCCCGCCAACACTTCAAATTAAACAGCGATGAGGGAGAAGGGATGGGGCCGGCCTCTATTGTGTTAAGACGGCAGATGTTGATGTGAGGACATTTTCTTACACTGGGTCCTTTTAATGTACTCACAAACAATAGTCCATCGCTTGTCTTATCCCAAAACGATTCAACAAATACACACAAGGAAGAAACGAATCCCACAATGAGCAAATAGTGCGGCTACAACAAGCCTCAATAATATAAAGGGTAAAGGGACGGAGGAGCTCTCCCACAGCAGACAGAGGTTAAGTCAGTGGCTCGGCCCCGGTGATCTAACCTCTTAAAGGAGCAGCAGTCAGCCGAGGCAGAAGAGATGCAGTCTGATGTGTTTAACTAGTGTGGAAACATTTGGCTCTTCCCCCAGGAGCCCGCCCTTTGGTGGTGTAATGAGCAGAGTGATTTCCCTAATTTGTATCACACCAACAAGCGCAAACCTGCGAACGACACCGCTGAGCATCTTCATCAGAACGACAGACATGCCTTTGATTGGCACTGACACCGGGTCTCATTACTGCAGGTGAGTGGGATGCCGACCTTTATCGGGAAGCCTGAGTGCTGTTTTGTGTTTCCCGCGGACGAGTACAGAGGAACAATGCTCTCACCTCACCATTAGAACTCAACTCTCTGATGTGGTGCGCTGCCAGGGTTTCTGCTGAGAGCAAATAAGATGGGATATGCTTATTAATATGAAAGAGCTCCAGTAAACTAGCTTCTTGCATTACCTTTGAGTGAGTCGCAGAGAAGAGGAGTAGACAGACAAGACTTTGTTCTGCTTCCTCCCATTGAGCATTACATGTACAGTGCTTTGTTACAACTACTTTTACAAGTATGGTAATCATGCTACGCTTCTTATACAATCATGTGAAATGAAAACCTATTAAAAATGCAGCCGCAAGTTAGCAGCATTTCTAACAACAGAATATCTGTAGTTGTTTTGTCTTCATCAGTCACACATACTAGTGTTACTGTGAAAATCATGTGTGATTTTTTTTATTCATATGAGCTGTCACACAAATAGACCTCTAGCATGACCCAACCTAGTTTTGCCTCTGTGAAGTCAGCTAGAATTGTGTGCACTCTGTCACAAAAGATAACTTTCTCCCTTGTTTAGTTTCATTGGGAATTTGTTTTTACTGCATGTTTGCGGGCATAAATCATTCTGACAAATAACCAGTTACACTGCTGCCTGTGTTTACTGAGTCTGCCACAAGATGCTGCTCCGTTTTATTTAAGCAACCGCTCCAACTGTATAGCACAGCCCCATTACAGTGATAGTTATTCATCACAGTCTGAGAGAGCTGCCTTCTTCAAACTCACAACACTGCAGCCGGTTCCCTTCTCTCAAAATGCACTTTTACAGAGCTCAGCTTTGATTTGCACAATCAGAACATGTGATCAAAGATGCTGTTGTCATTTCATTTTCCTTACGTAACTAACTAATATACAAAATCTAGCAAAGTCTAAGGAATATGTGACGACCAGCATGTTAAGTACACAGTTCCTCCCTTAACCATCCATTCCCCAAGACAAACAGCCTTATTAGTTGGTCATTAGTCGCCTCATTACATTTAAATACAGCCATCGCCTGGGCTCCTCCTGGAGTCTCATTACTGAGCCTCACAGTTGTCTTGTGTCTGATCTGACGCTAATAAGCTAGCAGCGTGAGTGCTGTAAAGCACACTTGTTCCTGAGGTCGTGAAATGAGCCGACTGCTCCCCGGCGACAGCGCGGCACTGGATTATATGTGTGATTAATCAGGCCCGGGGACCCGGAGGAGCTGGGAGGGGTGGTGAAGGGGGGACGCGGGGGCAGAGGCCAGAGTTGCAGTTGTCTGACAGAGGTGCTGTGCCAGCAGGCCTCATTCAGAGGAGCTGTGATGAACTCAGACAGGGGAGAGTGGAGGAGCGCTGTGTGGCCAGAGGGGCCCGGACACAGTCAAGACATTTAGCTTCACTCGTGACTTGTGTCACTTTCTCTCCATGGAGGTCCCTTCAATGCATCCCCTTCAGATAAGAGGACGTGCGAACGGGCAGTCTGTCAGTCCACACTCTTAAAAAAAGATCTGCCACAGAGGCATTTCTCCACAACAGTTTTTTTTCACCATCTCTCATGGATGGGGATTTTTATCAGGACATTGGATTCCATACTGTCTGTTGGTTTGTTTGGCACTGGACAATAAGAATGACTGAGAGGTGTTTGTTTTGGCATTCTGACACCCTGACAATGTGTTTGTCGATCAGTTCATCAGATCACTGAAGCCTCTGGGTTGTCCCTCATGCACCAGGAGGAAGATCTGTTGAAGTGTGAGTGAGACGGGCCTGCTGGGCCCATTATCGTCCACGACTGACGGATACATTGAAGGGCTCGCTAGATAGATGCAGGTTTATTAAAAGCTCTGCCCACAGCGATGGCTGCTGTTATTTATGCATGTTTGTGTCCATTAGGCTTCTACCTCCACATTTCCTCACTTAGGGCATCTGTCTATCCATTTCCGCACATGAAGGGAGCCTTCCCTGCACTTTGTGCTGCACTGTCATTATTGTAATCTCTATCCTAAAAACACACTGCTTTACATGTAGCCTGGCATCTTTTTACATTAGTGTGGCGCTCTCATCCAAGATTTATGACTGACTGTTTCCCCATCCATCCCTCAATCTAATGGTATAAAAGAGACAATGTTTTAAACATTAAAATGAAAACCATTTACAACTATGATCAAAAGAGAACACTTGGGCATTAAAGTTTAAAAGGCAAGGATAAGCACAGCCATGTGAATGGACAGATGAGGTGGAAAAGAGATAAAAAAGTAAAGTACAGTGCACTCTTAAGCACAGAAAAGAGGCATAAAGTGCTTTTGCGCTGCACTGCAAAACATTGACCTGTAATTAATACGGTTGTTCCTCTGGGCAAGTTGAGGATAGCAGCTTTTTGGGATACAAACCCCTGAAGGATTCTGACCTGCAGAGAAGCTTTGTAAATCATTTTTACTACAGAGAAAACATAAAATCTGTTCCATGTCACACAGTGGAAGTGGAACAAACTCTCAATATTTGTTATATTTATTGATAATAGTGCTGGTTCAATGGATTATCATGTTAAATACAAGGAAACATCTGTTATACATGAATCTGCCATTTTCCATTTTCTCCCTGTGATATGTCAACGCTACATATCAAATTGGATACTTGAGTCTCTACACTCAGATGTAATGTACAAAGTAAACGCCCAATTCTAACGTTTGGGCCCAAATCAAACATGACAGTCATGCAATAACCAGAAATGGTTGCAGCATGTGACTGTGATTTTCAAACATTTCTGCTGCTGTGCTCACTTGATTTAAAAATGAATGTTTTACTTTCATGTGTGTGTCATGCAACTATTAGCATCAACGTGTCGTCAACATGAAGGGGTTGCTCCCCTTGCTTCCCCCACTGTTTTGAGTTCACCATATAGTGCCTGTGTGTATGCAAAGTGACCCACAATACTTCTTTTAGTGTTTTGTTTCTGTTGCTGGATGTCTTCTGTGCCCTCATGCTTACCTTGCAGGTTCTGGAGCGGGAGCGTCATGATGCCCCCCGCAGCAGCAGCAGCCACCAGGCTCTGGATGTTGGCGGTGGGCAGGGAGAGGACCAGGCCCTGCTGCCCGCCCAGGTGTCCCCCTGCGTTGAAGGGGATGAGGATGGGCTGGTTCATGCCCTGCGCTGCCCCAGACATCACGCCGCCTACTGCGTTTGCCAGCTGCTGTGCCACCAGGAGAGACTATGGGACACACACACATGCAGAGACACATCCATAGTATCACAGGAGTTTTTCTTTTTAAATACACTATGATCAAAATATCATCAGTTATGTTATGTTACACCGGTCGAGCAAACAAGTCTTTATCTATCGGATTTAATTGTATCATCCTGGACATTTTTGTGGCTGTATGTGTTATTTGCTGTACTTACATTTGCTTTACTAACTATCAGCAAATTAAAGGTATCCATAATTCATAATACTCGTTTTTTTTTCAGGTCATGTAGCAGGTTAAATTAACATATTTTCCTCTGTTTGCATACAATCATTTAACGATAAACCTTATTGTTGAATTACTGCCTGGTCGTACTTGTGTGTGCTGCCCAACACTTATTTTCTTCGGCGAATATACACTATTTTATAATCTAGGATGTTGAGACAATTGAAGCACATGACACCAGCTTGAATATATGTCTGATAAGTGTTTGAATGTGGTTTGCAGCTGAATTCCGTGCTGTGTCACAGTCTGAGAGTGAAAACACACTGACGGAGATCAAATCCAATCTTTGTGAAAGAGGGGAGAACTTTTCTTTCACAGACATGCAGAGCGATTCCTGTTTCATCTTGCTGAACATTTCCCGCAGAAATGTGCCTGAAATACACAGTAGCATTAAAAAAAGTGCCAGTACTTTACTCGTTTGATGAGGGATATAACACATCACTATCATCTCTTCATGTACCCATTCATTCATATTAGTTAAAGTGGAATCGGTGCAGTCATACCCATGGAGGAAAAGATATGTTATCAGAAGTATCGCTCTGAGATATTTTTCACAGTAGATCTCTTCAAATGCATTTTCTAAGGAAGTGAGTTTGGAAATACACAAACACATATTTCATTGAGAGCTTTGAGCCAGGAGTGTGTTTTGTACCATGGCTGAAATCTCCATGAATACACAAGGTGCGACATCTTAAATTTCATTTATTCACATGAAACCTTTCTCAAATTATGTCTGCATTGGAGCATGTCAAAGGGAATTTACACAGGTGCTACATGAGAGAAGATGCTGCAAAATCTGACAAAATTACTCTTTAAATGTTGAATTGAATTGTTTGGAATAAAACCAATAAAAGTACATTGTCAGTGTGTGTTGTGTCCACAGTAAAGCAGCCTTTAGACGTGGCAAGGCAAGTGCTGTTTTGACTCCTCCACAGTGACTTAAGTTCACAAGCCTTTAACTCCAATTGTCAGCTATCTGCTTCTGTTTTGCATGGTGTGTCTGCAGTTCTGCACAGGGTGCAGAGCAGGCTGACTGGTGCGAAGAGCCCACCATATTCCCGAGCCTGGTGCTCCTAGGTGACAGGCGTGTCACTGTGATAACCCTGCATGGTGCAGAACGCCTGCACCCACTCCGACACACATGCGATCACAGTTTAAGAGGTACGAGGTCACATGGGTTTAAAGCCACGAAGCACGGAGAGATCTCAGGGAGAAATATCTGCACTGAAAGACGACTGAATACCTGTTTGTGTTTCTCAGCTGTTAAAGGAATAATAGAGCATAGATAGTTGACTGTTGGTGGCAGGAGCAATCACACACATTGTATAGAATTCGTTACTCTCAACATTTGCTTTGATACACGACAACAGTGCATAACCAATGACACTATCTGATGCTTCTGAGAGCATTCAAAAGGACATTTGGCATTAATTTTTAAAAAAATGAATTAATAATTTGGGGGCTCAAAGAATCCTCAAAGGACAATAACAAAAGCGACGCGTTTGTTGGCTACAAGTGTCATATGTTTAATCTTGTGTTTTAAACAAAATTTTATCTTGAAACGAAACAGCGTATAATCAAAGACACTCTTTGAACATTTCATCTCTGAGCCAAACAAAATGAGATTGCCAAGCTTGACAGCAAAGACTGTCTCACATGGAAGGGAATAACATTAAAAAGACAATTCCACAATTATCAGATGTAGCCCTGATTTATTTATCATTACAGGCAGCTTTGGAGAAGCAGGCAGCTGCTGCCAAGAGAAAGCCCTTTGGAGATTTTTTTTTTAAAAGCACGCCCAAGCTCTTGGTCTTTAGGCTTTTTGTTGTGCCAGTTTTAGAGTGATTATAATCTCTATCTGAGGGGAAAACACTGTACATGCAGATATCAAAATCAGAGATTAGAATAAATTTAGCGTGAACATAATTAACTCAACTCTGCAGCCACACAACCAGCGTTCACTCCAAGAATCGCCAGCATCACTCATCTAGATTTACAAGCTGTTCCCCTTCTGCCTTTTCGCCTGATGCTCTCACTCCTCCTCTCCATAGGTGCTGTTGGAAAGCTGCTGTACAGTGCTTGGCAGGCCTGACAGCTGAGTGTTGAGAAGTGGTCTCCTAGGGGCCACACAGACACAAAAAACTGGGTGTGTGTTGGGCTCTGGATGGGAAACGGCCCCATTCAGGACTGGATGTGGTACCCAGCCTCTCTGCCCATCAGGGGAGAATAGGATATTCTATCTGCTTGGCAGCTCTGGCACTGAGAAATTGCCCATAATCACCCAGATAGCAGACTTTTGTCATCCTAACTGCAAGTGGGAAACAGAAGGAAGGTGGATTCATGTTGGGTAAACTACCATTGGATAATGGTTGTTCGAACAATATCCGGCTCTGGAGCGAGAATCTATCAAAACATATTGATCCTGGAACAAGAGAATTGGGTATGGCATGCGGAGCGCCTTTGTTTCTGAAAAGTGTTAGCTTCACAGAGACTGTACTGACAGCATTAATATATTAGATGGTGACTGTTGAGAGCCGCCTGCTGAGGCTCAGACTCTGACTGTTGCCTGCGCGAGATGCTTTCCCCTCTGTTTTTATTTCTTATCTGTTACCAAAACAGTGGCTTTGACAAGCCAGGGTATATGTAATCAGAGAAGTGCTTTTAATTAAGCTCATTCTTTATCTCCACTTGCAGCAGATTGACTCTTTCACCGGGGATTTCTCACGCTGCAAACCGACCCAATAGAAGTGAAGAGCTTCCCTCTCATGTTTCCTCTTTCGTTTATCCAGATGAGGATTGACTGTCATTGAGTAACACTATGTGCAGGGAGAATGGCCTTATTAAAGAGGATGGAGGGAACCTGACACCGTGTGTGTGTGCGTGCATGTATGTGCGTGTGTGTGAGCGTGTTGAGAGCTGACATTGAGCAGCACTAATGAGATAGATGTTCATTAAACATCGGCGAGCCACCAGGCCAATAAATCCAATCAGATAGGACAATGCCTGATTGAGCTATTAACGGAGCTGCAGGCTCGGGCTCTTTGCTCCTCTGCTTGTTATGACAAGGCCTGCATTGTCGTCTCATTAGTGCCACAACTCAATTACATCTGAAGATGATGTGTGATGTTGAATGATGTTATAATTACACTTTTTAGCTGCAAAGGATTGTGGCTGTAGCCTTTAGTGAAGGTGTTACATGTTATGTTTCACTCACTGTGGTTCAATGTACAGAAGTAATTTGATTTGAAGCAGAGTGACACAGGGAGTTTATTATTTAAATTCATGCAAACACCAACATCTCTCTTTCAGACTAAACGCACCACGATTAAGAGATCTGAGTTGGCCATCAATCTTCTGAATTACTCTGACTGCACACTACTACTGCACATGAGCTTTTTTTCATGTATCAAGTGCAGCAATGATCATCATGTGAGAAAAAGAGTTGTATGGCTCGTGGAGACATTGTCAGGGGTGAGAAATCAATTAAAAAAGGTTGAGACATGAGGGCACGGGCTTAAGTTCTCTGTTGCTACAACAGATTTACATCCGTTAGGTTCCAGAGAGAGAGAGAGAGAGAGAGAGAGAGAGAGAGAGAGAGTGTATAATTTTAACCTTAGAGAACAAAACCCAGTTGCCTAACACATATTCCATCTCTTCTTCATTAATGGTAATTTCGTAAAGAAAATAAAAAATCAATTGGTGCAGTCTTACCTTTTTAGAGCAAATACCTGAATTAGGTACTTGTTCAGTCGAATATTTGATAATAGAGAATCTACAATTTTGGAGGAGCTTTAAATAGGATTTCAAACTGTTGAACTGCAGTGGTGATAATAAATAGCATGTTATGTGCCGGGCTTTTTTTATTTGACTATATATCTTGACAGTACATTCCTGATGCTACTTCTTAAAAACACCTTTAGAATTATTTATCATCTTATTATGCCAATTATCTTTTCATCAAATATTCTCCCTACATATGTAATGGTGGGTAACTCAACTTTTACATGAGCACTTGAGTAAAAGTATCACTATTCGTGCAAACGTTGATTACTGGATGAGCTGAGCAATTGTCAACCATGTATATCTCTTAATAAAACATTAGCATTGGTCATACAGCATAGTGTGTAAAGCTCGGGTTCAGTTTATCTTCTCCCTCACCTGTGGACCCATATGGTATCCTGGATGAGACTGGCCGAGCTGACTCTGCTCTGACGGACTGCTGCTAGCATCAGACTGGACCGAGCCGTCACGAGCTCCTGAGAGAGCGACAGAGATCCACGTAGAAAAGCAGAAAGAGAAGGAGAAGAAAAAGGTTAGACCTTATATCAACACAGCCAGTATAAGTAAATAAACACACAACACCGTCCGTGCTGTGATATTACAATAAAGTGCTGTACGCGGTTAAGAGGGGCAGTTGGGAAAGGAGGGGAATTTGTATTTAAGTGTTTTATCAATAACCGCTGCAGAACTGAACAAATTACCAACCAGTGGAGAGGCTCATTGATGGGAGATGATGCATACTGGCGTGTCCCCGATGGCTTAGATTACTGCTGAGAGACAGAGCTCCACCACAAACGCTGGGGCCATATTATTCAGCCATTTACATCACTGAGTATCACTCATCTAAACCCACTCCTACCCCCCTCTGTTCTGAGCCCGCAGCTACGAGACACAATTAGACCTGTTTGCTATGAGGGCAGAGTGGAGCAAAGCAGACAGGGACATGATAATAAGCTTGCTGATGGCTGCAGGGAAAATAAAGGACACCAACGCGTGGATATCATCTCACCAAATCTCTCGGCAGTGCACCGAGTCTGGGCTGCTCTAAAAGGTCCGAGAGCCTGTTTTGACCCTCACCCTGTGACCCTGATGATATCGAGGTTGCATGGTGTCTCAATGTTGACACAAAGACTTGTGCAGTGCAAAGATTAGTCAATCTTGCAGCAAAAATAGTAAAAAAAGGAAATGAGACTTAGGTGTCCTTTACCAAAATCACTTTGCAAAAGAAAAAAATAAATCTTTGACTAAAATAGACTAAGGATTTCTTAAAAGATGGACTATTATTTTCTACTTATTTGTAGGTAGAACACATGAATCTTAGTAAATCAAAAATGAAGAGTTGAAACAATGTTGTAATGGTTGCATGTTTCAGAATATGTATAATGGATCTGACGTAAACTCATTCGCAGTTTGTGTTACTGTTAATCGTATTTCGTGGCTGCGCTCACTCTTGCAACCTTGGCGCCTATCTGCTAGTTAGCATGGCTAGCACGTGTTTCTGGTTTAACTGCACTGTGATGAAAAGATGACTCACGTGCACTAACATGCACCCGCGCCCGGACCGGCTACAAGAGCAAAGACATGCAATGCACCTCCATGAACCAATCAGATCAGTGGGTGGATCGCTTGTGTTGCAAAGCCATTGGAATTAAATCTGGACAAACAACATCCACACAGTCGTATTGAAGTGAACTGGATCAGTGCGTTTGTTTTTTTTTATTTGATTTAGTCACAAATATATCAACAGATTTGAAACCAAGTTTTCAGAGGCTTCAATTATTTTCATTAATATTAAAATTTTGCTGAATCACAGTGTCATCTTGAGTAAATATACAGATATATCATAGAACTGAGGAACTGCAGAAAATGTGGTGAATCAGGTTTTTTTTTCGTGTTACCTCCAAAAACACTTCTTCAATGCTTCTATTTCTTCTTTAGGCTTTAAACGCCTGGTTCAACTGGAGATGACTCAAAGTCATTTTAGTCACTCAGCCAATTTACAGGCAATACACTGTAAAATCAGCGTATTTCAAAAACATCACTATGATCATTTTACAAAAAGGTGAGGTGCCAGATCTGTAATGGAATGAGCACAAGGCTGCTTTTTATGTGTGATACAACCCTCTCACAAAAAGCTAAATAAACATCTTTTTAAATGTACTGTCTCCTTCAGGAAACAGCTTTTACCTTGAATAAAGAGGATTTTGAAGAGGAGGTAAAGCCAACCACGTGGAAAAGTGTTTAAAGGCCACACAACCTCAATAACTACACAATGTTGGCAATAAATTTAAAAGATGTAATCACTTTTCAACTAGGAGATCAATTTTCTTAAATGGAATATCACAGCTTTTAAATTAGGAATAAAAATGTGATGTCAATTTATTCACAGTTGAATAGGTTTTTTTTCTCCTTCCTCTTTGTTAAACATACAAGGCAGGCAGTGGTTTTCTAGCCCTTTTATAAAAGCTTCATACAAAACGCACTATTGAGTAGCCCTCGCCAGCAAGATCTCATTGCCTGTCAAGTATATTTATGCATTACATTTTAAACTCGCCTCCGCCAAGTAAAATCATTTCATCTTTACATAAAATCCAAATAATTGGTGAATGGCATGACCTAACAAATGAACCTCAAGCATTTGATGGTTGATGTGAAAGCCCAAGGGGGAGCCTGCTTTTCTAGCTGGTTTCTACCTCTGGCTGGCTGGCCCTGCTTCTCGATGAAGGTCCACATCCTCTCGCTTATCAGCCGCGCAACGCAATGAATATTTTGACAAGCCAGTCTCTTTTCACCAATTATTTCACCCATTATGGATCACGCAGTGCACAGCCCCACCCTGTGCACTCAGTTTGTGGAACTAAGATCAAGCTGAACATACAGGGAAGACACAGCGGCTGAGTCGATATATAAAGCTACAGATAAAGTACAATAGCATTATAATCTACTGTATAATTTCACATTTATTTATGAGGCCACACATTATTTTACCGGATTTCATTAGAGGTATTATCTCTAATCAGATAATTCTCACTTTAATCTTTATCAAATTAATATCTCTCCTCCAGATTTTCAGTTGGAGCATCCAAAAACTTTTCAACCATCTCAAATGAATGCAGCTGCAACACTGTGATAATGATAATAAAGGCAGAACTGCTACTGAGCAACTTTTATGACAGTGGATTATCCAATTATCATCATGACAAAGCCAATTAGCTAATTTAAGATTCTGAACTACAGTGAAAGACTCCACAGCTTCAAACAGTATGGCTTATGACTGTAGTTAAGATATTGGTCGTGAATAATGTATTTTATCTGATCAACACTGTGGGGAGACTTACTGAATAACGATTCCTTGATGCTTTTTATTGCAGCATTTCACAATAACTTAGAAAGCTTCATCCCCCTTGCAAATATCTGTAACGTTAACACGTTTATCGCAGGGGGGAAAATCAATAATAAATAAATACACATGCACATCTTCACCCAAAGGATTTGTGTAATTTCTTTAACTAAATTAAATGGCTGACAGGGGAAATGCCCAGGGAGTAAATCTTCAATTCTTTTTTTATTACTTGAGTCTTTGTACATGTTTTGCTTTCCCTTTCTTTGGATATCTACCTATCTAATGTGAATGACTCTTAAATGGACTTAAAGATGAATATTAGCACTGTACACAGGGGGGGGGGGATAAAATATCTCGATCGGACCTTTAGTAAGAAGAAACCCCTTTGATGCCGTGATTATACGCAGGTCACACGATGAATAAAATGGAATGAATGGACGTATTGATGTGAGGAGAGATGAAAGCACGGGCCAAATGGATGAAAGAACCGGCGACGCACATTCAACATAGCTTTACATTTATCAAGGACGTTCGGGCTTTATCTAATTTTTTTTGAATTTCTGAGCAATTGAATTGCTTTTCTAACAACACCAGTGTCCTGAAATCACATATCCACTCGGAATAACAAAACCACTCTTTAGCCCTAAAACGTACACACATTTAGTACGCTTTTCACGGCCCTGACTTAAAGAAAGATGATCAGTTTAATTAAATCAAACATGTCTTGAGTCCAACTCCTGCTGACGGCAACATGAATACTGACAGTGGAAATAATTGTCAACGTAAGTGAAGTAATCATATGTATCACAGGGCACAGGGTGCAATTCAAAGTGACTTATGTCACGGAAATATTGCCAATATCCACCACTATATAAATTCTCTTTCATTGATCAACAAAGTGGCCACTGGAGAGCGACTTTCAATGCCACACAAGGCTGAGAGGGCCTCTCTGCACTTTGTGTGTGTGCGTGTTTATCGAGGCAGGGAGGGGGGGCAAAGAGCTATATTTATTTGACTTCATTCGGCCTGTCTTAATGCAGGGTGCCCCAAGGACTGCACCACAAAACAATTAGCCTGGATTTCATAAAGCAATCAGCATGCCACCTTGTCTAATGCAACCGCTTCTTACATTGACAGTCACTGAATAAAATGGGTGTTATTGAAAGCTTTGTGTTCATGTTAGCTTTCGCCTCAATGCATTTATGAATCAATTTTTGCCCATAAAAGAAGCTTTAACACTTAAGCTATTTTAGTGGAAATGCATTATGTAAGTTGTCAGATGTGCGAGAGAGGCCTGGCAACGATTCAGCCGTTTCAGAATGAACAGCCAACCCCCCCCCCCCATTTTCATAAAGGTCCTTTTGAAAATGTCTGGCTGAGTGCATGTGTTTGCTATTGAGATGTTGTCAATCATTTTGCCGCTGAAATGTAATCCATTGTAAAATAATTTCATGTTTAACTAACGTGAAGATCATGAGTTCATTATATTCTTATTCTTCATTCTGAGTGGATTTATCACAGTTGAGGTAATTGCAGTGCAAAACCATGCTAAACAATATTATTTTCATCACAGTTTCTGCGTTGTGTTGTGCGGCTGATAAAGAGTGTTGATGCTGGACGGGGTTGTGTACGCTGCTGGAGCAAAACAGAACAGACCCAGATAAACAAAAATCCACATCATACAGACGCTTTAATTCCATCAATACACAACCAACTGTCCCAGATTGTTTGACCATTGATTTTGTTGATACCACTTGTAAAGTTTATGTGGCATTGCAGAAAGAGCTGCGAGAGGCAAACCCGTAGTGCGACAGATGATCTAACTTTCATTTCTCCATCTAAAGAAGCTGTGAATAAAGTCCACACAGTGTGCAGCCTATCATATACAGTGTGGGGTTTATAGTGATTTACTTAACTCCTTGTAGAATGCAAGAGAGTCAAAATCACCAGTGATTTAGCTCAGTGTTTCATTACTCCCACCAAAGCCCTCAACAATAACACAGGGCATAATCTGCTGCCAATAACTCCAGGTGCTCTTAGTTAGATGGCTCCCTCTGGACCCACAGGGAAGTAATACTCTGTTTAGAGGCTGGGGTGGAGAAGCTGCTAGGAATAGGTCAATAGTGTTTGTGGGGATAGAAAATCGCCAGAGACCGACTTTTGAGTGGCCGCCTGTAACACTATTAGCTACATTATGGCCACGGCTGCTGCTCGGAGAGCTGTCATTTCCTTAATTAAGAGCTCAGCGCGGGGGCAAGAGGGAGAAGAGGGCACCATCATCTCTCTGGGCCTCCGACATTAAGCCTGAATCCTCATTGCTCGGGGGTGTAGACCTTAGAGGGAAGGGAGGGAAAAAGATCTCTGTCATTCATTATTCTGGCACAAAGTGGAATTGTAGAGTTAAGGAATTACAGAGAAGGTGGGGCCGTGGAGTGTGCCGAAGAGAAAGGATTTTACACCTCAGCAGTTCTTTCTCCGACTGTTTCTGAGGTGATTGCTAAGAGGGGCAGGGGAAGAGAAGGACAGAAGAAGGACAAGCCGAGAGGAAATGGATGCCACGGAGTAATAGATGTCTCCACAGAAAGGCTTCAAATGTAAACAACATAAAATAGTACACCGCACAAGTAAGTCCCAACAGGTTCTGGTGAATGGGTGGATGGATAATCTGCATGCAAAAAAATGCTTAAAGCAGTAAAGGGCCCTGTGCTCCAACACTTATGCTCTCACTCGTGGCCACAGGTCTTCACCAAAAGGCTCTCTGACATGAGAGTGCTCCGCTCCAGCTCTTACCTGTCGCTCCCTTGATGCTGGAGTGGAGATGGAAGCGGCAGAAGCACAAGAGGGACCAGAGGGAGGTAAATTGGTGAGAAGAGGCAATGCTCATTTCAAAGGTCAAGAAGGAGAGATGGTGTGATGGAGAGAGGACGGTGGAGAAGTGAAGAGGAGGAGGAGGGAGGGAAAGGAGGAGAGAAAAGGGCTTTGTGTTGCGTCCTCACGGGGGACTTGGGACACTTTGCACACGAGCACATCTGTTACGGAGCATCCTCCTCATTCCCAAAGCAATGTCAACCTGATTAGCTCAGGGTGGAAAGAGGTAAATAATAATCCAAATTATTCTTCATCCTTTTATGGCCATCAGAGAAGGGGGACGCTGGGACTAAGACTACTTTTAGAGCGCTGTAAGCCTTTTAGGAGGAGCTTGGTTCACTATTGTTCCTGCTCTTAAATGATATTTGCTGTAAATAGGATTCTGCTGTGTGCACCCTGCAACCCTGTGCTGAAGAAGGGCCTTTCCCTCCCTCTAGCACACCTCTCTACTTTGCCTCGACATAAACATAAAGCTGTTACGATTAGAGCTGAAAACAATTGAAATAGAAAAAAATATAAATATGAATAACTACTTTTTTTCAGTTTTAAATCAGATTAAGTAAAAATATTGTGACTTTGGACTTACTCAGCACAAAAGAAGAAATTTGAACCCGGGACTTTGGGAAATAATTATATATATATATTTCAACAATGAAAGTATTAATTGAGGAAATCATCTGCAGATCAGTAGAACATTTTAATTTTTTAATGACTTGCAGACCTATTGCAAAGACAGAAGGACAAGTTCATATTCCACAATATCCTCTCATAGAAAATTACATGACAACATTTTGAAAACCAATTTACAGAACTACTGTCATTTATTCAGCAATAAAGCTAAAGCCTCTATAATGTTAGTATCTGCTGCTTTTCATGTTTTAAAAAATGTATTATTTTTATTTCTAGTTGAAAACTATTCAACAAATTTGGTAAATTGAAAAAATTTCACTTTAGGCTCCAGGAAGTTGTGACTGTTTCACTATTGTCATTTTTATTAAATTTACAATATCTGCATCTTCAAACTAAAACAGCATCCTTTTTAAATATCTGTCCATCTTACTTTGCATCTGGTCAACTGCAGGACATTTAGAAGTAGCCAGTGGGGTGTGAGGGCAGCACAGAACACAGTGTGTATGTTCCAGTATATGTGTGAGTGTGCATGCGTGGGGGGCTAGACACCCACATGTCATGCCTGACACATCAGCCTGGGCCCCCCAGGCTATCCGGCACTAATGCTGTCTATGTCCCACTTTCTACCCCTTGCCCCTCGAAACCTCCTCGTCCCCCCCTCCTCCTCACCCGCTCCTTCTGTCATGGAGGTATAATAACAATGGATCACAGCAGCGCCGCAGCACAGGCTCAATCACTATAGGATAACATCAGGTGATACGGGCTGTGCAAGAGTATATCTCACCTCCTCTGAACCCGAGCTAAACGGACTTTACCTAGAAATGAGCTTATCTGGAGAAAGTCCTGTAGTAGTTACTGTACGCCACTGTAGCGCTGATATTTACAGAACTGAGTGGGTACAGGTGGAAACAAGCAAATCATCATGTAGCTAAAAGACACACCACCCTGTCCTCCCCCTCTCCTCCCCTCCCAGCACATTATTCTGGTGGAGCAGACAAATAGTGGAAGGAGGGACGTCAGGAAATAGTATTGCTTTGAAGCCCATAACTCTGTTCTGCAGAAAAGAAGCATCACAGTGTTATTCCACATCCTCAGATATAAAGGGAAAAAAACATAATAACTTCTCGATAGCCTGGATCTCCACTGCCCTATACTAGCACCCCCCCTTTCGCCCACCCACACCCCTGCCTCATCCACCATACACCCACTTCTCCTGCCTCAATCTTTGGTTTCAAAGGAAGCGAATCAGCCAGAAGGACAGAAGGTTATGCATTAGTACTGGTCATTGCTCAAAGAGCGAGTGTTATAAATAATAAAGGCTTGTGAAGGACACAAGGGCTGTGGGATGCATCTCTGGTTCACGCCACACAAGTCAAAGACAAGAATGTAATTTCTATTCCGAAAATGTGACCCCAGCAGCTTCAATTACATCTCAACAACACCAACCGTGTCTGTGCCAGGAGATGTGATGCCTCTTTGTTAGCTCTACATGAAAGGCTTATTGATATTGGTTATGGAGCGCATACTACACAACATGCGCATTTTTTTCTGAAAATGATTTCCCAACTTAAAGAAAGTGTATAACTTAAGTAAATGCATATCGAAATTCAATTTATTTTCTCCACAGCTGTCTACCTACAAAACTTGTTATGTGCTTTTCTTTGGAATATGTCCTAGTCAAGGCAAATATAATCTTTTTAACTCTACATATAAAAACAACCGAGAGAATGACATTGTCAGCTACATAGAAGTTGAACTTGTTGCTCAAAGTCATTTCTGCATAACAAAGCTTGTGTGAAACCTGACGACCTTAAGCTGCTGTTGAAAATAAGAAGTCTGCCTCATGTTCCCTCCCTGTCCTTCATGCCAAGTGGTGATTCTGTCTGTGTTGCTGTCGCCAGGGCCACAGTGGGCACATTAGCCAGCGTATTACACCTGCTTTACAGGCATGCATTAAGCTGGTTTTCAAGCTTTTTCAGCCAGCAGAAATCCCCATAATGAGATCCACCTCCTGCGGACAGACCTGTTTCCCCTCATTCTCCTTTATCCCCTACTTATTTACTCAGCAAGGCCAATTCAGCACTGGGTTTGCGCCACTTTATTACTTAACCTCAGCGCACAACATTACGAGGCTCTTTGCATCAGCAAGCAGCCGGTCCCACCATGTATCCAGCTCACTAAGCTGATTACACAAAAATAATAAGAACTCATGCCTCCAGCCATGTGTGTGTGTTTCTCATTGTGTGTCGTGTGCATATGTGTGTCGTGGAAATAAGTGCAAAAGAAAATTCTGCACGAAACGCATCAGTTTTGTTCCCTCCCTACATTATATATTAATAATATTGACTATGCATTACGTAGTTAATATATGATAAATTAAGGCTAGGCAATTATCATAATTATCAGTATATAATTTTCATGAATAGCATCCAACCAGGTCAATCAAAGTCAAATTGGATTATGTAAATGTTAAATGTAAACCAAGCTGCTGGATAACAGTTTAAGCCTTTTATTGGTGAACATAGTGGACACCCGTTTTGCGGCTCCCGGCCGAGAACGTTTTTTAAGTACCACTCATGCACACACCCACATTTTAAACATCGGGACCAGCTAGAAAAATACCTGAATTCCCCTTTAACTTTGAAGCTTGACAAAGAGAGAGAAAGAAGTTTTTGTGTGTTTTCCAGTTATTCCTGAAAACTGTCTCACCACTGTTGACTAGTAGTTTTCATTTTTGAGCTATACCTTTTACTTAAGTGCTCTGCATTGTGAAAAATCATTGAGTTACCACTTATAAGACAAATACTAAACATAAGACTGTTGATGAAACTACTGTCTTGTAAAATGTTTCTAACTTATACATTTAAGTACATGTAGTGCAACTTTTCTAATGATACAAGTCTAAGTACTCGTCATGGTAAACACTGTCCTATGTCGGTGAAATGTTGACTTAAATAAATTTTACTAATCCAATGGATGATCTCATTCTAAGTGAAGCCTAATAAGCTTGTAAAAAACTGAAAGTGAGTTACTGCCGTGCA
This sequence comes from Hippoglossus hippoglossus, assembly GCF_009819705.1. Lineage (NCBI taxonomy): Eukaryota > Metazoa > Chordata > Actinopteri > Pleuronectiformes > Pleuronectidae > Hippoglossus > Hippoglossus hippoglossus. The sequence goes on along the minus strand of NC_047170.1, from coordinate 15,125,843 downwards.
ATTCATTCAGGTTGGACTTCTAGTTGTGAATGACCACCAATACCAGGAATCAATTAAAGATTCATTTTGCTCTTTTGGGGAGGGGGGGTCTCTAGGTGACCTTTCTGAAAATGTTCCACCATTTTGGCAGGATCCGTATAAGTGCAGACCATTTCATGTAGACAGTAAGTGTAAGAAATGAGTGCTTCTGTCGTTCCAGCCGGGCTCTCTTTGACAGCATGATGATAGAAGCGTCACATCCTTGGAAGAGTAAATGCAAACTGACAAGAGATGAGCCTTTGGTTGCTGAATATAATACGGAATTGTGCTCTGAGTGTCTTATTATCTTGTCTGTTGATGTCTGAAAGGGGGAGATTTGCTTGAGAAGAGAAGACAGAAACTGTACGCTTCCAACACCATCTCGTCCGTTGGAAAAAAATTGCTTGCCCTACTAACCACAGCTTTCCCACCTAATGTCCACTTCTACTTGGAATAAATACAAGGCGGCAGGATGTTTGTGGTGCCTTGTAGCCCCTGTTAGGTGAAGTGGAAGACTATTTGCACAGGCAAGCTTTTAGGAGGAGAACGACCCTTTCACCACTGCAGTAAGCATGTGATGGGTGTAGAAGGTGGACAGTTTACTGTAGACAAACATGACCGCTACTGTCATTGTCTCCCGACTTCTTCTCGTACTTGCACCAACTCGTAGACGGCATTCAGGCACTAAAGCTAAAATTATACTTCAGTCCTGCAAAAAAGTTGTTGTGGGTTCATTGAATATGAAAACACGGACGGTATATATGACACATCTAATGGTACCATTTATTGTCAGACACAGATTTCAACTGCCAGATAATACACTATGGTAGATTTAACACACCTGTTGTCAAAGAACCCCCCACCCCCCCGAATAACGACACCATACAGCTGTATAACGTCTATAACTCCTCAGCTGGAGGTTGTCGTCAGTAGAAGACTTTCCAGCAGCTGTGTTATGAACACACTGTATGCATGCGTCTTGTGTGTCAATTCACAACCATGAACACACGTTTTTTTTTATAACGACACAGTAATACTCGAATTCTACAGGAGCGAATTAAGTCTGAACATGATTTGCATTCCTTGTAACTGTGACTCTGTGATAAGCACGTCTGTCAATCATGACATTGGAGCATTCTGTCTGAGAGATTTTGCAAAAGGCGACGCAGACTCTTCTGAATCTGAGGAATCAAATGCAAACCTTCAGGTCTTGCTCTTCACTGCAGTGCATGTAAAGAGGAAAATCTTAATATTGTGGCTTCTGCTTTGTACAGAACCACATAAAGAAAGCCACTGAATAATCGAAGGCCTAGTTTAGTTTTCAGGGTCGTTAACGTTCATAAAACCAATTGCAAAACTAACAATCTGTCTTGCAACAACGAGAGTTTAATGCAAAAACACAAATATAAGCAAAATTTACTGAAATAATCAAAATATCAAATCATTGTTTACTTGTTATTAAAAGGGTTAAATACCCTAGTATGCATTAGTTCTTATTGTTTTCAAAATGTCAGCTTTTCAGGAAACTAGCTTTTACCTTCAGGCCACATATTTCAGACTCAATTGGTTTTGGAGAGGCTTCATACACCTGACTCAGAGGGTGATATAATCCATCAATACCACTAAGAAGCGTAAAAATCTCCTAAACTTTTACTCAAACTTCAACTAAATATAAAACAAAACAGACCGGTCACGATCGCCCTAAACTAGGTGTCACCATCACCATAACTTTTTCGCTATTCTCTCAGAATTTCAGGTAAAAGTACCAAAAGATGCTAAGAGCCTCTTCTTCAAACAACCTTCTCCCACTCACTCTTCCTCCCTATCTCTCCCAGCAGAAGACACGACCATGCCATGTCTCCTCACGGGTCCCTGCCTCTCTCTCTTCTGACAGGTCATTTGGTAACGGTTCCCCAAACCAAACCTACCGCTGTGGGCTGTGCCACCGGGCAAAGAGAAACCATCCCCTAAAAAATTCACAACTTTCACTGGAGCAGCTCTGTCCAGTCACATGCAGTATGACAAGAGCCATAAGCAGGTGAAAAATGGGCAGAAAAAAACACTTTACCTTATGGTTACACAAACATGTTTTAGAAATTATAAATTACTTGCCTATTTATCATCATCAAAAGGTGTAAAATTTCTTCAAATATAAATAAATAGTCAAAGCGTATATATAAGTGAACGTGCAACAAGGGAAAAAGAAGCAAGATGCAATCAATAGAGAAGCAGGGGAGTCGTCAGAGACTGATCAGAGAGGAAGAAAGAGGGAGAGTCTTGATGCTTATTAAACCAAATTGCAATGCTTTTGAGACAAATCCTGCAGCAGCCAGTCCTTGTTTAGAAGCCTCTAGCTTCAGGTTATTCTTTAAATAAGGATTTAAAAGACAGCTGAACTCTCACTGATTAGGTTTGAGAGTAATGTTTGGCTGTCCCTCCTCCAAATTTTTTTTTTATTTTGTTCACAAATGCCTGGCAAGCTGAGTCCATTGGCACCTTTTTCTTTCATTGGCACTATTATACTATACTCCCTGCCACTTCCCAGGAAATACACACATATATACACGCACACACACACAAACGCACTGAAAGGGTCAGATAGAAATTCATACATACTGATATTCAATCAGCATCTCTTATTAAAATAATTTTAAAAAAGATAAATATGCACTGTTAGCAGAAGAAATCCATAGCCAGCAATAAATCAATTACATGCCAAAATCTCTCACACACAAATGCACTGAAGCATGCATGTACACACGTACACACGTACACACACATACACACACGCACACTGTTTAAATTTCAGAAATGGAAAAACAGACACAAGAGGAAAAATAGTTTGTAAAATTATTCAAAAACCAACATCTCAAGCAATGGAAGAAGGATTTCTTTCACTTCGCATTTTGCATCCATATAAAAATTATATAATAATAAATAAAATTGACAAAAAGTTAAAATTATGAAAATATGTAAAGTGCATCATTTCTTTATACAGTCCTGGACACTCCTCTAACAAACATTCGACTGAAATTAACCAAACATAAATAATTTTCTAAGGGAATGAAAGATGGGAGCATGTAATTTCCTTGAAATAAGATATATATATATATATACATTTAAAATCTTCCATCTTTCTAAAATAACTGATCCCTAAAATCTGGTGTTACTGGACATTACAATGTAATAATATAACTACACATATATTCAGTTTGTAATTATTTCTTAATTAAATTATTTTAAAGTCTCTCTAATGAAATCAAGCTGGGACTACAGGAGATTTAGGGCTACATTAGCTTTCTCATTACGGTGAATAATTTGAAAATGTGCTAAATGGTAATTTATATCATTATGCTCATCGATTCATAAGCAGGCACAGTGATTCAATTAGTCCATGACTGAAGCAGCTCATGATAAGAAAAAGTAAACACACTCCTCTATAGACACAACCAAAATAGAGTGTGAACACTCAGTTAATGAGATAAAGTGCAAAAATAATGAGGCATGCTGATGTAGAAATTGGCTAATTTTGAAGATCATTTGCGAGTGAAGAAACCAAAAGATAAAAAATAATTGAATGAAGTGAAAATATAAAAACAGAAAACTCAACATTAATCTAGAAACAATAACATGACATGTGATGTACCGATGATACATTTATTTGCTGTCAAGTTGAGGTTTTAATTTCACAGAGAATTAAGTTGTTATTTATCTCAATAGTTTACTTTAAATTTTTATCAATGTTTAAATAGCAGATATAACAATTTATCCATTTCTATTTTAAAAAGTGCATATTTCTGAAAAATCAGCAGGGCAATGATGGTGGGTTTGAGATAAAATATCCTGACACGTAAAATGTTATCTTTACAGGTCAGTTAAACTTTTTTAAAAGATTTTATCTTAAGGAAAGTCATAGTAGGACAACACCAACTTGATGCACTGATACTTATTAATAGTGTTATTTAAATCAGGGTAATAAATATGTACAACATTTCCATAAAGAACATTTCTGCAGTTCGGTTATCTCTTGTAAAGTCAATACACTTTTATCTGACAGAGACAGTCCTCTACAAACAAAAGATGATGCACAAAACATCGTAAGATACAAAAATGACATATAATACAATTTCTTCACTAACTACAAGAGCCCGACACTAACTTGCTCACTGAACTTAAACTTAGTTTGTTGTCTGATGCTGCTAACACCTGTCCCAGCACTGGAAGCCTTCAGGTTTCACCTCACTTCTGCCTGAGCCAGACCTCACCAAGCAGCTTTTGCAAAGAAGCAGGAGACGGATGGAAGGTGGAAGCCGACTTACCGTAAAGCTTGTTGGGAGTGCCCTCTCTGTCCGTGGCCTCGGAGGGCAGGAGCAGGGGCTCGTCGTTCAGCTCGCTGTCTGGGGTGGCCGCTTTGTCATCCGCCCGGAGTTCTGCCGCGCTCATGTTGCTGCGCAGGGAGAGCAGCGGCTTGCTCAGCTGCCCTGTAATCATCGGATCCTGGAGGGAGCTGGGAGCCCAGGTGGGAAACAAGGGAGGAGAAAAAAAAAAGAGAAAACACCGCTGGTTAGATCTGCTTCGGCGTCTCACCCTCACCGGCTCCTTCTCTGTGGCTCCACTCACTCTCTCTCTCTCTCCCTCTCTACACCCAGCTTCTCCTCTCTATCGCTCACTCATCACTCTCCCTCTCTCTCTCCTGCTCCCTCCCTCTCCTGCTCTCTCTTTTATCTGAGGCTGGTGCTACCCCGCTGATACTGCCGGCTGCTGCCTGGTGAAGAACTGTTACAGATCGCGTGGCTTCACCATTATACCCTGTAGTCCTAAAACGGTGATACATCCATCTCCAAGGGCTCATTACTACCTGACATGTGCCTCATCTCCAGCAAACACTAAGCTGACAGCGGTCCACAAAGAGGTCCTGGGCTGCGTGTCGATTAAATAAACCAAATCAATCTAATTCTACATCTAAAAAGGGAGATATGAGCAAAGAATATACACCAGCGATTATATCAATTTTCACATAGCTGGGGACACAAAATGTGATTAACGGTGACATCTTGCATCAGCGCGTGATGCAACGTGAACTTAAGGCCTGATTTAAACAAGAGATGAAGTCATTGATGTTCCCAAATTCTCCCAATTATTTTCATTTTTTCCGCACTTAGAAACAAGAATAAAACAGCAACTACATAACGTGATTAGAGAATCGTCTGTCTGAGCTTCTTGGAAGAAAATAAATTCAGAAAAGTTCAGAAAATGTGTACATTTAAAATACAAAGAAAACATGTTTTTATAAATGACACTATAGGTTTAAATGCTTTTGTTGAATTGTTTTATCTCTAAGAAGAGCCACGACTTGAACACAATGAATAAAATACAGTATACAGGCTCTTTTTTTTTTGTCCAACACTAAACGGAAAGTTTCTCAAAAGCCGCATGAAAATCTGCTCTTACCTAAAGAAAGCTCCTGAAGAAAAGAGAAGAAAAAATAGTTTTCAGAAAGTCCAAATGTCGAAGTCAGTCAAACAGCAGCTAAAACATACCACCACAGTGCAGAGACCTGCTAGTACATCATGCTTTATACTGAACCAGAAGCAGCCTCCTCACCCTGCATGTATCTGAATGGCCACCACAGGTTCAAGCCTGAGGTTGCTTCCTAGGACAAGTACAGGAAATGTCACCTCCTCCCTCCCGCTCTCTCTCCGTCTCACACACGTTCAATCTCTCTTTCCCTCCCTCTGTCTCTTCCCCCTTGTGTCTTGTGACTGGAGAGCTCCTCAGACAGTGTTCACCCCACCTCGGGCTCCGAGACACAGACACAGCAGCAGCAGGGACCATGGCCCGCTTCCTTATTTATGAATCAAGTCCAACCTAAATATGTCTCGGCAAAGGACGGGTGACCAGCACATATGGGCACAGAGAGGAAAAAGGAGGGTGTCTTACCCCTGCAACCATCAATACCCCACATATACACAAACCCACACACGCGATTCTATCAGGGTGGTCGATGAGTTCCTGCCCAGAGGGGCCTTTTTAATGTGCTCATCACAGGAATCAGCCTTCTTTGATATGACACATGATAATCTATGAAAATGTTAATCAATAGAAATAGTTTAAGCTGTCGTTAAAAACGGGAGCTGGCTGGTCAATACTCATATCCCCGGTAACAATGTCACTAGTCATCAGGGCTTCATTTGTGGAGCACTTAAATGTGGGACACTGCGCATCAATGCACCTCTCTGCCCGCCGAGGTAAACACATTTTCCCCTCTGTCTGAGCCTGGCCACACTCTGCATGCATTTGGGTCCACCCCCACCGCCTGCCTCCTCTCCTTTGAGTTGCTTGATAGGTCCACTGGAGGGCAAAATTAATACCTAATTGAATCTTGCAGTCATCAAAATAATCAATAGTTTTTTATTATTTATTCTTCACAGTCTGTTGACTGTTTGAAAGCTCAGAGGGACAGCGGAGAGCACAGGCAACCCTGAAATTTCTGCCGTTTCACAATGTAATTTTCACTGGGGCATGAGAGTTTGCAAGACCTATAAAAAATGAGAGTGGTGATTTTTTTGTTTGGAGGTGGGGGGAAAAAATAAAGGAAAAATGGGAATCTTTGCCCCAGCAGCTACAATGAAAAATAGAATAAACAAGCTCCTGACACTTCAGAGGAGGGCACCGTCCTTTCTGTCCATCCCTCCATCTTTTTTTGCTTTCCCCTTTTCTCCTTATTTCATCATATCAGGAGTGTGGCGGTACCTCTCTAATGCTGGCATTTCTCTTCCTGACAGACTCCAAACAAGTGCTGGGAATGAGATCAGAGCTCTAATCTTCCCCTGGCCTCTGAGGCTCGAGGATAAGGGGGCAACAGATCTTTCACCATCTCACGCAGCTGTTAATTACTTCATTTCAAAACAGCTGGCTTTGCCCATTTGCAATCACGCCACCAAATTGGGTGTGTTTATTAATTTAAACTCATGCAGTAATATAATTACACCTAATGGGATAACTGTAATGTTATTGTAAAAATCGGCAATAAAATGGGGGTATTTTAAGAATTACCATAAGAAATTAGATTACTGGATCCAAGCAGTGGCTGTTAAACGGATTATCTTCACTTTTTAAAGTCGGCCTCGGACCCCTGATTAAAGCGCTAATGTGAGTTGGGGAATATGACGGGTGTGTGGGGGGCAGACATGAGGGAAGAAGATTTGTCTTGTTTCTTCTCTGTTCACTCCGTCTGGCCACAGCTCTAGAGAACAGGTTGCAGAAACAAGAAAAAGCACTTGATCTCACCCCCCATCCACCCTCCGTTCACCAAACACCACCGGTGGCAGGAGGAGAATCAGTGGTTAGCAGAGAGTCCCGAGTGTCATCAGATATCCATGCTAATAGCTAGTGGTCTTACCAAAGCCGTCCCACTGCGACGGTGAGGGGTTTCAAGCCTGTAACCGGCACGCTCCACTCCAACACTCAAGACTCTTCTACAAAGAAAAATATGATCAGTACTCATCATAATTGTTGGAATAGTTTTACATTATTCACAATAATCTCTGATATTTAAAGCAGAATTCAACATGGATTGCAGATAATTTACTATGCTGTAGCTTTGCAATAAATCCATACAACATACTAAGATATTTGGAAGTCTGTGTACTATTAATGTACACTTGAAAGCTAATTGTGAAAATACACTTATTCAAAACGTATCTCTATAAACAGAGGCTGCATGTGAATAACACGTCTGAGCAGGCTTCGGTTGGCCACATGCATGTAAACAAATCATGTGGAGAGCAGTAGAGGTGGGTAACATTGACCAAAATGCAATGCAATCTGCATTCATATGGTAGCTGTGGAGATTAGGAAAAAAAAAATCAGTATCTATAAACACCTACAAAAAGTCTGGCAGCTTGTGGTTTGTGTGGAGAAACGTTTGGCTTGGACTGTAAACAGTGTACTGAGAATGGAAGATAGAGTCTTGGTCCGGATATCCGCTGTCTACACAGAGGCTTATACGTCTTAAGACAACAGCCGATGGGCTACTGATCATTTGTCCTGGAAGTTCCCTGCCCTGTGCCCATTGCATGATGCGACCTCCACAGCACACCTGTACCCCTAAACCACAATAAGACAGATTGAGATATATTATCTATACTAAAGAGTCCTGACCCTCTTATAAACATCAGACTACACTCTTAAGACTTAATTTCATTAATGTCATGTATTACTGGCAAAACATGTTTGCTTCTGCTATCATGACTTCATGAGCTAACAAATATTCCAAGTATTCCAAAGTATTTCCAGACATAAATCATCTGTTGTCTGCAATCAACTTACAACTGCTTTATTTTAAATCCATTATCAGTGATCTAAGTGACCCGGAGCCTAAAACTCATATAAATTAATACTGTCATTAGCTCTTGTTTTTCTGCTGGTAACTTATGGGTTAGTAATCCTTGTAATGCAATTGTAATGACCTGAGTAATGCAAGGACAGGGATAGTGACAAAGTCTGATATCAGATGAAAATTTGTTTCCATTGCTAGAGAAGAAATAAAATATCCCAAGACCATTGTGGGTAACGTAGTACAGTAGCTGATGATTTGTCTCCCCCTTAGGGTTATTAATGAAACTGTTCCTCCATCAATTCATTTTAGGATTTCTATGTATTTCAGTGACTATTTCACTAATGCAAAATTAAGTGTGAAATGTGCACTCCTATTAAATATTTTCTGCAAATACAATAACACAAACCTATTGCATTTTACAGATGAATTTTAGTCGGTTTGTATAATTTTATATGTAAAATCATCAGACAACATAATTCTTCTGCATACCCTCTATAGGAGTAGCTGGCCAGTGGTGTAAAGACTTGGAAGTGATTTTTTTTTCTCCACACTCATTAATATGATCAACAGTTATCCCTCTCTACTCCACTGAAGCTAAAATGCTCCCCAATGGATGGTCGGTGGGTCAGTGAAGGCTGGGTGCTATCAAAGCAGTGTATTAAAAGGAGCTCTTTGAAGCTTGTAAACCACGGTGCCCAGCAGGTCCACAACAGATAGACGCCTCTGATTGGTCAGGTGTGTGTGTGTGTGTGTGTGTGTTTTGCTAGATCGATCCACAGAGCTGACATTCTGGAGCATCAAAGCTTTCAGTGCACTAATCTGACTCCTCCTATGAGGGCAAGTTGTTTTTATTATTTTCGTATGAAATGCTTATAACGCAGAGGGTCTCCTGCATGCTTATGATATGAGAGGGAGCGATCTGTGTGTTTTGAGGGTTCGAAAGGGAATGAAAACGTATTAACATCGAGCTCACACAATGTATTTATCAACAGATAAATAATGCACAACTATAGAGAGAAACGGGGAGAGCAATGGAGAATCACGGTGCCATTCATTGGGCATACCATTGGCAGAGGAGTGACACCACAGAGATTCACACACCACTGCTCCTCAAAGTCAGTTTCCCCTCACGCCGTCTCTGGAGACCTGCGCCACATACACATTCATGAAAGGTGTGAAAATCTGATTTCCCAAAAAGGATCCGTAATTCTCTGTGAGGGTGGAAGCCACAATCAATAAATCATTGCTAAGTAGATTGTAAAGAAAAAAAAAAATTATTCCCCCTTGGTATCAGTGCATTAGGATTCTCCTGAGGATGGATGAGGCAAGATGGGGGTGTGAGACAATCTCAATAAAGAAGAGGCGAATCATACCTTTGGCATTCATCTGGACGCTGGCAAGCAGCTGTCAGCAGAGCGAGGAGGGACGGGGAGAGTTCACCAGTATCAGACGGATTCATTGGCCTCCATGTTTGGGAATGTCTGGAAATACAAAAATAAACCAAAAGGATTTTAGGGTTTTGATCTTTCACCCTGACTAACCAATGTAATATGTTTTCATCAGTAAATGCAGAGGTGTTTTGTTTGCTTAGGTGCTGTGACAGAAATTACACATATAGCAGTTGCATTTTCTACTATTTTACATGTCTACCACTTTACATTTTAGAGGTGAATATTTATCTGACAGCTTCACAAGTAACTTTGCGGATTTTGCAGACATAACATGATCAGTTTCAACTAATATGACGCCCTGTCAAAAATGATTCCACCTGCTGCCACATTAAAGTGCTGCATGGTTGTTCATGCATCAGTATAACCCGACAGTATAAAATAAATATAACATTTAACATTCTTTAAGAGGCAATTCTGCATATGATCTAATAACAATGTATAGATACTCCGGGGGACAATAATATCAGCCAATATGAGCCTTTTACAGACATATCAGTGTCTATGATTATATTTACCGATATTCACAGATATGAAAACTTTTATTTTAGAGAATAAACAATGCAGAGGTGATACGTGCATTTTTGTTTATATTTTACCTTTAAAAAAAATCTTTATTCAGGTTCTATATATTTAGATGTGTTTGTGTTTTCTTCTCGTTTATATTTATAATAAAGTTTATGGTTAAACTGTCACAAGCCTTAATAACACTTCATTGTTGGTATTGTTGATAATAACATCAAATAAATATAATTATAATATTACCAGCAAAAATGCACTGTATTTAAAGCATTAAGGGTACAACTGCTCATTATGCAGCAAATTTACCCCTGTGAGTGTTTTATTATATTATTTATTAAAATCAGTATTATTATGGATGCTTATGTGTCAGTAATATCAACTTTTATATGTAAAATACAGTAAAAGTAACTGTAGCTGATAAATGTACTGTAGTGAATTTGCATTTCTTATATAAAAGGTGCTTTACAAATAAAGTTATTAATATTATTATAATAAAATTGGTGTGAAGAAGAGATGTGAAGACGTAGGTTGTGGGTTAGAGTTAAAAAAAAACAAGCTAACCTTTCAACTCAAAGGTTTGACTCGTTTAAACGTCTAAAACACGAACAGCTGTGACAAAAACAAACTGTGGAAAAGTTAAAACCGAACAAAAACTTACTCAAGAGAAGGAAGACTTTAAATTAAATTAAAATATAACGTTATAAAACACGTGTAAGGTCCTCACCTGTTCTTAGTTAGCGCCATCATTCCAATCAACGGTTGGCGTCGTCTCTCCATCGGGAAGGACTCCAACACCCACAATGCCTCGCGGCGTTGCTGCAGTCACGTGATTGAACCTGTGACAGCGAGCAGGCTCCGACAACAAACCTCGCTTTGTTGTTTATTGGATGTTTTCAACATGAAGTGAAGCTAATTACTTTATAACGGACACCCAACATGCACTTTACACACGCGCACGGAGATATTTAACGCTTTCCCATCGGATAAGACGCTTCTTGATTAAAAAAAACAATGGCGGAAGTGGAGGAGGTAAGAGCAGCATGCTAGCGTTAGCATGCTAAATGTTGATACCCCAATTGCTGCAAAAATGAATGAGAATGACCAGTTGTGAGATGTGTCAGCTGCTCGGTTGTTTTATTCAGCCTCTTTTCTAACAGTTCAATCGTTCATATCGCGTGTGAAGCACAGACTCGCTTGTTATTATGGCTTTGATTCAAGGTGATGTCTGTATTCTCCATAAAGATGAGTAGCACAGCCTCATCTTCACTCCATTTGTTTGGGTTTAAAGTCGAATTCAAATGTACCGACTTCCAAGTGTAACACAACTGTGACGTCTGTTAAAACTTGATTAATAATGCCAGGTGTTTAATTGTTTAAAGTTAATTCAAATGTGTGTCTTAATTCAGGGCGGAAAACCAAGTGAGGAGTTCACAGATGAGTCTGAGGTAAGAAATGATCAGTTTGTGTTTCCCTGTCTGTGTCCTGCAAAAAGAAGAAGAAGTTCTTTTGGAGTCATGAAATATTGCACCCTTAAATGTCATGCAGTTGCACCAGTATGTCGATGTAAAAATGCATCAACGGCAACATATTCTGGATGTCAGGGGGTGTGAATAGTTCTGTCAAGCATGGATGATGTTTGAACTCAAATAAAGCCCACTGCCTGCTGAAAGGCCTGTAATACACAGCCAGCTTTTATCAACCCAGCTCAATCCCGCAAGGGTCTTTGTCAGTTTTTGAGAGGTGTCAAACACTCATAAATTACAGATAGCCCCCCAGATCCATCAATATTATGACTGAGCTTTGGAAATGTTTCAGTACGCTGGCGCTTCTGAGATCCACAAGTAGGCTAAATAAAATATAGCTTTACACATCAGCCTGGCAGGAAGAGGAGTTTGTCTTTATAGGAAGCAGAGAGTAGAATGGAATATCAGGGACAGGCTGCAGCGGACGCTTGCACCGCACCAAACAAAACAGTTAAGGGTGAGTGAAAAGTAAAAAATAAATAAAATTCCAGGCCTGTAAATAAAAAAAGATATTCTACACCCTGTTTTCTGTCTGTGCACAATGTGTTCTGTTCTGAAGGACACAAACACTCACAGAGAAACAAGCACCAGGGATTTGGGGATTGTGTTTGTCCTCTGAGTGGCTGCAAACAGAGGAATGTATACTCAGAAATACTGCAGTATACTGTAGTGTTCTTCTTACTGGTGCTGCTGTTACCTGGTCTGTCTTACTAGATGGAAACAATGACGACCTCTGTCACTACACTCTGCTCCTCACAGAAGAAATGAGCAGGATGATGATTTGTGTCATTTTTGGCTCTTGAGAGTCAGAGGGATGCTCTTCCCTAACTTTGCTTATTATCCAGACTGTAATAAACTAATACAGCAAGAAGCCAAGTGTTGAGGGTTTTTGCTGTGTTGTATTTCAATGCCTAATCTTAGAACCACTGAACCATACAGGGTTTAACTTTGGAGTACAGTGAATCAAACTACACAGCAAATGACACTTGACCAATACTATAGTAACAGACATATGGCCCATTTTCTTCCTCACTGCAACCCTGAAACAAAATAATCTGATTTACATTAGGAAATAATAGAGATGGGAAAATCATTGGTCAGGAATTAAACACCTGACCAATTCTAATCAGATGATTTAAAAAACTGTCACATAACCATATTCATGTAGTGGATATGATTCTCTGTGTTTTTGCTTTTCTGTCTTTGTTTGAGATTAATGTATTAATGTCTTTTCACAATTTATTAATTACTTTTCGACATTATGTTCCAGAAATTATACAAGATAATCTTTTTTATTAGTCCCACTTCATTGACAAACCGATATATTCCTGATGGACAACATTGGTCAGTAAATTTGACCGACTTATAAGACATTTCTCTAAAATCTCCTATTAGGGTTGAAATCGGGTGACTATAAAAAAAGCATGTGATTGACATCAAATCAAACCAGCCAGTGACCCTTGAATCTCATACTTGCATCGGTTTTATTCGTCCACTCATTTATTCAGGTCATCCTTTAATTTATCAACCACCTTGTCACCAGTGCATGACAGCATGATACATTATTTTCTTAATAATGAAGGGAACATGCCCCTTTCTCATCCCGAACGTAAGTCTCTGACTAGTGGGCTCTGTGTATTCGTGTGTATTTGAAAGCAGAATGTTATCCTTGATGTTGATGGATGGCTTGGTTCAGCCTTTCGCATCATGAATGCCAATAGGCAAAGAATATGGCAAATATGGTAACAACACAAAGTCCGTAGTTGACAAAACAAAAGACAGAGCTACAAGAGAGATGGCAAAAGTTTGAAAATTGGTAGTTTCTCTCAGGGGATGAAGTTTGTCTTTGTTGTTTGATACGCCTTTGAAACCCGTGACAATGCCCTCGCATCAGAAATCTCACAAGCAGAATACACAGGAAATAGCCTAGATATGGCGTTGTTGAGTGGGAAAGGATTGTTTTTGAAAATAACATTTTTTCCACGCTATTGTCCCCCCACCTCTCACCCAGTAGCACATAATGGCAGACAATGTTTTGAGTTGATGCACCCTCTGGGCAGCCACAGACTGTGCAGCATTGGTTATAAACTGAATTATGAGTAATATTCAGGCTGTGACTGGCCGCAAATGTTGGCTCACGCTGGAAACAGTGTAACAGTGGAGAAAAGCTTAAGTTTGTTTTATGAAAGGACCAGATTCCTGTATTTCACTGGAGATGAATTGTTTCATGGAAAATATGAAAATTACTTTGTACTGCATTCCACGCAAGGTGATGGAAAATTTTAAACCCACATTCGATATGAATATATTTGAAGAGGTCAGCATTCATGTAGGATTGATCTCTTTGGGTGAAGAATCTTTGTTTCACGGAGGCTGCAGCACTGATCGTAGACATTATGGATGTATAAGCAAAATGTGTGTGTGTGTCTGTAAAGGGATGTAGAGCTAAAATCAGTGATAGATTAAGATTTGATGCTCTTCTTTTTATAATGTACAGAGGAACACAATTCATTGCATTGAACATTAAGTAATTTCAAATAATTTAGTGTGATTTTGCATATAATAATAATTGTATTATTACTTTCCTGTGCTCTGTTTTGACTGTTTTGCTTCAGCATATAAACATGTTTGTTTTGATGATGGAGTTTAAGTTGCCCCGTGAAGTTTTCTTGCGGAAAGAAAAAAGTTATATTTAGAACGTGGTCGATTTATTGTTTTTGCAGATACGAAAAAACAACGTAGAAAACAATTTTACAAAAATAATATCATACTTTGTGCGTTCTCATTCAAACGAAACTAAACATGGACCCACATCACTCTATCGCACCACTAACTCAGGATAACTATAAAAGTTCTATAGGAAACATCTGAAGTCATGTCACCTCCATCACAGAGCTCAATACTTAAATAAGTTGAAGTGGACATTTTGTCTCTTTCAGGGGGGGTTTCTGTCTGCGGCTTTCAAAAAGCATTGTGAGCCGTAACCTTTGTGAGAGGACACTGTTGTTGCTGTAATGAATACCTTTAAGAAAATGATACAGTGAGAGCCCATCTGAGGAGTCTACTTTCTCAAACAGGAGGAGGACAGCGAGGAGGAGCCCAAGCTGAAGTATGAGAGGCTCTCCAATGGGGTGACCGAAATCCTCCAAAAGGATGCAGCCAGCTGTATGACCGTCCACGACAAGGTAGGGGTTATAATTCACCACCCGCAAGGTCATTTCAGTTTCAAGTCCATCCACTTTAAGAGGAAATATGTTGTTTATGTGCCCATTTGAGAGATGTCCTCTTCACAGTTGGTTTTCATCCCCTCTGTGGGATCTGTGAAGGCAGCCCATTCTTTTCTCACCTTCCCCTGTTTTTCCTCTCGGGGAGGTACATCAAAACACACCAGGCACTGTTGTCTTTTCTTCTTTTTATTCCCACTGTTGAACGCTGATCTTTTTAAGAGGGCCACTCTGAGCGAGATGGTTAATCGTCGTGGCACCGGCAGCACACATGCACGTCTGAGCAGTGCAACAGTCATACACAGTTATGTCTCCTCCTCACCTGATGTTTTATTAACCAATATTGATTTTCATTCATTTATTTTTACTTTGCGGATTTGGTCCCCCCTGTTTTATAACCTCAAAACAGCAACCGTGCCACAGTGAGAGACATTGCTCTGCTGAGAGTCTAAATGTGATCTGACTGTCTTTCTTCCTGGGAATGCTGCGCTTGTGTACCCTCTGTCGTCCCGCTACCTGTGTGGTCACACCAGCCCCCGCCACCCCCCCCCCCCCCCACCAGCAAACGCCGCACATCCTTTAAGCCACCGACAGTGCAGATTGCCTTATGTTGCCTCATATTTTCAGTGTCTGAATCGGAATTTCATTTGAACAATTCCATTCTGATAAATCCCTTTTAAAAGTCGCTCCGCCTCACAAGGTTGAACCCTTTATTTATTTATTTTTGGTTATTTTATTTGGGGAGATTGCAGGGGCTCTGTCTGACATGCTCAGCTGTGCCTGTAAATATAAGCATTTCATTATAGACTGCACTGAAGCATGGTGGGCTCGCTGCACATCCACATGCTGGTCGAGAAGGGAGGGGGATTAGGAGGAGGGCATTGGGGCAGGGGCTGGGGTGGAAGAACACACACTTAATCTAATGCCAAAAGCCCCCAGTTTCTATAATTTTTTTGTCCCAGTGGACACACACGTACACACACGTACACACACATTTGCACGCACACACACTTCTGCTGAAGCACAAAACACAGAAACCAGTTGCTGCTCAGTAGAAATAATGGCACTGTGCAGAGCAGAGGAGTGATTGCATTGCATGGGAAGAAGTCAGATGTACAGTGCATTTATTATGTTTAAGCATTTTAATTTGAAGAAAAAATGCCATTTCACACTGTCTGCTTTAATAAATAGGGCTTTTCCACCCCCTGCAATTTCACAGTTTTGCCTCCAAGCCCTCCCAATCCCCACTCGGCTCATGTCGCTCCAGCTCCAGCAAATATTTTTTATCCTCCTCCGCAGCCTTCATCAGCTCAAGATTTCTCCTACATCTTGAATTGGTTTTAAGTGTCTCCTGCTTTAATTTACATTATATTTATCCCTTTCCAGTTTCTTGCCCTCGGTACACATTTTGGAAAGGTCTTCCTGCTGGACATCCAAGGAAATGTCACTCAGAAGTTTGAAATTGTGAGTATGGTGATATTCTTTAGGTTCTAATGATTGATTAAAAAATAAGAGAAGAATTTCACAGTTATACATTTGCTAGATTTTTCACCAGACATCATTTTGCATATCTGATTTCGTGCCACTCTTTTACTTTTACATACATATCTAAATCAGTCATCATTGGCTGAAAACAAGGGAGGGGTTTTACATTACTCTACCTGCACTCGTGCTTCTGACTGTAATGTTCCTGCTGAGCACATTGATTTTAAGTGCTACTCACCTAAGGAATCCACTGCCAGTTATCAATCATCCTGAAGGAAACAAGGAAGCCATTTCGCCAAATAGAGGAGGCACCGCTGAGTCCTGGCTGATGGATTTGTGGCTTAGTTTCACAATGAATTGGTCAGCATTCAGAGAAAAGGAAACAAGGATTTAATAAGCCTAAGAAATCAAACCATAGACTGTATATAAAGATGGAGGACTATTCAGAAAGGAAGCCGAAATATTGTGGAAACGAGCGCCGCCATCTAGCAATGGTAGCGAGCGAGAGATGGAGCCACGGTTCTTGACCATGAACTTGACCAGTGGCCAGTCACTGTCAGCAGTCAATCGAGACGTTTCATCCAGTTTTTATAACATAAAAATAACTAATAAAAACCAATTAACATTGTGTTAAGAACTACCTGTAATCACAGACAACAAAAACATCCTAACTTGTCCATGTACTAACATGGAGGAGGCAGTGTTTATGACCTATATTGCAGCAGGCCACCAGGCCTCACTCTCGGGGAGCTGTCATGTCGTCCATCTTTATATACAGTCTATGCTTCAGAAAACTTTTCCACTTTTCGTCTACACCGAGTTTCAGGGTTATTAAGTAACATTTACTGTAATTTATGCCATTTGATCCTTTTATCTAAAGAGCCCTGTAGTTTCATGCATGTCTAAAATATAAAAGCCTCAGCAGTAAAGGGACTCACAACCTTCTTAGTATTAATACCATGCTCTGTGCATTGACAAATATGAGACTGTGCATCCATTACACGCACAACTTTTTTTTTTTTTGCTGTTCACTTTTACTGGCATTTCATTTAGTGGGGTAAAATGTCAGCCTGCCACAGAGATGTTTGCCTTCCTCTCTGCAAATAAAAAAAAAAACAGATGCCATGATATTGTGTCTCTGCAGAGTTCAGTGAAGATCAACCAGATCAGTCTGGATGAAAGTGGAGAGCATGTGGGCATCTGCTCCGAGGACGGGAAGGTGAGATCTCTCCGCTCATCACCGCTGGTTACTGATCCTTGGGCCCCTAAGCAAAGAATCACCAATCAGTGTTTTTCATCTTCCATAATTCGCCCCCAGATTTGTATAAAAACTCACCTTATCAGCGTCAAACTTTATGCTAATGATGTGGAACATGAGGTGTTTGCTAGTGAATTTTTAGAAGCCACTTCCTTCGCAGTCGCAGCATTAACCTGGAGTTTTATCTCCACCATATCTACTCATGAACCCATATTTTTTTCATGATGCACGAATTTATAAAAAGCTTGTACCAATTTTGAAGAGTAGGGGAAAGGATTGCACTCAGATGCGTTGAGCTGTCAGTCAGCCATCAGCCGTCTATGGATACCCTCTCCATGTTCTCCACCTTGCTGTTATCTTGTCTCTTCTCATCATTACCACCATCCTTCATGGATTTCACAGTCAAGATATGCTCTCTGATATCAACCCACTACACACACACACACACACATACACCTATGCACACGCACACTTCAGCGCTGGTGGCAAGAACAAGATCTTGTCGCGCAAAAAGTGGAGCAGACAATTAAAATCAATGCTACAGCAATTGTTTGCCCTCAACCAATTCACCTGGCTGTTAATCCTTTGAAATCTAACTTAATCCTCAATCATCGGTGCATTGCAGATAGGATTTGAGTTTTATATTATTCCCATACTCAAAGAAAATCTTCTTTTTGGGGCCTCGGATAAAGAAAAAGGAGGTGTCACGTACTCTAATGGTACATTAGAGTTTGCTTTGGTCAAGTCCAAGATTAGGACCCCTGTTTCTAAACCCTGCAGGGTTCAAAGTATCAACTCGTCCACTAATTGGTGACCCAGCGGAGAAGTAAGGAGCCAATCAAAGTCTGTTCTGACAACAGTTTCCCCCGCTGGCCTCAGATAGTTGCAGAGGCAGCAATTAAAGAAGAGATTTTGAGTTATTCACCTTAGCTTGCCGTTTTTGTTGTCTGCTTTTCAGGTTCAAGTGTTCGGCCTCTATACAAGAGAGGGCTTCCACGAGAACTTCGACTGTCCCATCAAAGTAAGTTGTATTGTTAGCGTACACGTATTAGCCCGTAACTGTTGGTGATACCTATCTCTGTCTAATGATTCCATAAATCTCTGTATTTTTGCTGAATACATATCTCAAAAAACGTTGATTTTATTGGCTTCACAGTTGGCAAGTGTATCGTTAATGGCCCAAGGAAGTGCAGTGTCAAATTTGGAGCAATTTGGACCAGTGACAGGTTCTATATTAATAAACTTTGAATAGACTGGCGACCAGTGCACTGTAGTAACAACCCCTGGGACTCATCAATGTAAGTGACGTTGTCGATCACACCAATCTGTGGACTGACTGCTGCAGCCGGTCTTTACTTGCCCCAGCTCAATTACTGCAGGTCACTTTTACATTTTCAGAAAGAAAGACGCAACCTGCATTACCACAGACCAAACAAACAGTCTAATTCCAAACAGGCAGGTTTACAATGGGCATTGCACAAGTATACCATAAAGAAAAATCAAAATTCTCCTGACGGTCTAATCTGTCCCTTGTGTTTTGTTTCCTAGGTGGTAGCTGTACACCCTCAGTTCACCAGATCGAACTATAAACAGTTTGTCACTGGAGGCAACAAGGTACGTCTGAGTAGTATTTTCTACCTGTGTAGTTTCTCGTACGTTTTATTTTTTTTATTTTTTTGCCAATTCCTGCCACAATAATTCATCATGATTGTGTCCGGGTGAAACCGAATCCTGCAAAGCTCTCTCACTTTGGCTCGGCTGCAGGAAATACGCAGGCCTTTCTCCGGTGTGAAAGGCTCTTACTTTTCTGTCTCTTTGCTGGAGTGCTCTCGGGAGAGCTGCCTATTTTCATAAAGTGCTGTTCGCTCAACAGAGTTTGAAAGGCAATGCTCCACAAGCACAGCAAATAGATGTCATTATCAAGAGGCTACATAGTCTTAGGATTTCTGGGCGCGTACAGTGATCTCTCTCCTGAAAGTTGTCTCTGGTAAGTGTGTCACAGCGAAAAAGGGGAAAAGAATTTTAGACATTAGATTTGTCTTTTTTCCCCGTTGGAAGTAAATCAACTGCTTATAACCACAGGATATTACTGGACTATAAACTGCACTGATACAGCACCATTTGCACCGCCGACCATAAATACAGTATACTGACATTTATACAACAGGGGTGAGGAAAAACAACTTTTTTCACGAAACCCCATTGTTAGTGTTACTTTGCCATTTTCTTTCAATTGGCGCTGATTCCTCTCAGTTCCAAGTTGTGAAGGCCTCCACAAGGTGCCTGTGATGAAAATCAATAAGCCTCAACGGGAGCCACATCCTGTCAAAGGAAATTCAATTTTGTCTCCACAGTTCTTTTGTCATATCATCTCTTTGTAGAGCAAACTGTTTATTAACATAGCCCAACTGCTGAATTAAAGAGATTCTACAAGCTTCTCTCGGCCTCCTTTTTTTAAAGAGGGTTTTTTTTGTATCAGTTTATATCACGAGGACAATGCAGGGATTGTAAATGCTGAGCTCTGTCCTCCTACATCATGCACGCCACAAGGCCTGAGTGTTAAACTGCAGCTGATGAAGTAGATCTGAGGTGTGAAAACCTAATGAATTTGTGTTTAAATACTTATTTCTCTATTTTACACCACCCACTGTGACTACAATAAATGGTGTGTATCCTAAAGAAGCCGTGACCATTAGGATTCAAATGAGGAGGATGTATGAAATCATTCATGACGTCGACCATGTGAATCTGTAAAATGACTTCCTCCACCGCTGGATATGAAGCTAATGTGAAACCTTCTCACTCATGAGCAATTTATCTTTATTTTCCTTGTGCCTAGATGCTCTGAAGTGGAATTAAGATCTGAATATAAGGATTAAGATCGGGTCTTACTTCTTTATTTGCAAGAAAGTTCCTCACAGTTAAAGTTAATTATAAAAGGAAGCTCCAGCTACTGACGCCCTCCTCCTTAGTGAAACCCTGTTCATCTACTGCCCTCTGTAGGCCGTACACAACAACAGCACTCCTAACTGGCTGTTACCTTTAAATGAAAACTGTGAAGCTGAATATTTTCCTGATTCCTTCCTTTTAAGCTTCTTCTCTATGAAAGAAACTGGTTGAATCGCTGGAAGACGTCGCTCCTGCATGAAGGGGAAGGACCCATCACTAACATCCAGTGGAGAGCCAACCTCATTGCCTGGGCAAACAACGTGGTGAGTGTGAATGGCTCATGATCGTGATTTTAAAAAGTACAACGCTGAATCTGGAAATTTTAATGTTTCATCTGTCGGTTTCTCCCAGGGAGTTAAAATCTATGACATCGGCACGAAACAGCGCATCACCAACGTGCTGCGGGATAACGTGAGTCTGAGGCCTGATATGTACCCGTGCAGCCTGTGTTGGAAGGACAACGCCACTCTTATTGTTGGCTGGGGGACGTCCATCAAGGTTTGCTTTGTTTCTGCTTTAATTTACTGAATCATTATTACAGGCTCTATAACTGTAGCAGATTTTTCAGTGTGATTTTCTAATATTTCTACAGATTTGTGTCGTGAAAGAGCGAAATCCCACTGAGATGAGAGATCTGCCCAGCCGCTATGTGGAAATAGGTATAAATTACACTGGAACTCTTATTAGACCAACTTTATTCCAGGAGTTAAAAAGTGCTTCATCATATTCAAATAATAGAAATTTTTAAGCAATAGAAATGGAGCATAACAGTAAGTCATCATATCACAGCCAGTAAGAAAATCCTTTTTTTTGGAAAAGGATTGAATTGTGATTCTTCTTCTGTCTTGTAAATGGATTAAATCAACTTTATATAAGATGATAATATATTGGATTCTCTGTCTTTCTCGTTTTCTCACTTTCTGTCTCTCGTTCTTTCAGTGTCTGCATTCGAAACCGAGTTTTTCATCAGTGGCCTGGCACCTCTGGCAGATCAGCTGGTCACCCTGTTCTTTGTGAAGGAGAACTCGGATCAGATGGTGATGATACTTGTTTTATATATATATATATATATAAATACACTCAGGGTTGACTTTATTAGGTAGACCTCTACATTCTAATTCAGTCCAATATAAGTTTCCCTCGTCAAAATCAATCTTTATTAGGCTCATAATATTAGGGACGATGTTGGAAATGTGTAAATTCAGTTATAAATTCATAATAAAACGTGTTGTTGTGCTGGATTACATTGTATTAAAGGGCATTTCTCACTCTCTGTCCATGCTATTTCAGTATAATACAGTTGTTTTACTTGACATTAGACTGCGAAGATGAACGTTATAAAGAGTGTGTAAGAGTGTGTTTGTGCGTGCAGGATGAGGAGTTCCGTGCCCGGCCTCGTCTCGACATCATCCAGCCTCTCCCTGAGAGCTGTGAGGAGATCTCCTCAGACGCGCTGACAGTGCGCAACTTCCAAGACAACGAGTGCAGAGACTATCGCCTCGGTGAGACTATGAAAACTGCCCTGAGAGAAATGTCACACAGCCTTTTCCTGCGCTCTGATTTCATTATGCATCGACTATCAAATGTCAGCTGAAACGTGCAGCACGCCGAGACATAAATGTATTTTCATTAACAGAGCATTCAGAGGGAGAGTCGCTCTTCTACATCATTAGTCCCAAAGATATCGTTGTGGCCAAAGAGCGAGACCAGGACGACCATATCGATTGGCTGCTTGAAAAGAAGAAATATGAGGTCTGCCCTGGTCAATTTTATGAATGTTGCACAAAGGTTATGGTCTGTAATGTCAAAGTTTAATTGTGTGTCCTATCACTGGTTGAACTGTGACAGGAGGCACTGATGGCTGCGGAGATCAGCTTCAAGAACATTAAGAGACACGACGTTCAGAAAATCGGGATGTCTTACATAAACCATTTAGTTGAGAAAGGAGACTACGACACTGCTGCGAGGTTTGTTTTCCATCTTCTGAAGGTGAACTGTAAGTTGTTGATGCTAAATAAGTTGTATGGTGATGAGGTTTGTGACCCTACAGCAAGATGCATGGCCTCTGCTAACAGAGTTTTGTTTTGTTTTTATGTAGAAAGTGTCAAAAGGTTCTTGGGAAAAACATGGAATTGTGGGAAAATGAAGTTTATAGGTTCAAAACCATCGGACAACTGAAGGTAGGTTAAGGTCTTTGTCAAAGTTCAATAAATGTATTGATTATTACACTAAATAGTGATAACTTTATTTATACAGCAAAGTTAATATAACCATGATCAATATGATTATGTTATGAGTTCTAAGTAGAAAGCTTTTTTATCCTTTATTAGTCTCTTTTCAATATTGTACCTCTGTCCCCCTTCAGGCCATCAGTCAGTATCTACCCAGAGGAGATCTGCGTCTCAGACCAGCCATCTATGAGATGATCCTGCACGAATTCCTCAGAACTGATTATGAGGTACTTTGTCCTTTTGATAGTCGTGTCCTCCTGTGACAAATCCAGTATTATCAATGAATGGGTTGATAAATGACAAATGTCCGCTAAGTCATTCTCTTGTCTGTCCTCTGAAGGGTTTTGCGACACTGATCCGGGAATGGCCCGGAGAGCTTTACAACAACATGGCCATCGTTCAGGCCGTCACAGATCACCTGAAGAGGGATCCCACCAACAGCACCTTGCTCACCACACTGGCTGAACTGTGAGTCACCTCAACGTGTGCATCCTTCAACCAACTGAACAGAATCTACTGAGTGAAACACAAGATTATCATTTTGTTTTAATTATAATGACTTGTTGGTTTTTGCAGGTACACGTACGACCAGCGGTACGACAGAGCCTTAGAAATCTACCTGAGACTGAGGCACAAAGACGTTTACCAGCTGATCCACAAACACAACCTGTTCTCATCCATAGAAGACAAGATCGTACTTCTCATGGACTTTGATAAAGAGGTAAAAGACAGAAAACACGTCCATTTTAAAATTAGTTCGTTACTGACTTTCTCTATGACGTATAAAGTGCTGGTCTGTTTCCAGTCGTGTAAATATTCTTTGTGGATTTCTTTGGCCAGAAAGCCGTTGACATGCTCCTTGACAATGAAGACAAGATATCAGTAAGTGCAGCCATTGATCATTTTAGGAACATTGTCATAAAATTGAAAAGTACACTGAATGTTTTTTTTTTCTGCTAACAGACAGACAGGGTGGTCGAAGAACTTGCAGACAGGCCCGAGCTTCTGCATGTGGTGAGTTGAGATACGTTTTAACTTTAGATATAATCACATCAAGTCTAAAAATTGTATTCAAAACTGATTCAACAGTGTTTTTGACTCATCTTTTCTCCACAGTATCTCCATAAATCATTCAAGCGCGACCACCACAAAGGCCAAAGGTACCACGAGCGGCAGATTGGCCTGTACGCAGAGTACGACCGACCAAACCTCTTACCTTTCCTGAGAGACAGCACCCACTGCCCTCTTGAAAAGGTACGACTCTCTGTCTCGTCTTATTTCACATCCAAGTTCCTACAAGCTGCGACACATGGATGACGTTTCCTCCTCTTTTCTGTCTTTCTCTCTCAGGCTCTTGAGATTTGTCAGGAGAGGAACTTTGTAGAAGAGACCGTCTTCCTGCTCAGTAAGTTTTAATTAGTGTTCCTTTCATTTCTTAAATTGAAAGGCTTTGTTCAAAGGAAACTAATCGAGCATGTTGCTCCCAGGCAGGATGGGGAACTGCAGACGCGCTCTGCAGATGATCATGGAGGAGCTGGAGGATGTTGACAAAGCCATAGATTTCGCTAAAGAGCAGGACGATGCAGAGCTGTGGGAGGATCTCATCTCTTACTCTATTGACAAACCACGTACGATACGATACAGTCTCTTACTGACTTATTCTTATCCTCCTACAGTTTTCTGTTTGATTCTGTCTTTCTTCATCTACATCGGTGTTCTATTTTCTCTCTAGCTTTCATCACTGGCCTCCTTAATAACATCGGTACTCATGTGGATCCCATCCTACTCATCCATCGCATAAAGGAGGGCATGGAGATCCCTAACCTCAGAGATTCACTAGTGAAAATCCTTCAGGACTACAATCTTCAGGTGAGACATGTTTATCAAAGATCGACTTACATTTGTTTTCACTTCTAATCCTTATCCTGCAAAAATTAAACCAGTTTTAATCACAGGTACTGAAAGAAGCAGTGGAGGCTTGCATTAGTATATTAATTCACACTACAAATTAATTATGTGTTATCAATGAAATATAAACAGTAGCAATAAATACTTAGTAGATTAGATTACTGACCTTTGTGTTTATTTTCTGCTCAGTTGAAGAATAACAAATACAAAAGAAAATAAAGTTTTAAAGAATAATAACTGCGCCAATGAAATATATCAAAAATATGTTTTGAGCCAGTCAAGAAAATAGAAAGAAACAACTGTTAGACTCTTGTTGTTTTGTTTATTAACCAGCCTTTGTTTGTGTTTGTGTTTCCCAGATTATGCTGAGAGAAGGTTGTAAGAAGATCCTTGTGGCCGACTCGCTCTCGCTGCTGCAGAAGATGCACAGAACGCAGATGAGAGGAGTCAGGGTCGATGGTGGGTGGATGTTTCATCAGAAGTAATGGAGATTAAAATCGTTTTGAACTCGTCTCATAAATCTGATGCTTCTGGTTTTTCTTTTTTCAGAGGAGAACATTTGTGAATCATGTCACGCTACTATATTACCATCCGGTACGTGGTTTACGTTGCTGAATCTAAAGTATTTAAATGGAGTTAAAGCTATTTGTTGCTTATTCATGCTTCACACTTGTATTTCAGACATGGCCAAACCCTTCAACGTGGTGGTGTTTCACTGCAGACACATGTTTCACAAAGAATGTTTACCAACACCAGGAACAGTAAGTGGACTGTCTCACTGTTTTATCTGAAGCTACTGTCACATACTCACTGAACTCTGGATATTTTCCTTGAAAGTTTGCGAAGGGGCTGTATGTAAGAACGCAAACGTCCGAGTCACTTGCTCCTTTGCCTGAAAACACTTCTTGAGAAGCTCAAATATCACTCGGATGTCTTGAGACTTGAACTGTATCTTCTTCCTCTTGCCGTTTCAGATTCATGGCGTCCAGTTTTGTAACATCTGCAGTGCGAAGAAGCGGGGGCCAGGAAGTGGAATACTTGAGATGAAAAAGTAATGAGGATTTATGCACTCCCAGTGTTATTATTGACACTTTAATCTTGCCCCCTGTTGCTTTGCCTTCTCTGTCTTGATCAATAAATATCACTTTCCCCTCAGCCACTGAACTGTACACTTGCAAAAATGCTAAACAGTTATATCAGATTGTCTCTGTATATTTAAAACTAACACCTGTAAAGTGCCGCACTTGTTCTGCTTCACTAATGTGATTTGGTGATTGAAAAGTCTGCAACATCTGAAAAATAAAATCCCATAAAAACTGTCTGGTTTGTGTCTGGTGATTATGTTTGTTTCACTATAACTCAGTTAAAGTCGGTCCTGACTCATAAAGAATTTATTCTACAGCCTAATATTTATCCAAGAAAATGTGTTTTAGTTTATCAAGAAGTTGATGACATTAAGAATGATTTCATTAAAAAGGCTGGAAAACAGCAAGAGACTGAAAATTTTGGAGAAATACTCTACAGAAGCATTTGTTTTTTAAATTTGTGATGGTTTTGCTACTTTCATATTAACAGAAGTTTAGACAACTGGACCCTAGTAATAATACCTTTGTGTAAAAATATACTGATACAAGTAAAGTTTTAGTACAAAGTCCTAGAATTTGATATGAATATATAGAATATAAATGTTATTTTAGTGATATGCTTTTATTAATGTATTTGCATTTAACACACATTTAGTGTTCAGTCTATGAAAATGCATAATTTATTTGTTGATATATTTTGTATCTAAAATGTAAAAGTAGATTACAAGTAGCTTAAACTTGTAACTAAGAATTATTGGACAAGTAAGAATATTAGTCACAAATCGTAAGTACTTCTACTTTCTGAGACTTCTACGCCACTTAGTTTTAGTCCATAGTATTTAAGAAAAGAAAGAAAGAGGGAGAGAAAAATCTAAAGAAAGACAGAGAGACAAAGGAATGAATAGAGATAAAGAGAGAGATAAACAGAGAAAGAGACAGGGAGAGAGAGAAATCAAAAGAAAGAGAACTATAGAGAGGGATGAGAGAAAAGAGACATAGAATAAATCACAAGAAAGAGAGAGAGTGAAAGAAAGAAAGAAAGAAAGAGAGATAAAGAAAGACTGATCTTATTTCTAAAACCACATTGTTGATTTTGAGTGTCTGGAGCCGGAGCTGCTGCTGCTACGTCACATCCGCTGTCTCCCTCCGGAAGTACAGTTAATTTTTATTCACAGGGAGAAAAAAACAAAACAGCTGTTGTTGGAGAAGAAAACACCTAAAGTGAGTTTCATGGACGGCTTCGTGTCTCCATCTCCTCCCCGTCGTCCGTGTGGGAGTCGGGCCCGTGTGAAGCCGCCCGCTCGGTCGGCCTGGCCGCTGTTTTCGCGGAGTTGAGCCGCGAGTCTCGGTTCGCTCATTTGTTGCGAGTTGGCTTGCTGCTAGCTTTAGCTTCCCCTTCACTGTGCACTGCTCGGCTAGCACGTTAGCTTCTCTCGGGCTAGTTTAACTAACCCCCGTTCTGTGTGCGTGTGCGAAGCCGCTACCGACACCAGCCCCGTGTGCCGAGCCGGAGGAGCAGCGGGAGCCTTCACACAGAGGGTGGATGAGTGAGTAGATGTGGATCGTACATTGTGTGACCCGCTGGCCTCCGAGTTTAACTACGATATATCACTGTTTACGTCCAGCGTTAGCCTGCCATGTTGCTCTGTGGGTAAACCAGGGGGCTGGGGATGCATCTGGATAATCATCACAGCTCATAATGTTAAAATGCATGGGTACTTTTTGCACAATGCTGTGGTTTGAGGCATCACATTTTGTTTCTCCACCCGAGAGGAAACAGAAACTGCAGAAATGTGAGGAAGAGTAAATTGAAGATAACCCCTGCATGTTGTTTTGTTTTCTGGCTTTCATTGCGTTTTCTTTACTTTATCTAATGTTTCTTTTTCCTGACAGAATGCCGGCCCCAAAGAGAGGACCAGCTCCTCATGAACCGCAGCCCAAGATGAGGAAGTTGGATGAGGATGGGGAGGCTCTCCCATCCAAAGCTGAACCAGCCACCATTAATAGAGCTCTTAAAACGGGAAATACGCTAGAAAAGTCAGCAGCCCCTCGGACTAAGAAAAAACTGTCTACTTCAGAGGAAGAACAGAGCTCCCCTCCGAAGGATCCCAGCAAAACCATTTCTGACCCGCCTGTCAAAAAAGCCAAGCTTCTGAACGCCACAAGTGCCTCCTGCGGAGAAGCTCCCTCGCAGTTCCCCAAAGCCTCCCTGAAGCGAACAGCCTCCACGGACTCAGACGAGGAGCTGAGTAGCGATGGCAGTAAGGTCGACCTCTTTAGAGAGAGGGACGACGGCGACAAGGCCCGCTGCGTCAGACAATACTCAAACCGAGTCAAAGCGAAACGCAAGGCTGAGGAGACGTCTTCTGACCCACAGGAAACATGCCAGGAGTTACAATCCGCACCTACAGTGCTTATACAGATGGACCACAGTTACGGTAGATACTCAGATTTGCCAAATACTCAAAGCACGGCTGAGGATAATCCGAATGCGACAAAAGAACCTGCAGAAGCTGCTGTTGAACCCGAGAGACAAGTGCAGTTGGATAATGCGGCACAAGCAGAGTCCAAGGAAACTTTGGTCCCTGTATCAGGTAATGCTAATGCTAGTATCAAATCTGACTGTGAAGTTGAAGGAAGTAAACGTGAGGAATTCAAAAATGTAGAAATCCAAAAGCTCACAGATAAGGAAACACTACCATCATCTAGAGAAGCATTGGACTCTGTTACTCCAGCTGCATCTTGCATTACGTCTGTGGCTAAGGAGAATGAGAAAAAGGTTGTTGTTGAGTCCACTGAAAGTCAAAAGGATGTAGATGGTGAACTAGTAGCACTGTCAGCGGAAACACTATTTTCTGTTACTGGAGAGATGAATCCAAGCTGTGAAGGTGAAGACCAGGCCGATGAAAAGACAGACTCGGCTTGCATACCAGAAAGTCTTACAGATGTGAGCTGTGAAACTGAAACAAAGGAGACCACCGAGATAGTTTCTGAAGGACTGAATATCAGATCTAAAATGGAGGAAGGTGAGCATGACATGAAGGAAGTGATTGAAGCAGCCAGCGTCTCCTCGGAGCACAGAGATGTGGACTCAGAAAACTCAAACTCTGCACCAGAAGAGATCCTGGAGGGAAATAATAATCCAGATAGTCAAACAGATCTCAGTGTCAAAATTCAAGTTACTTTTAAGGAGGAATCGAAATCTGTTCTCCTGCCGGACCAAGTGCCAGATAAAATTACCAATTCTTGTGATGGTGTGAACAAAGTTGTGAGAAAGTCCGACGACAAGCTTAAAGAAAGTGAAAGGAAAGTAATTGAACTCCCGTCGACTCAGTCTGTCGATGGTCCTGGGTCTTTTGTTGAGGTACAGCTGAGTCATGATGTGACAGACAGGATGAGTGACAGCTGTACAGAAATATTGACACCTGATTGTGAGGCGGCGCATGAGCAAAAACAAAGAGAGGTGTTCACTGATGCTGTCACAGTCCCAGAAGGTCAGACAGACACGGACATGCAGACTAAAATAACATCAGAGGGGGCGTCTGACTCAGCTCTGAGAGTGGCTACACAAAACCAGGAGCACCACATCTTTAATGACCATGCTACAGAAATACCTGCTGAAGTTAAGGACCTTACCAGTGTGGAAAAAGGAAAGGAGATGAACTTTGAGCTTGCCCCTGCACCTCAGTGTCAAATCAAAATGGATTTATCGGCTTCGGTGACATCAGAGCAAGAGTTTTCTAATCCAGTGAAAACAATGGAAACACAAAGCCAAAAAGTGGAAATACAAAATGAGGAAAAGCACAAGAGCAACGAATTTACTTCAGAGGTTCATGGAGATATTATAACTGAAAAAATGGCAAATGAAGACGACAAGTGCTCTGCTAGTACACCTGAGAGTCAAAACAAAATGGAAATGCAATCTGTAAGAACATCAGAGATTTCTAATCCAGCGTCGTCACTTGAAGTGAAAAGGCAGGAGAGCCCAGGTGTGAGTGAACGCACCACAGACATGTCTGATAAAGTACATTTACATCCAGTTTCAAATAGTCAGAGCTCAGAGGACGACGACAGGGTTAATGCTGAATGTGTTGCTGCACCAGAGAATCAAACAGAAGTGCACATTCAGACAGAGGAGCTTTCTAACCCAGCATCTACATTGCAAATACAAAACCAGCCAAGTCAGGAGGTCAGGGAACCCACCACAGTATTGAATCAGGAATTTCACGAGAAGCAAAAAGTTGAAAATTCTCCGGTTGTTGAAAATGAAAACCAGTCAAACTTTCAACCCGCAGCTGCATCAGAGAGTCAAATTGAAATTGAAATGCAGATGACATCAGAGATTTCTGACTCGGCCCCTTCAGAGGAAATACAAGAAACTATTTCAACATCAGAGGAGAAATCTAACACGTCACCTGCAGTGGAAATTAAAAGCCAGGAAGTCAGTGGACATGCTACAGATGAATCTACAGAGGTTCATGAACATCTGATGATTGAAAATCATCAGAATGTCACTAAAGAGGATGAAATCAACTTTGACTCTGTGGCTCCATCAGGGAATCAAATGAGACCGGAAATACAGTCGACATCAACGTCTGAGATTTTAAACCCAGCCTCTTTAGTGGTAAGAGAAATTCCAAAAAGTCAAAATGAAGTGGATATGGAGACGACTGCAAGATCAGAGATTTGTAACACATCTCCTGCAGTAGAAATTCAAGACCAGAAGATTCAGGATGCCAGTGAACATGGTACTGACATATCTGGAGAATGTGCGACTGAACCGGAGAATCAAGTCCAAATGGAAACGCAGGTTTCCTCAACCTCTGAGATTTTAATTACAGCACCTGAAGTGGAAACTGAAAATAAGAAAAGCCAAGAAGTGACTGGACCTGCAAGAGACACATCTGAAAGGATTCAAGGTCTAGAGATATTCAAAAGCAAGTGTAGTGAAAACCAAAACAAGGTTATTGAAGCGTATGTCAGTGCTACTGAGGGTCTGAAAGAAACTGAAATGCAGACAACAGCAGCACCAGAGGAGATACTTAATCCAACAACTGCAGCACAGACACAAAACCAGAGAGGTCAGGAGGTCAGTGAACTCGCCACAGACACTGTACTTCAAAAAGATGCTGCTTGTGCTGAGCATGAGGAAAACAAGGAAGAGGTTATCAACCTGTGTGTTAGTGCTGCTGAGAATCAAATGGAAATGAATACAGAAACAACAGCGACACCAGAGGAGGTTTCTGATCCAGGATCTATCTACCAGGAGGTCAGTGAATTAATCACAGACACCGTCGTTCAGAAAGAGACTGCAAGTTGTTGGAATAAAGACAATGAAGACAAGATAACTTCTAAGTCTGTTAATGCTCCAGAAATGCAGACGAATATGGAAACGACTGCAGCGCCTGAAGATATTTCTGTTCCAGCACCTATAGCACAGAGGCAAGACTCTAGGCTGCAGGAAGCCACTGAACACACTGCAGACTTATCAAACGCAATTCAGAAACCCCCTCCTGTGACTAATTTGGAAAATAAAGAGGAGGCTAGTGCTAAAGTAGTCCAAAAGGAGATGGATGTAATAAATGGATCAATGGAATCTGCAGATTCTGCCTTACAAGAGGAAATGGGGAAGCAAATGATTAATGAGGCCAAAGGCGAGGCCGCAGTAATTCCTTGTGATAAGGCTGGCAAAACAGTCTGTATTATTGAAG
This sequence comes from Hippoglossus hippoglossus, assembly GCF_009819705.1. Taxonomy (NCBI): domain Eukaryota; kingdom Metazoa; phylum Chordata; class Actinopteri; order Pleuronectiformes; family Pleuronectidae; genus Hippoglossus; species Hippoglossus hippoglossus. The sequence continues at coordinate 15,094,140 of NC_047170.1, read as the reverse complement.
GACAGGGCGAAGGAACTGGAAGCAATGAAGTAATCGTTTTTGCTTGTGACCAGCCACATGACGTTGATGTTGTAATTGAGGCCTCAGAAGAGCAGATGAAGACGTTTAATCAGTCGGAGGTTCAGGCTCAGGAAAACCAGATCGTGTACGAGCCCATCAGCAGTCCAGAAAGTAATGACGAGAGAGAGACGTCGACAGCGTCAGAGAGGCATCATGGTGTTTCTTTACTGGATATACAGAACACAGAGACCCAGCACATCATAGAAGAGGCATCGACTAGTGAAGAAAACAAAATCTGTGACCCACAAGCGGAAGCTGAGGAAAATGTTACAGAACAAATTTGCGTATTTGGTAGCCAAGCAGCAGCAGCAGTGGAGATGGAAGTACAAAGCGTGAGTGCGTCAGAAACTTCTCTAATTGCACAGTTGGAGCAGAGTGATGTGGATGTGAGACAAGTTGCGGTGATAAGCTCAAGTGACGATATCAGCACGCCAGATGGCCAGTCAGAAGATGCAGCACAAAACTGTGGCTTTTCGGAGTGCATCAGTGCCTCACAGTTTTCAGACCAGGTGCAGGAGGATGTCGGATTTGAGGAGGCTGAAGACGTCACCGTGACAACGACAACAGCCGCCACTGAAGCTGAGGTACCGGATAGTACATCTGAGGAGTATGTGATCTTAGAGTCAATCCCAGAGAATCATATTCCCTTTGATATTGTCACTCAGGCGGTGGCTGAATCAGGTTTGACCTCCTCGCTTTCAGAGGAGCTGAATCCAGACGATGGATTAGTGGGTAAAGAGGACAATCTTTTTAACGATTCCCAGCAAACCGATGACAAGAGTTCTGAACCTTCCCAGCAGCCATCATGTGACCTGATGGACGTTAATACCACAGAGAATGACATGGCGAACTCTCATGCTCAACGCACTAATGAAGGCGGCGATGCTGTGGTAATAGAGAATGCTGATGGTACTTTGGTTCTACAAGAAGTGCAGATTCTAGAGGATATAGAGATCGGTCGTGAGATCGTAGTAGCGGAGGAAGAGAATGAGGAAGACAGTGACATCACAATAATAGAAAAACCCCAGGCAACACCTCAGGCTGTCCCTCCTAAACAGACCGATGAAAAGGTTAATGAGAAAAACACAGAAGTGGTCAGCGGGTCCAACGTAAAGCAAAACAACACAGCTGGTGAGAAGGTCAAAGAGGATAAAAAGGCACAGGAGGCAGAAAAACCCAAGAAGCAAGAAATGAATACACAAGCCAGAACCAAAGCTCGCCTGGCGGCTTTGGCCGAGCAAAAGGCTGCAGCGTCGAAGAGAGCGGCAAACAGACATCAGCTCAACCTCTTAGCTCTATGTCACGAAATAGCAGAGGACATCGCCACAGACAGCATGCTACTGAAGAGGATTGAAGAGGAAAAACTAGCTGCAGCGGCAGCAGCTGCCAGGGTAGAAGCCGCTAAGGCTGAAGCCGCCAAGAAGGAAACTCTACCAGTTAAGACGCAGGACCCAAATACAATTAACATTGCAACTCCGGCCGGACCAGAAGGATGCTCAGCTTCAGCGACCCCTGCTGCACAGGCACCTGGAGCTCAGCCCTCAACACCTGACTCAGCTGAGGCCAAGCCTGCAGCAGAGCCTCAGAAGAGACGTTTCTTTATCACGCAAATATCCGTACCACTGAAAGCCCACGAGAAAAAGAAGCTGACGCGATATCAAAGACTGAGACAGGTGGAACTGCAGAGAGAAAAGATGTCCTGGGCACGAGTCAAGAAACTGAAGTCTGACCAAGCGAACCAGATGTTTTCAGAAATGGATTGGCAAGCCCCCCGGTCTGCCACCTCTCCATTTTCAACGCGTCCAGTGACCATGACCCCTCCACCTGCAGCCAGTCCATCAAAAACAGCTCCCACAAGTCCCGCCACCACTAGCAAACCTGCTACACCCAAGGCAGAAGTTCCCAAGGTGGAGACTCCTAAAGCCGAACCCATCAAAACAGAACCCACAAAGACAGAAACCCCCAAATCTGCACCCGCTAAGGCAGATACGTCCAAAACTGCTCCCACTAAAACTGAACCTACCAAACCTGAGGCCTCTAAAGCTGAACCTCCCAATACTGAAACCCGTAGAGTTACAAGGCAAAGAACGGCTCAAGCTTCTGATACGACTCCTGCTCCGGGGCCGGCCCCTAAAGTGACAAGATCTGCAGGGAAGAGGAGTCTCCCAGCCATACCTCCTCCCATGCCCAACGGACTTAATTCCCAAAAATCCAAGCTTGAGGTTGAGTACAAGCCATACAGACCCCGGCCCAAGTATTCCTTTGATGACTTTGAATTAGATGATGACCCGTTACCAGTAGCTCCGACAAAGACCAACCCCGCACTGAGGCTCTTACAACAAACACGACCCGGCCTTCAGTCAAACCCCACAGCTCAATTTAAACATGCAGCTCAGTCAAGGCCCACAGTTTCATCACAACCGGCCAACCAGGTAAAACTCAAAGCTCAAACCACGCCTGCTGCACAGATCTCAGGTCAGTCAAAGCCCAGTGTTGCAGCTACATCTCAGTTAAAACCTGCCGCTTCCACCAATCCACAATCAAAACCTGCTGCTGCCAGAACCCCCCTGTCAAAGGCCACATCTGCAGCTGCAACAGATTCATCAAAAGCTGTTCTCACCGCCAAAGCTCAGATAAAGTCTCCTGTCACGACGACACCACGGTCGAATGCAGTATTATCTGCCTCTACCCAGTTAAAGTCCACTGCCGGTGGAAGTGCAGCTCAGTTAAAGCCGTCAACTTCGACGACGTCTCAACCTGCTGTTCCGACCACATCTGAGACCAAACCTGCTGTTTCTAAGACCGATGCTGCTTCGACGTCTCAGAAAACCTCAAATCCACAATCATCGGAAGATGGCAAATGCAAAGTAAGTGATCAATTCTGCTGTAGTGTGTGTCACAATAACCAGATTTTAATATACTGTACAGTAGAGATGTCACCTACCAGCTCTCTCTTCTTTTTTTTTTACAAAGGATACAGCTGCTTCACTTTCATCAACTCCCACCTCCTCCTCCTCCTCCTCTGAGGAGAGCCGTAAAGTGTCTGATGGAACACAACAGTGTGAGCAGAAGCCTGAGGGTATGTATTTATTTGCAGGCCACATGATTTATTTCAACTTATGTCATGTTGTTGTCTCATTGCTAAAGGCAGCACTGACTCCGCTGTGGGGATTATCTTCTAGTGAAACGTTCTTATTTGTTCCCTAGTATTTATTATTTGAGCCGTTCTCACTGGATTATTAAGATTGATGTGTTAAGCTTGTACTACATTTCACCCATGTGTAAAAAAATGTTGCCTTTTCCTCCTCTCACTGATGTTGTTCCTTCTCCAGAGAATAAGGCAGAAACATCCAGGATGATGGAGAAGACTTCGGAAGAACCTTGTCAAGAGTAAGAAGTTTCTCTTAAACCATTTGACGTGTTTTTTCTTTACTTGTAGCAATAGAAACTTGAAGTAATGTGATGTGTGTTTGTATCTCAGCAGAGGAGCGAAGCAACAAGATGGTGGGACTCCTCTCTCTGATGCTTGTCTGCAAAGAGAAGTCAAGAAACTGAAAGAGGCAGATAAAGATGGCACCCAAACTGTGATTGTAAGTGGGTTTATTCATTTCTACTGTCATCAAGTGCAGCGTAAACCCTTTAGGACCCAACTAGTGATCACCCTTTGCATTAATATTAAAAATACGAGTTATGTGATATCCCTGGTCACAATTTTATGTATTCTTGAATATATTGTGATAAGATTCAATGAGTGATCTGTTGTTTCCTTGTCGGGCAGGATGCCGGACAGAAGCATTTTGGAGCAGTGGCCTGCAATGTGTGTGGGATGCTCTACTCGGCTTCCAACCCCGAGGATGAATCTCAGCATTTACTCTTCCACAATCAGTTCATCAGCGCTGTCAAATACGTGGTGAGAGCAAGTTTCCTTAAATCACACGTCTGTTATCTGTCTTGTCTACTGGCTTCAGTGTTGACTCATCGGGCCCTAAACACCAGTGTAACCACAAACATACCATTCTGCATTTTGACACCTTCATGTACATCATTTCACATGAGGAGTTAAAACGAGTCTCAACATGCATCTCGAGTAACAACTTGTGATCTGCTTTCACTTTGCTGCTTTATATGAGCATGTAGATCGTTACTGTTTGCAAAGACCAGATGAAGTGTTGTTTCTAACCGGCAGCCGGCAGAGACGCACTTCCTCTTCTGTGTCGTCCAGAAATTAAAACAAAAACTAAGCTGACAGGGTCTATTTCTTGGTGTTTTCCAGGCAAAGCTAAGTGCCTGAGACTATTTACAATAAATCAGTGAAACATTAGGTTAACAAACTGAGACAAATTAAAACATATGAAACTAATTTACAGTATTAGGTGTATGTATGTAATAATATTTACAACGCTCTGGTAGTTAGTGTGTGATGCAAAAACAGAATGTGAAGTTCTCAGCGGATCAATAAAGATATTTTAATTTAACGGTTTCTCTTATCTGATTTTTCAGGGATGGAAAAAAGAGAGGATTCTGGGAGAGTATCCAGACGGCAAGATCATTCTCGTCCTGCCAGATGATCCCAAATATGCCCTGAAGAAGGTTTGTTCACAAAATGGAGCCTCTTATGTGGTTGTCAATGTTGTGGGCGGATGTATGTGGCTCAGCAGAAAAATGTCTGGAATATACAGAAAAAAATGTAACTGATGTAACTTCCCTCAGATAAATTGTCATGTTACACCAGCTTGAGTTTATTACTTTGTGTGTGAAGTAAATAGGATAGAAACTGCTTTGATTTCCTCATTAAACAGCAGCGGTTTGTTCCTCAGGTCGAGGAGATCAGGGAGATGGTGGACAATGACCTGGGCTTCCAGCAGGTGGAGACCAAGTGCCCCTCTCAGACCAAAACCTTCCTCTTTATTTCCAATGACAAGAAGGTGACTGGATGCCTCATAGCAGAGCACATACAAGAGGTGAGACACGGCCCAAACTGTGATGTCTTTTAATGTTTACTGATGATGGTAGAAATCATCTGCAATGGACAGACTTAGATATTAGTTCTAGAGCCTGATGGTGTGGACGTTTAGAGGCTGCTGCCGAAACCAATATTAAGGAGTTAAAAATTTCTGGCCTATATAAATTAAAATTTTGCAGAAATTCCTAAGATGTCGTTATCAATCCTTTATGGCAAAGACCAACTGATAAATCACTCAGACTCTCATTAGTTCAGATGTAAAACTGAGCATCATCCATGTGTATGTCTGTGTTTCAGGGGTTCCGGGTGATCGAGGAGCCCGTCCCTGAGGGTTCAGAGGGAGAGAAGGTGATGTTCGAACGTCAGAGAGCTTGGTGTTGCTCCATCACGCCAGAGCCGGCGATCTGTGGCATCAGCCGCATCTGGGTGGTCAACATGATGAGACGCCTGGGCGTCGCTTCACGTATGCTGGAGTGCCTGAGGTCAGTGAGTCCACACGCCGCAAAGACATTAATCTGAAATCACCTGAAAACAAGTTAAACGAATGCTTCCTGTTTTTGTTTTTCTGCACAGGAACAACTTCATATTCGGTTCCTACCTGAGCAAAGATGAGATCGCTTTCTCCGACCCCACCCCTGATGGAAAACTCTTTGCCACAAATTATTTTGGCACTTCTCAGTTTTTGGTTTATAACTTTGTGAGTGGACGAAACTTGCCCAAACCCAAAACTGACACAGTATGACCGTCTCCAGGAAAGGTAACAATGGATTTGACTGAGGCGTCACAGTGTCTGACGCCATCTTTATTTGCATAACGATTAAAACTGTAAATTGCTCCTTGGAGAGGCTACACATTGGTTGAAATCTCAGGATGAAAACAACACGGTGTTGTTGAAAAATGTTATAAATCCTCCCTTTAACCCCCCCCCCCCCCCGCATAGTATTTTGAAAGAAAGAGTATTTTCTTTATACATTTTTAAGCAAACAATTGGTTTTATTAAAAAGAGTTTACATGCATGATCTGACAGCAATAGAAAACAAAAAGCATTTCATCGTTTGCTTCCTTCTTCTTTCATCCCCGAGGGACGTGAGAAGCATCGCATCGTTTGACTGCATCAAATAAACGGTTGTTTTAGATAATTTTTCTTCATTCTGTTATGTCATGTGTTTTTACACCTGGAGTAATCTGTGCACGGAGGATTTCTTTTTAACGTTCAACACTTAATGATGCTGCCTTTGTCTCGAGTATAAACATCCATACATTTTAAAGGTCACAACCTCACACTTCCACGTGTGTCTCTTCACGTTCACACACTCGTGTTTTCTTGTAACATTTCAAACTAATCATCTAAAACTAGGTGATTTTAATCAGTGAGACTCATTTCAACAATCTGATGGAAGAGTTGTGGGTTAGAACTGTAGCTTGGGCATTAAATAAACCTGCTCCAATATTCTTAGATCACTTCTCCTGATCTGTTTCTGAGCTGAGCCATATACTGTACACATACATTTAGCAGGGCATTGTAGCCTGTACTGTACGAGTGACGTTTTTTAATTTCATCGAGGCCGTCTATCGCTTTGTTTGTGCCTGAATGAAAAACGTGTGACTTAACGATTTTGATTTATTCTTTTCTTTCTTTTCTTTTTTTTTAAGCCATTTGTTCCTCTAAACAGCATTTGGTGTTTTATTGAGTTAGTGTAGAATATCATCCTCCTATTCCTTAGTAAAAACAAATAAATATGTATATCAAATTATCATGTAGATTTATGCATACTCTAATAAAAAGTATAATGGAAGATGATGCAAGAATCAGGCTTTAAATGGTATTTTAGTGCTGGTACATGTCACCCAGGTTTATGATTGAGAACGTTTGCTCAGTGATCGACACGATGGGTTAAGATGAAGTTCAGACTCTTATCACAGATTAACAGTATCATTGTAATACATCCCTTATTTTTTTTTTCCTTCTTGTTTAAGCAGTTGCTTTTTAGACAGACGTGTCGTGTAAAAGAAAAAGAAATTTGATTTATACGAAGCTGTTATGTAAATATTTATTTAAATAATAAACTGTTTTAAAATGTTGTTGCTCAGTTATTCCGTCTTGGAAGAAAACAACCGTTCTACCAAATGAATTGCTGCGAAACTTGGTGAGAGGATCTGGTGTCGTTCAGGGAAGAACCCATTAACTTTTGGTGCTGATCCAGGATTTTATTTTCACCTTCTTGAACATTGTGAGAAAGGGTGTTTTGCATAATTTTCCTTGATTGAGCAATATTGTGCTGATGCAAATCTAGTGAATTCTAAATGTGCTTTTATGGGGAGACTGTTGGGCCTTGGTGGATCCTCGCTACTGTTCTAGTTTCAGGATAACAACACCATTGACTAGCGCCATCTAGTGGTCATTGTTGCAGTAAACATGTTTGTGTCAGTGACATATATTACCAGAATGATTTTAAAGAATTATAGAATATAGATGTAGAATTATACTACGACAAACCTTATAGCTAGGGCTACATCACAATTTTGAGCTACACATTGGTGCTAGACACAGGTTCCTACTCTTATTTGTTAACATAGCAACTAAAAAAGCCTACCCCCCCTTACATTTACATTTAAATCAATATTTAAATCAGCACAAAACTGACCTCAATCATTAATACTAACCCCTTAAATATGTCTGAATTTTTTCATCAAGATTCATACAAAATTTACAGAGGAATCAATGAAAAACAACCTAGTAACAGTGTTGAAGAAAGTGACAAATGTTTCCATCAATTCCAATATGCAATGCATCCCTGTTGTCAAATATGATGCTGGCCGAATTTATCATAATTTCCAGGATTTAAAATGCTTAAGAAATATACATTGCAGTCCTTAAGACACTATGTTGACATTTGAGATGAGACAAGTGTAAATCTTGGGAATTGTGTGGTTGTCATGTTTGCTCTTTGTAGTTGCAGATGTAAACACTCCCCTCTTAGCGCATTCCTCGACACTCCTGTCACAACACGGGCCGGCTCGATGGCAACTTCTGAGAAACAAAACAACCTTAGAACAACATGGATACTTCCTCAGGCAGAGAGTGAGAAAACAGAGGTCCCCCCCCACCCCCACCGCTCGTCCTCGGAGGCCTGATACTGATCGGCCGCAGAAAAACCCCTGAGCCCAGCTTCCCTGAGGTATCTTTAACACCACGCTCACCTTGGCCTTTCCACTGCTGCTCACACCAGGATCCTCTGATCGGAGGGTTCGGACTGAATTAAGTCCAGGAAAAGGTCGTCGCGAAGAAAAAGAGAAAGTCCAACATTTGTAAATACACACTTTTATTCTTACACGTAAATTTAAATAGACAAAAATTGTCACAGCTGCCACATTGTAAACAATAAAACCTTTTATCCTATAGAGGTGATTTTATTGTGAGTTTGTGATACACTAGGGCTACTCAGTGAAAATCAATAAATATCTTCTTTACACTTTACACCAACCGATATACAAAAGGATTTTTAAAGTACTTACTGAGAGTTTTCTATAACTGTCACACAAGCTGTTTCCATTTCAGTTCCTTTTTTTTAAACCGTAAGGAAAACGTCGCCATTTTGCCCTGAACCTGATCTGCGACCACTGACTGACCCGCTCCCTGTGTGCGGCGGGGATTGGCCTCGTTGCCTGACATCTGCGGGGACTTGATCTGTTTTAATAGTTTTACAACGAGATTACGGTAATGCTCTGGGTGTTTGTTCTGGTGACAGGCGACCTATAAGAAGGTAAGAGCTGCTCTGGAGTGCGCATGGCAAATACACAATCATGGTGGTACCACAAAAAGATCTAAACATCCGACTATTTTTACACTGATCACGGAGCATGAACTGACAAGTCACAAGCTCTCAACATAAACGGTCACGTATGAATAAACCTTAATCCATTGGCTCGTGTATGCATGACGCATCGTGTAGTTAGCTGAGTTGACATATGATCGTGTATTACGCCAAGGTTATGGCAACATCAAACGGTAGGCACCAAAAATATATATACATATACTGTAGCCTAACAATGTACACTTCACTTCGACCAAAAAAATAGTCGTTTGTCCTCGTGTGTCTGATTTCTGTTGAGCGATGTGTCTTCACAGGATGGGACAGTGCTCACCACAGAAATTATACAGCAAGTCCAACACATCAGGCTCCTGAAGCCTCCTGTTCATGACCCCCTGACCTCTCCCAGGCTGCACCACTACGACCTCACCGTCAGATGGAACCTCTGGCAGTGGGTGAACTTTGTTGTCCATCATTCTAAAGTCTGTAATGCCACCAGCGGGGAGGATGCCGTTCCTCTCCCCCCACGTTTTGGCGTTCTCCGAGGTGTCTATTGCGATGCTGTCACCGCTCACGCTGTTCTTACTCGCCGGCCTCGTGTCGTCCTGACACACATCTGAGTCGCTGGCGTGCGGCAGAGAAAAGTAGGTGCACTTTCTCGACAGTGACTTTATCTTGTCCTCCGGTTCGGACGTCGTGCTGTCGAGTGGGTTCGGGGCGTTCTGTTCTCTGCCCTCACACATTTCCTCGTCCGGTGGAGTGTTGGCAAGTATTTTGTTTATCGCCACCGGCTCTGAAACAGATTTTCTGATCAGCGTGTTCTCTCTGAGGAGCCATGGTCCATTATCATTGGGAACACTGTCTCCAGGCCCAACTTGTGCATTGAAAGCAATGCATCCCGTCGCTTCGGTCAAGGAGTCCAGGACGTTGGTGGAATTGAAATAAGACAACTCAGTCATGGCTTTGGTCCGCGCTGAGTGGAAGGGAGAGAAAATGCTTGAATGCTCTTTCTTTTTCTGTTTCGGGGCAGATGGGGGTCTCTCGCTAGTCTTCTCCTCAGGATCCTTTTTGCCATAAAGCCTCTCGATTGTTCTCCTCACAAAGCCTTTCGTGATAGATTTCCGTGCCGAGTCATCTTCACCACTGGACAGCTCGATTGAAGTCTGAGACTGATAGCCGGCGCTCGTTGATGTGTCCGCTCTTAGCTCGGACAGATCTGATGGGTTTGGGCTCTGGAAACGTTGGCGTCCTTGCCGATTGTCCGTGGCGCTCTTTGCTAAGAACATTTCCCTGATGGATCTGACCCGGTTGCCCTCGGGCTCCGTGGTGATGACGCCGCTGGAATCGTAGCTGAAAGACAAAGACGACTGAGGGGCTGACCGGGTGCAGAGAGATTCAGATGGTGATTCTTCAACGTCCGACTCCAGGTGGACATTTCTTTGAGGAACACTTTTGAGAGCAGGACTCTCTGCGATACTTTTCCTCTTCTGTGCATCTGCAACTTGCTTTTCCAGGAGGATTATCCTCTCTGCAACAGACTGGGAAATGATTTCCTCAGACTCAAGTTTGACTTTTTCCACAACCATTCTATCCTTTGCTACAGGAGTTTCCCGATGTTCTTCCTTCTCTGAGCTGGACTCTTTCTCACAGAAGCTTAGTTCCTCTTCACTTGAGCTCCTGATTTGCTCACGTGCAGTATTTGCTTGCTCCATCTCTACTTGCTCTTCGCAGCTGCCGTGCTCATCTGCACTAAATCTCTCACGCTCAGCTAAACTGTCAGAGTTTAACAAGCTGCTGTGGTCATTTTTGGGGTCCTCATCCTCTGAGCTAATCTCCTCAACTTCCCCTATCAAAGCCTGTAGCTTGTTACATTTAACTTCCTCAGTATCTGGTCGATAATTAAGTTGAGCCTCCTCGTCAATGCTCTCCTTCTCTTCCTCAATACCCGACAAACTTTCCTCACTTCTAACCTTTAATTCATTGCGTTCAAACTCCAGCTGCTCTTCCTCTGACGTCGTTGGCTCGTCTGCATCTGAGTAACCTGCACTTTCGTCAACACTGATTTCCGTTCCCTGACGAGAGTTTTGAATCTCTGGTTCCTCTGGTCGTTCTTCCTCTGACAACCTTAGGTTCCTACTATCTGGACTGGAGACGCTCTCCTTCCTAACACTTAGCTCTACATAGTAATTAGAGCTCTGTTGAGTTTGCTCTTCCTCGTCTAAGCAGCTATGTCCTTCACCTGCGTCTGAGCTACACAAACTTAGCTTCCAGTTCTCTTCATCTTTACTGACACTTGATGCGTTCCGCCCTTCCTCACCTGCTCCTGACTCTTCATCAGTAGTGTGCCCACTCTCTGGGATACTCGTGCTCCCCTCACTTTGCATCTGCAGCTTCCTACGCGCTACCTCAGGGGTTTTTGTGCTGCTGATGCTCTTGTTTGCCGTTTCCTGACTTACTTTGTCTTCAATGTGCCTGTGAAGCTGCGTTTCCTCAGTTACCTGCTTATCTTTAAGTTCCGCTGGTGGTTTATGTTTCAGTGATTCTGTTCTCAGAGGAATATCGTGCATTTCAGATTGTTTTGGCTGGTTAACATTTGCGAATTTCTTAATCATGGACCTCACATCGACATTAGTTTTCTCATCTTCACTAACACTAGCTGCTTCTCCGGAGCAGTGAGACATTTTAGAATCTCTGTTTTCTTTTTGTGACAGTTCAGCTTTTTCTATGAACCTGGTCGACATACTTCCTTCATCAACTCTCTCGGAAAGAGACATTAATTCCTCTTTGAGCTTCTTGGGTATGTCGAGGTTGTCTATGATCTGATCTATGACCTTGTTTACTATGAGCTCTTGTGAATCATTTGGAGTCAAGCTGCAACTCTTGCATTTGTCGCTGAGTTCCTGAAAGCCCCTCCAGCTTTGCAGGAGCTGCTGTGAAGTCGACCTCTGCAAATTGCACAAACTAGCCTTTATCTTTTGGGAATCCTCGATATTGGCAATCTCTCGGAGGGAGTCGATCATTTTTAAAGCCTCGGCACAGCTGACGTTTGCGTTCAGCTGGTCCCTGTCAGAGTTATTTATTCCTTCATTTAGGGTCATGATGGACAGGAAAGCAAGGAGAGCTTTGGATGAGGAGCCAAACGTGGAGGCTACGTGAGAGGAGAAGTTGGACGGGCTGTTGGACTTCTCCACACAGGAGGAGTGTTGGTTCTGTGTGATTTGTCTGATTGATTTTATTGAGCGGCAAATCTGCTCCAGCACAGGTTTCGTGTTTGGTTGGTTTGCAATGTTTAACTGTGGCAACTGAGTTTGTGTCACAGATTTCTCTTGATCTGTCTTTTTTCTCTCAGTCTGGTTTGTTTCCAGCGTGGTCGGTGTTTCGTCCTGTTCAGCTGCGGAGTTTATCGCCTGCGACGTTTGGTGGCGTTTTCGTCTGGACGACGTTTTCCTTTTTGTGTTGTTTTCAGGCTCGGATGCGTAATCCGTGGAAAGGTTTCTGGAGAGCTTCTTTTTATTTGACATGTTTGTGACAGGCGGGGAAACCATGACCAGAGACTGAGAATATGGAGATGGCCTCTTTTGCAGCTTGGCTTTGTGAAGCATCTTCCTTCTCTCAGGAGACGGGCTAGGAGCGGGGGAGGATTCTCGTTTTTTGATATTTGGTGACATAGTTTTGTTCGAATGCTTCTCATGTAATGATGATGATAACTGTGGAGAATCATGAGAAGGGTCAAAAGGTAATTTCTTGCTTTGGGATTTTCTGTTTTGAGATGGGCTGGTTATTATTTTCACTTTTTTCACCAGTGGTTTAGGTGATGCTGCTTCTTTCTGAGCCGTCTTTGCCGGTTTCGTTTCTGTGAATTGAGCATCACTCGGCGTCGGCGTCTCACTCAGTGAAATGCTGTCTGATGACATTCTCTCTCCGGATGTCAAACTAGTGGAAGATGCGGAGGTACAGGGCGATGGGCTGTTTTTCAGATCCGAGCTGCTGTTTGATTTCTGGGTCTTTACCGGCGGCAGGTGAGTCCCTGTTGAACAGAGGCCATTTGGCAGCACGGTGTTGGCATCATCCCCCGCGGTGTTGGATGCCGTTGTGTCCTCAGCACATGAAGTGTATTTGCTCAGAGAAGCTTTCCTGAGAGACATTTGCCTTTCAAGAGACAGATTGCTGACCAGAGGGGCTCTTTTAACTGATGGAGCTCTTGCTAATTCTCTCAGCGCGGAAGGAGCGTCACCCTGAACTGTTTCCATTGTGCGGCCTGTGGGTGACGAGGCCTTGTCAGATGTAGGACTTATGGACAATGGATGATTATCTGACATTTGACTGCTCACTGATGAGAGTCGGTACAAGGGGCTGCTGGCCGCTGACGATACATCCATCATGCAACATTCAGCGTTCATCTCTTCTAACTCATCGGGCGGGGGTGGTGGCGGCAGTAGCTCCATTGAGATTGTACTGTAAGGTGTTGCTTTCTGCAAAGAGATTTTGATTGGGCTTGGATTCCTTTCACTGCAGGTGCCATTCACGAGGGGGCTTACTTCTCCTGTGTTATTTTGAGCTACACTGGTGCAGTTCTTTGTACTTGTAGTGGTGGAATTACAAGGAGCAATTTCCTCTCTCCGCTGAGTCGCTGCTTTCTCCCCCGACGGATTTGATAATTGGTTTTCAAAACACTTGACCCTCAGTTTGACGGATGTTCTCAACGGTTCAGATCTGAGGAATTGACTCGGTTGTATTTCAGATTTCTCGTCGACCAACCCCTGATTGTATCCTGACTCTGAGTCCCGATTCCTGATATGTGCTTCTGATTTTTTACCATCCTCATCTGGGCCGGAAGTGGCGTTAATGTGAGCTTTCTCCAGCCACTTCTGTACATATTCATTTGTCCCGGAGCTGGACAGTGTTTTGCTTTTGCTGATGTCACAGGGCTTGTTTTCATTCTTTTTCTCCTGGTGCACTGATGTCTGCCGCGTTAGTGCTCCCCTCGGTGGGCTCACTTCAGTAGAAGAAATATCAAGCCGGCTTGCTTCTATAGAAACTGTCTGGTACAATGGTACATTTGGAATTTTTAGGTTCCATTTTATCGTGGCATCTGTCGATTGTGAGCTCTTTGTTGTAACACTCCCGTCCCCATTTTGCGTTGCTTTCTTTGTAGCCTTTGTCTTGTTTTTTGGTGATTTTGATTTGTTCCCGTAAACTCTCTTGATGAACCCGGCGCTGGAGAAAGTTTTCGCTTTCCCACGCGTCTCGGTAAATCCGGAAGAATTTGTTTTTTGCCTTTTCCCGGGTGTCAACAGCCGCCGAGCTCGTTTTTTGCCCGCTTTGGGTTTCCTCTTCCCCTTATTGAGCTCCCTTTGTTCGGGCTTGTCTTTGCCTCTCGTTGACTTTGACAGCTGTTGTTGATTATTTGTTGCCTGAGTCGCACCCGTCTTAAGTGATGACAAAGTCAAATCCGATGTTAGAGACATGTTCTCCGTCTTCCAGATGCTAATGGACTCAGATGCTGTCGAAGGTCTCCAGAACTCCGGATCAAACTCATTATTGGAGGAGAACTGTCCTGTTTCTGAAGTCGCTGGCCTCCCGTAAGGTGGAATATCATGTGCACAGATGTTTGCAAGGAAATTATCCTGACACATCTGCTGTTCATATATGTGCAAGACAGTTTCTGTGACCTCCTCGCCGCTGGATTCAATCTGTAGGATCTCCGATGATTTGAATGAGGATATATTCCTGCTTTTTATGTTGCTGTTGTCCACATCGCCGAGTCTTCTCGGTTTGGGTACCGGTCTTGTGTTGGTTTGTTTGACCACACAGTACTGCTCTGTCATGCTCTCCACAGAGGCTTGCTTTTTTCTAATTTCCTTGTACCCTGGTGTAGGAGCTCTGGTAGGTGACAACATGTGCGTCTGTACTTTGGTGTTATCCTCTTCTTTTCTGCTCCTATTGAAAGCTCCATTGCTCGGCGATGGCGGATCCTCATCGTTATTGTCTTTGGTTTTGTCCTTGTTGATGCTGTCGATGGAGGAAGCTGCAGTTTGTAAATCCACTGGATCTGATGCAGGCGAGCAGATCTCCTCGTCTGCCACAGGCTCCGGTAAACAGCTCCCATTAAGCTCACTGGCGACATTTGAGCGTGAAAGAGTTGTCGTCCAGTGGATGGTTTCCTCCTCCTTGAGTGTTAGGCGTACCTTCATCTCAACTGTCATGCTGCCGTCCTGGTTCACCCGGAAAGACTTCTCAATGTCATCATCAGCGGGAGGCAGGCAGCCCTGCCCCTCCGCTCCATCTGTTCCTGCTACAGACTCCAGCTCCAGGGAGTTTGAGGGGTTAGTGGGTAGGCGGCCGTCATAGGAACTCCCTGCCATGGAGTTATGGATCCGATTCACGATGTACCTCTCAGACGATAGGGAGAAATTCCTCGACTTTGAACTATGATATGAGCGGGACTTCTTTTTACCTTTTCAGTCATTCAAAAGAGCCAAGGATATCAAAAATGGGGTAGAAATGTCCAAGGTTTTCAGGCGAGGGTGGAAGAGGTTAGTTTGGAGAGGATCCCCAGGAAGAAGCGTGAAATAGGAAAAAAGAGAGAAAAAGAAAAGTTAGAAAGAGAGAAGAGCTATTCACAGCACAATAGCCGGCAGCCATGCAGACAGTGTATGTGGGTCATGTATGGTATTATGCATAGTATCAACGCCTCAGCACTTTCTCAATCTTCATCCCATGAGAGCAGGTAGATTACTGCACACACACTGTATGAAGGCCCACTGGACTAACGCACGCTTAACTCTAACTACTGTATGAAATTAAAAGAACCGCACAACAATATATTAAAAAGTTAATTTTCCTATTTAACTTACGGTTTAAAGACTTTGATCTTCTCTGTCTCTTTCGGTTGTTGGAGAACTGAGTGGGGGCTGGTGATTTCTGGGAGGTGTAGTTTGCAGATTTGAAAGGTTCCCTGCCTGCAGCCACGACCGTCCCAGAGCACAATATCAGGCCGGGAAGACCGTCAACCTGCAACACACATAGAATACAATCAGAAAATTATTTATATTATATCATGTAGTAGTACCAGCACTAAATTCTAAATGTGCAGTGTATGTATGAAAAGTCTAAATTAAATTAGTGCAGACTCCCTGACCTGAAGCCTTACACTGCAGTATCCCAGATTGTCTTTCCAGGTATTAGAGTTGCTAAAGAAGATTAACACTTTCTCTCCTCAGGTGATGGTTATTTACAAGCCAGGTTTAAGTTGGGCCTTCGTGGACCAATAATGAGGCCACCGGTTATCTAAGACATAAACATTTGAGTTGTATTTGAACGTACACATTTCAGGGGGATGTCTACAGATTAGACCTAGAATAACTTTGTTTCTGTTTGTGAATCTGTCCGGTTTCTTTGATTTCTTCAGTAGATAAACTCTATGCTGCTCCCTTCATAGGATGTCAGGCTTTGGTGCTTTTAACACTCACACGTCTGCCATCCGGTGTGTGAAGTTTCACCACGTGGAACTGCATCAGCTCCGAGATGTATTCCAGGATGGACTCAAAATTAGCCGAAGTCCTCTTGTGTAGCACCACCTTGCGTTTTAAAGTGGGGTCTCCGTTGCAAAAGACCAGCAGCTTCTTTGGCGTTCGCACAACCACCGGCTCCTTCCTGTGGACGTTGCGGCCGGGGAAACTCCTGGCCTGCTGCACGACCCGGCGGCGGGCAGTAGCGGGCCTGACGTGGTACCATGGCGGCAGCTTCTTCCTGGCCAGTGCCAGGTTGATGGGCGTTACCTTCCGCCTGTCAGAGCAGATGTAGGACTTCCCATCCTCTAGTTCGTCCAATGTGTAGATGGCATGAATCCCCCGAGGGGTGGTGATGTTTCTCACCCCAAACGGAAGGGGGACTTTTTTAGAGAGACTGTCCAGGAGTGCATCAAAGGTTTTGAAGGTCCGGTTGTTGATGACCATGCGCAGACCACTGAACTGAGGATCTCCGCTTTTGTAGAAGCAAACCCGCTTTGAAAGAATGGGGTCTTTGATGCGTGGGTGGCGGGGGGTGCCGAAGGTGTGGCCACTCCCTGACGACTGGTCAGGGGGGATCCTCCGGAGTCCCGTCTGGTTCATGGTTGAGTTTTGCTGCAAGAAAGAAATGTGAAGAATTTGATAAATTGTAGAAATATGAAGGTTTCCTATGTTTAAATAGCCTCAGGGACAAATAAGAATGAAAAGAATAAAAAGTGGTTTCTAAGAATAAAAATGTCCTAAGACACCTGCACGTTATGCAAAGGTCTCGACACGTAAACAACATCAGTATCATGGAAACTTATATAATTTATGATGTGTAAACAGATTAAAACGTCATGTAAGCATACGTTGTTTACTTGGTTTGACTGCGGCCATCAGGCAACATGACCTGACTTCTGGAAAAGCTGCCACGTGAATAGCATCTTCAATTATTTGATTACCTGGGTTTTAACAACACTGAAACGCACATAACAAGTGGTACAGTCAGTGTTCGTCGGTTAATTCTCTTTTAGCAGCTTCTACCTGGTATTTCTTTTAACATGAATGATTCCATAGCACATTCAAGTATTATTATTTTTTGAAATATTAAATTCATCAAAAATTAAGCAGCTCATCAAAACTGTGTAGGATAAAAGAAATCCTTTGGCCTATCACATAACTTAAGTCTTATAAAACTTGAAACTGCTTTTTAAAAATAAAGTGCTAAATAACAGTTTTTGTTAAAACATATTTTTACTAAATGTGATAAAAAAAAAACATTGTGATATTTAACTTTGACAGTTCTAATAGTTGTAATATCCATTTTAGATATTTTTGTATCATGATCAGTTACTGCTGTTGAAGTAGCCTTATTATTTATTTATTCTATATAATATGAATATAATTATTTTACTATTTTGCCAGTAAACTAACAATTGTTTTTTTCATATCCAGAAAAAAATATTTGTAATGAAAAGAAAACTTTTAAAGAGACATTTCTATTAAATTATATTTCTGAAGCTGCATCAGTAGCAAACACAACTGTCCATTAAACCTGAAGGCTGGAAACTATTTAAACAAACACAGATATTCAGATTTTAAATTACAGACTTTTAAAACAAACCTACCTATGTCGGCATCGTGAAATTCCCAACTGTTTTGAAAGGATCCATGAAACGTTATTCCGTGCTCTACATCATGACTGCTGTGGAGCTAACTGCGCAGCAACTGTTTATTTCGGGAGACACCATCCTGGTTAATTTGCTTAATCTTTTGCTCAAAGTTAATCTCCACTACAAGTGCAGTGCTTTGAAATCCTGCTCACAAAGGTGCGGAGCTGTGGAGCTGAGACAGTGGGCGGAAGAACTCCAGTGATGAACCTTCACAAACACATTCATATGGAGAGTTCTCTCTGGAAACATATAACGAGGGCAGCAGCCTTTATTTTACTCAATCAAACTAAATTAAAGGCAAAACAAATCTCCCAAAATTCAAAACTTTTAAACAATTTACTGTGTTTGGCATCTTTATTTTACTTTTGAATAAGAGCACAATATTGTACCTGCAGTTCAGGTTATATGACTTAAAATAAGGACAATGTTTTCTCCAGCAGTGGCAGCAGATGGTCACTCGGTGTCCAGCTGTATTATTCGTGCCGGGTTGTAATCTCATTGAGCACCTCTTTGGATAATAGGGATTAAGGGGCTCTCCGCGCTGGGACCCTTCAAGATGAGAACTTGTTTTCAGGGAAATCCATTCACCTGCATCTAAATACAGAGGAAGCACATTTATTATAAATTCATAAGCTGTGTTATAAATTAGTTCGTATTTCAAGATTCACCCTGAGTGATCCGAGCACATACAGCACATGACAGAGTGAGATAATAAATTAAAAATAAACATGTACAGTTACTATAATAGCAAGTAGAGAGTTTTAATAGGCCCTACAGAAATACACTGGTAATAGAATACTTCTAGAAATACAATTAACTTAACATGGGTAGTACAGTTGATTAGGTTGGGCCGTATTACTGAGGGTATTAGCTGGTCATGTATACATGCTTAACCATGAACCATCAACAGTTGCATAACAGTCACCAAAACTGGAAGAGTCTATTTCTGTAGCGGGGGGGGGATTAGTTGACAAGCGATGACTTCGTTCCTCAGTAAACCTGGGGCCCGCGCTGAAGGAATCACACAGGAGCGATCGGGTTTCTGCTCGGTATCAAAGGATAAAGCGGTGGCACTCGCGCTGTGTTTGGTTTGCTGCGGTAAAAATATCTCAGGTGTGTACGATAAGAGAAGATATGTGTCCCGTAGGAAAGAATTCCTACAGGGGCCATCGTTGGCTCCCGTGTGCCGAGCCCGGTGACCTCTTCCCAAAACAGGGGCGAGCTCAAAAATGTGAAAAATCCGTCAAAGGAAGTTGAGGGAGGTGGGAGGGTGTGTGTGGGGGGGGGAGTGTGGTGGACAATGGAGGAAGCCCTCAGTGTAAACAGGTAGGCCCCCGAAGCCTGCATGCCCCTCATTCCAGGCCTCGGCCACAGGAGATAAGGGACAAGCAAATGTTGAAACTGAGCGGGGAGCGATAGAGCGGCGAGGATCCTGCCAAGCCCTCAGCGAATCGGACTGAAAATAGGCCCAAGCCGAGGCTCGGCGCTCAAAGCAGCATGACAGGTAATAGCAACAAATGCTCGCGGCTCCATCTGTCACATAACCTTCCACGTCGCGAGTTATAACGAACCAGCTGCTGATATGAATACTGTTATTTTCCCTTCACATGATTACATGTGAAATCACACGCCGCCATGACAGAGATATCTGTCTCTGCGTGTCGGGTATATCGCCGCCCGTGCTATGCTCTATTTTTAAGTCCCGGTGCCTATACTACAACTAATTGGCGCCAAGTTAGATTCAAACCTATGCTGTTAATGGGAAAAAATGTGTGATATGTTTTGGCCCTTGTCCCCTTTCTATATTTGGCCCCCGCGTCCTCGGTGCAGCTGCTCCTCCAGATCCGTCTGCCTGTGTTCCCATCAAACACCTCTCTCCAGCATATTGCGTCATTTCGAGAGGCAAAGAGTCAGCTGAAATACACGGAGCGGCTACGTGGAAAAACAACAGCGGTTTGCGGCGATGTGGAGCCACGTTTAGTGTCGGTGGTGCCGTTTGGAAACAAAATGTGCCGCTTGCGTCGTGGCCCTCTTGCTAACTGGTTAAAATTCCTTGCGTTGCAGCTGTCAGGAATTCAATTATAAGTGATACAGCTGCACTGTGACCAACGGCCACTTTAAACATTCACCACAATTACAAGTCAGGCTGTTGATCCTGCAAAACATGATCCCTTTGAAACTTTTCCTTTCAACCCACAGTTTCTCTTTGTTCTCTCAGAAACACTAAAGAATCCTGGTTTCATTCCATTTTTCCTCTGGGAGCAACTTGAAAAACTTGGCCTGGCAGAATTTGAGACAGAAATATGCTTACTACTCCAAATTCCATTCGAGTTACGTGATGCTACGTCTTTTCACCCCCCTCCCTCTCTTTGACTTCCAGTGGAATTCCCAGGTTTTGAATGAATCCCTGCCAAACAGGACTCATAAGGTCACGACCACCGCCGCCGCCGCCCGTCGCTGCTCCTCCAAAACCCCTCGCGCAGCAGTCAGAGGTCCCCACCCCGTCCATTTTGAGTGCTGCATATCAGCTGTGCCAAGCTTTTAATCTGCCTGGTGACATCCCAGTGTTTCCTGCATGGGACAGAGGGAGAGATAAGCACGCTCCCCTGTGCGGTAAATCACTCCACACTCCCACTCGTTCGCTGATATGACCGTTATTCAATTAGGCTGCGTTAGAACCTCCAGCACGATTCTGTGATGATTATACTATCAGAGGCCGGGGATTGTTTCCACATTATTGTGTTTCTTTTTCATCGCTGCACTGAGTTTTTCAATGACAAACACGCAAAACACGTTTGGTGTTATTACCAATGGTGGGATGGAAACTCATTTTGAAACAGTCGACTCTTTATGCCTCATAGTACCTCACAAAAGTAAAGTTCTTCCAGAATATGAAAAACAACAACATACAGATGCTGCCCCCAAAATCGAACTATACCTTTAATCTGGCTTTTAATTCAGCCTGATTCTGTCTAATTCATATCTGTTCTCTGAGTTTATCTTGTCGTCTCTACTGCATTTTTCTCTTGCATACTTTTTATTTTATTCTATCGATGCCCTGATTCCCTGTTGTCCATACTCGTCTTGTTTTTCCTTCTCCATGACTGTTGAGCTCTTTGGCTTCATAATCTGAATTCACTCGCGTTCCATAAACTGAGCAAAATGCATTAAACTAGTTGGTCGACGTCTGACTGTGTCTCCAGGTCCGAGGTGTTTATGTTTGAAAGCACCTGGTTTATATAACTTTGAGAAGCGTTTCACGTGTATTTTGTTTACAGCTTTACAGTCTTACCGGAACCTGGGGAGGACAAAATTGGATTAAAGAGCGGTGGCTACCTCCTACGTCACAGACGTCAAACAGCGACGTGGAACAACAACACACAAACCTAACTGTGAACATGTCTGTGGCTAAGTGTCCTTTAGATTGTGATCGTGTGGATTTTATGACTTTATTTGAGTTTTTTTAATTTTAATTGTCTCCATGAAGAAATATCATACTTTTTGCTCCTCTTTGCTCCATTTGTTTGACGACTCAAGTTATCATTATTATTATTATTATTATTATTATTAAAGTATTAGAATATAGTATTATAGTAGTAGTAGTATTCATAATAATAATAATAATAATACATTTCTTACAAAACTGAAAAGCAAGTAAGTAAAAATATAAAAAACAAGCCATAAAATATTAAATACACGTCGTATTGTAGTTTAAATTCACACAACTTTATTATTCCCACTGGGGGCGATTCCTTTGGAACAGCTTCAAATACAACAACAACAACAACAACAACAACAATAAAAAAAACACACTACATACTGTATACTGGTACTAGAGATACAAGATACAACAAAGCTAAAGTAGGTCTCGAAACAAATTTAGAGTAAATAACAAAGTGACAATAATCTGTGAAAAGGTTGTTTATAAATAACTATTATGTAATATTGACTTAAGTTTAAATCCAACAGCTGTAATGTAGCTCATACGTATTACATCACTCCATTTTCCACATATTGACGACTTTAATTCTCGAAGTTACATTTTCTGCCAGTACTTGTACTTCAGTCCTGATTTGACTCTGTTACTTGAGTATTTTTAGATTAGTTTTACTTAAGCAAAGTATTTAAAGCCGAACATAAACAGCTCTCTGCAGATTAAAAATAATGTGGCAAGCCGGTTCACTTATGAATCTGCAGACTGTGAGGATACAGTACATCAGCGAGCGAGCCTCTCAGCAGCAATATAAATACTGATATGTGCAGAATGTGGACTATTTTCCTCCAGGGGGCCGTGGCAGCCTGGGTCCTCCTCACCAAAGGGCGGAATCCCACATGGCTGTTAGCTTTCGGAGGGGTCCGGGCGGAGGGCCAGTCTGCTGACGGGACAACCTGGCTACGCACGACCCAGATAGCAGGCCGGGTGAGGAGTGATTTATCCGTCTGTGCTCGCATCAGACAACCTTCCTCTGATTAAAGATCAGCCAGTGAGCGACAGAGCTGAGTGCAGGGGAGAGGGGGCGAGACAGGCGGCCTCCCTGTGTGAGACACTGGCATCCTGACCACCATACAAATGGACTTTCCAGACGCTGCACGCAGCACATGTACTGTGGACACACACACACACACACACACACGTTTACCAGTAGGCATATACTGGGGAATGTGCACGTAGCCGTTATTTCTACCCTCTCTCTCTCTTTTATTCATACACACACACACACACACACACACACACACACACACACACACACACACGCACACACGCACACACACACACACACACCAGAGCCAAGATAAAGACTTATTGAGTTGGCCTTGACTTTCTCTGAACCCGACAACAAAAGGATGTGGTGAATCTGCGTCGCCCACTGTTTGACTTCTCTCTGAGGACTGTTAAAGATCAGTGTTCCTGATGTTCAGGGTTCACCAACAGGTTACCACCTCCATCAATTCAGACTGAGACCCTGTACATTGTGCATGTGCTGCACAGGGATTCTGCCTCTATACATACTCTCAATATTTTGAGTAAACAAGCTACTACAGATTCACCTCTCGAAGGTTTTCTATTTTCTTCCTTCGTAAGACAATCTATGAAAAAGACGAAAAGACTCAAAAGCAGTTTGTAAACAAGATGTTTTTGAGTCACTCTTTATTCTACTGTATCTGCCGTACAACCCACATTAACTAACCCTAACCCTAGCCATATACATTCATATATATATATATATACATTTATATATATATATATACATTTATATATATATATATTTATAACCCTTGTATAACACTGTTTGTCGGAACCCTTATTTGACTTATATATCTTGAATTTCTTATTGATACATTCATTTCATTTTGTCTCATCTTGTCTCATCTTGTGTCTTTAGTTTCCTTTGTTGTGGTTATGTTTGTTTTTTTCTTTTGTCTCTTCTAAACCACTGACTCTTAACAGTAAGCTCAGTATGAGTATATTTTTATTTGACTTAATTTATATTTAAGTAATTTATTATACTTGAGCAGGAATTTTGACTGTGGAGTTCCGTACTGAAGTAATATTACTGTGATGCTCTGGGTTTTACAGTAACTGCAGCAAATCTCCAATCAAATCTAAGTCTTATTGCAGGAACACATTTAAAATCACAGGTTCTGGGTCATCAACTCATGGTCATATCACAGAAATAGTCGTATCTCAGCCATTAGGAGAAATCATAGATGTTTATCAGTGTGGATAGAAAATTCAAACAATACACTATTCAACAGTCCATCACTTTTTATGACCACGGCCTCTGCAGCAGTTAAGGAAACAGGACAAAACCTGGAGTTATACTCGATGTCAGATTGAGACGTGTCATCAGACAATAATAACTCTGCATATGTCCAATATTACATTAATCAAGCAGAGGCACTGGAGGAAGAAACGAGAAGCATCAAGGCTTTTCGACAGGATAACAATTAATTGCAGATAATCATTATTGTTTATTGCACTTATGTAGTCTGTAACTGTAGGCCTATAATAATATTATATTGTTATAATAATAAAATTATTTCAAAATGAAAATACCTTCCAGAACACAAAAAACATTGTACGTAACAAAACAAGATAATAAAACTGATAAATAGAAGATTTATTAAGGAAGTTAATTACTTGACTTAACTATTTGAGGGTGAGCAAGTATATTATAAAATGTATGGTCCATCAGGCAATTAATTAATTATTTTTGCTGTTTGTCATAACATTTCTAATCTCTAATCTCTTCTTTTCTGTTCAACGATACTTAAATGGACTGTTTGACATTTTATGATGCAGCCGTGACAACAATGTGCTGCTGCTGTTCCGAGAGAAACCACAGAACGGTGAACACGCTGCACTTTTAAAGCCTCGACGACTCAAAGCCCCTCACACTACGCACCACCTTGGAACTCTGACATGTGAACCGCTTGAGCCGAGCGTTGAACCACCAGTTGGATCGAGTGGTGGACATCCCACTGTACCCACTGAGCCACCTGAAGTGATGTCACACATAACGACAGGCAGAGCTGGAGCTTAAAATACTGGGCAGTGCGTGACCACAGCAGGACTCTCAGGGATAAATGGGCCACAGCTCCTCACCTGGACGAGGATCACGTGCTCCCACCTCCTCTCACTATCTTAGGACTCTGCAGTGACCTCACGCTGCTAATCCACAGTTACTGATTAGACTTCTGCCTCTTCCACGACATGGAGTCACGGTGGTTGTTGTTTTTCAAATGTTTGTGGCTGCAATTGTGGATTTAGAGCAGAATTAAGTATTAATTGTCCTCGATTAAGAGACATTTGTTTTGAAAGTACACCAGAACCTGTTGTCTTAACGGTTGGTGCTGTAATTAAAGCTAAATCTAACCAAGAGTAAGCAGGTTGTTGCTGAGGAATTATTGCTAAGGTTCAATATAGAATTCCAGGAAACTTACATAATATTATATAATTACTGATTCTGTCATAGTCATAAAACGAAGGAGACACATCCTTAAATAGTCTGCAAATCTAAATAAATGTGTTAGTGAATAAATAAGATTTTACACATTTTTAAAGTACATACATGTGAAGTATTATTATTATTGATTATTGGGACTAATAAAATAATATTTAATAAATCATGGATTGACTTCTGCTATTAAAACTTTCTCTGTGTTTTTAAATTATGTGGGATTATCTCTTAATTTGACAGGGAGCTCCATGTAGTCCTGTGCACAGCTGACCCCTGGTGGCAACAACTGGCAGTACAACTGACTTCCTGAACACGATTCAAATCATCAAATGATGATCTCACCCTTTTTATCAACTTTATATTTCTCTGTGTGACGTGTCGCTGACTGAGCTGACAGGTCAGACGAGGTCCAGCCCGGAGGAGACACAACCCGCAGAGGGAGGAACACGCCGGCAGCTTTTGGGGAACTGGAAGTCAACTGTTTGCTGTTTCAGTGGAAACGTGTTTGATATTCGTCTGAAGTTCATAATCCAATAACATGAACACAAATACACTTCCTGTGTGAGAGACAGCCCTCAGACGGATTGTGATAATGAAAATGAAAAATACCAAACAATGTCTAGACACAGTGCGGAAATTCAACTTTTTACGGCATCGTTTTTGGAGGATGTCTCTTTTAGTTTTTAAATATATTCAAAGGGATGAAGATGCCACAGATTATAATTATTTACTATAGGCTATATTAGTTACTTATATTCTACTTATTATTTTGTTGAAAAACATACAGTTGGCTTTATTGAATAAACACCAATAGGTCTTACAAATCTCCCACATACACGTGCATCCACTAAATTATGACTTATTTTGACTTAAACTCACTTACGTTTACACAAATGTGGTGAAACTACTCATTCGGACAAACCCATAAACATGAAATACGTCGTGAGTGTAAATTACATCAAAATGTGTCGGCTGCTCGCACACAAACACAGACTCACATTCACACAGATACAATGAGACAACACAGGCGGTGGACCCGGGTCGCGACACCCTGACCCCTCTCCCCTTTATTTAGACCATATTTTTATGTATTCCTATTTTTTAGGAAGTCCTAACCGGTGATTCCCAAAGCGATGGCCGTGGTGTGAATTTCACAGAGCATGGGCTTCCTCTCGGACAGAGGATGTTCCCAGCCAATCTTTCATGGATGGAGCAAACAGGAGTCATCGGAACCAGGAAGTGAGGACAGGTGCTCTGTGGAAGATTCACAGATCCACACAAGGAAAAAAACACGCACAGACAATGGTCCGCATTTATCTCGTGAGCTGCGACTCAGTTAAACATCGCAGAGTTTTATCCTTTTCGTCAAAATGTCAAGTCGTGTAACACTTCACTGGCATTGTTACGGCTTTCAGCTATTTGTTCACTCTTTGGAGATATTTCTATCGACACCTATTTTACAATGTTGAGCTGAGTTAAGCAGTTTATCTATTTCAAGTATTTATTCAACACTTCCAATAGTTTATCCACTTTAGCTGCTATATCGGAACTATTTCAGCTGTTATACTTTTTACCTCTTTCGCCTTCCGTCATGCTAGCTCGCAATCTCAAGTGATTTCTGTTGATAGCTTACGATCCATTAGATTAGTTAACGATATATTTTCCCGTTCTTTTCAGCGTTGGGTACTTTTCCTTTCGAATTTAATTCAACCACATCACTTATAGCTTATCTGCGCTCTCACTAATAGTTTTCATGTATTTCTCAGTGGCCTCCAGGTGTTACAACTTTGTTTTAGTCCTTACATTATTATTTATATTGTTTCTTATGTGTTGAGCTATTCCACCGTCTTTCCACACACGCAGAAATAAATAAACTGAAAATAAAGTTGTAATTATGGGACATACGTTGCTTTTTCATTCAAATTGGAGAAATCGCTCCTACTTTCCTTTTTTCTCTGCTAATGCCCATAAATCCACTTTCCTCATTAATGGAGTGAGGTTAGTCACACGTTGTCCTGACTGCACAGCATTGCTCACCTTCCTCTACATGTTTCCTAAGAGGGTCCAGTTGAGCCAACGGGGGAATCATGTAACAAGAGGACACGGGACCTAAAGAGAGCAAAGTGTGGCTGTACTCTGCCAACACCTTTTCGCCTCACAAAGAAAAACAGAGCGGGGAGGAAACTGACTGCTGATGTAGTCATCTTATACTCACTGCCCGCCTGGACACGAGCTAAAAATTGTCCTGAATGCCACGAGGGGATTCAAACAAAAGAACGGGGAGAGAGCTGTGCTGATCAGGAGAGGCCGGGAGTTGATTCAGCTCCCTGAGTCAATTCCTGACTGCGAAACAAATGTGCCGGCCAGCTTGAAAAATGTCATCTGGCACCAAATTACCATTTTACTCCTGGTGTATTGTGCTCACTTTTGCTGCAGCTGCTTTATCACATGAGCGTCTAATTTTACACTTTCATCAACTATTCCACATGTATCACCTTTACATTTCCTCTTAAATAGCTTCAAATTTAAATTATATGATTTATTCTTCATAATGTGACAGAGAACTTATTCTTTATCTACTTTCTTTCACCCTTCTCTGAAGTTTTATCACACTGATCTTTTGTGTGAAGTATTGAAATGAACACATTATTATTGTGGTGTCAGATACATATTTTTCTACACCCTTTCCTGTACTTCAATAATTTTGTATATATTAATTATCTTCTTTCTTATACCATTAGCTTTCGATACAGGTCAGTTTAATTGTCTCTGTTGAGTGTTTTAAATGAGACTAATGAGGATTTTATGTGTCATTGCTCTTTTTATGAAGCTCATGTGTCTGTGTCCCTCGTTCCTGATTCATTCTTTAATTTGTGTAATGTAAAGAAACCTTCTCGAGGCCGATTTTATTCGGAAACCCTGGGAGAGAAGTTATTTTCTTGCCTGGTGACGTTATAAAGCAAAGCAACATGCGGATGTATATTTTAAAACTGAACATCTTGACCAGAATGTAAAATAAAACTAAATGTTCTCCTGCACCACATGATAGAGTCCTTTAAAGAAAGAATATAAGTGGAAATATAGGTGTACCAAGGCAAAGCTGTGAAGTCGTGTTGCACCTTCTGGTGATGTTGCACGTAGGAGAAAAAAGCCATATGTGAATTAATCCTGTGATTTTTGACACAGCACCTGAAACCCAGGCACAAAGCGTGGGGGTCTACCTGTTCGATTTACCAACCATCACTATTTTTAACCGTGAAGTGTGACTGCAGCGACACCGGAATCGGAAGAAAAATAGACTTTTGAGTCACAGCACCGACTGGAGATGGACTGGATCCGTGGAACTATATATAGTGGGAGCACAACTGGACGCTTGGTGTGACAGGCAGAGACCATAAAAGCGATCAGGCCAGAGAGGGACAGCATATGCCTGGGATTATGAGCAACCAGCCCTGCTTTAGTCAGGGAACACACCCTCTCCTGCAGCTGTCTCACATGCTGTATTTGCAATCTACTATCAATGACTTAATCAGTTTGGGCCCTCGCAGCCTGTCTGTCTCTGTCCCTCTGAAACTGGACGAGGGAATCTTTACCTTGACTAACTTGTGTTACTCGTGTGTGTGTGTGTGTGTGTGTGTGTGTGTGTGATGCAGATTCCGAGGTTGTTTTACGTGCGTGTGTGTGTTGTTTTGATTGACTTGACACGAGGTCCGCTCATTTGCCCGTCAGTTTTGTTTGTTGTTGACATTAATGCAAAGGATGCATGAATAATCGATGCGTGTGCTTTCTGTTCTAACAGCTGAAAGGCTTCTGATAACAGGCTTTTACCTGCAATTAACCACTATTATCATTATTGATTTGTCTTTTTGCAGTTGATCGATTAATCTTGTTTGTCCGACCGACAGAAGAATGTCAATTTGAAGTTTTTCAAAACAAACACAAGCAACTGAAGCTGAAGCTGGTGAATGTTTGGTTATTTTTCCTTTTGAGAAAATGTATTCACAGCAATTTCCATAACTTTTTTTAAACTTTCAAATCTGATTAATGGCTTACCTGCGCAATAAACGTCTTTTTATTTGCTCACCTTGTTGCTTTAAAAATAAAAAATAAAAAAAATCATTCAGGGATAATTGCAACTAGATGCAGCTCATAAAGACAGAGTGTGTTATCTCCATGTTCAGCGTGTGTTCAGGCCGTAAAGGACATTTAACCCAAAGACAACTTGACGTCATGATGACAGATAAACCTTGAACTGAGCTGCGTTTGCATCTTGGTCAAATTCAGCTCATCTGGTGTATTTATCGATGGATGAACTGACTCCGCCCGTGTGTTTGTGAAAGGCAGCAGCTACCTGAGATGAGATTAGGGCAGTGCCACGATTAAGTGCTGCTGTGTTAATGTAGCCGGCGGCCCTGCTGTAATCTCTGAGTGGCTCTCTGCAGACTGCTGGCAGCGAGGCCCCGGGACACACACACACACACACACACACACACACACACACACACACACACACACACACACACACACACACGCACACACACGCACACACACACACACACACACACACACACACACACACACACACACACACACACACCCTGAAAGCCCTGATTTCCTGAGCTCTGAGCTGTGAACTCTCTGCTCTGACTTAATTTCTTGCTTTTACCTGGAAACATCTTCGTGCTGCTGCTTGATGCCTAAAACCTCCTGGATGTGTTATGAATACATTGAAATATGTAAATCACGTTTAATTAATTACAGAGATGTTCGTTTCCCCATTAGAGCTGAAACAGTATATAGGGAAAATATGGAAGTCATATTTTTTTTTATGTGCTCATTGTACTTTATATTTTATTTATTTGTTTGCGTATGAAATGATTATAACCTACTTTGTTGAATAGTACAATATACTCATAAAATGTTGTGGATGTTAACACTAGGATTAGAATCTGGCATGAATATATATACAAATTAAACATTTGTTGAACACATCACAAACGACATATGACCATCTACCATATACAGAACATATAGTACTGTACTGTGTATATATGTATATGAAATATGAGATTAGCAATAACGCTGAAAGAAGAACACTTTATGTTTATATTTACATATAATGTGTGAGTTCAGAAATTGTAAATTATATAAATTCTTATACATCATGCATAAAGATTTTATACATGGTTCTTTTAAACTGTTCTTTTTTCCTTATGTTTATTATTTGTAATCCTTAATTTGCCAGACATGAAGCCGAGCTGCATTCATACTAAAAACCGGGGGTTATTATAGATATTCTGCTTCTATTTGAGGTATAATTTTAATTAATTTAATTCAGCAGCAACGGAACACGACCATAATCATTTCCCTCCCTCATCAGTAATATTCGCATATTAATATTTACAGCATCATTTCTTTCTCTTTTTTGACACCTTCCTTTGTCTCTGACACAAACTTTAAAATGCCAAACACACTCGAGTGAGCTCTTCCTCGTCAATTATCCCTGATCAATTAGTGCATGGAGATAATATCACGGCTGACATGGGGGGTCTGCCTCTGCCTAGTCTGCACAGGTTGACCCCCGCCCACTCGGCTGATGCCTCGGGGGATCGGGGGCCTGAGCCTGTTGTTATGCATCCATTAGCCTTAACAACAGGGAGGATAAACCTGCCACTCAGGTGCAGACTGAATTTAAACACATTCACACCAATTACAGTGGATTCTGCTGCACGGCCCGAAGGGGAATGAGCCGGAGTGAGAAGGAAATAAGTCAAACACAAATCAGACGTGTTTGTTTGGAGTAAAAAAGGCACAGAAATGTGAGGTGAAGTGAAAAAAACAACAGCTGTGGGGCTTTAATAAGACAATGCAGTGATTTTCTTTTTATTTCAGAACGAGCTGAAGTCGCTTTTAAAACCGTGGGAAGAACCAGAAATATTTGCCTTGAGGTCCAACCTTTGCTTCTCGAGCATAAGAGAATATTTCAAAACATTCAGCCTGAACAAAGCACATAAATATATACACCTCTGGAACATGTTTCCTCTGAAGAGCTAAAAATGGATCGGCGGGTCATGGTGATTGACCCCTCGGAGAAGAACCTCTTCCTCCTAAAACAGGGGAAATCTCTATTTATAAGATGGGACTCTTTTCCAGCTATAAATACCAGGAGTTATCGTCAAGGTTTGGTCTCTTAAAGATTTTCACCTGATAACTTTGATTAATGTCCGAGCAAGAGGCCGTCCGGTATCACTGGTTAAATATACCAGAGCCGTTCAGCACTCACCCGCAGAAGTGAATAAACCTGAGGTCATTCATGTGTTATTGTGCATATGAGCTGCACACTCAGCTGTGAAAATACACAAAATCAAGTGTCACCATTGTTTAATGGAGGTGTAGTAACCCTAATGAATTCTAATGGTCTCCCTGTCATTAATCAGGAGAGACTAAACCATTAACAGACAGGATGTCCAGAGCATAAACTGCGCTCCCATGCTGCGAAAACAAGGCGCGGAGTGTGTAACGCCGACGAGGGAGATTACCTCCATTCTGTCTGGGCCAGGAAGTTCGGGTCACGGCCCTGCGCTGCCCGGCTTCCAGGTGAGCAACCGGTGCTGCCGGGGGCCCATCCGACTCCATGTGGAAGTGGGAAAAACAAACAGAGGCAGAGCCGTGTAACACAGAACCGACGCTGGAGGAACGGCAGGGTTGTGCCGTGTGGAAAAACCTTTGGAAAGTGAAATTGTGTTGAAGCATTTTCATTGTTTTCATTGTTAAATCACTGAAAAGTCACCGGTGTGTCTTCTGGATGACAGAACCTTTGATTTAGAGAATAAAACGTACGTAATTTGATCTTAAAATAAAGTGATTGTGTTGCCCTACATGTCTCTGCATGAGGAAGTAGAAAGTTTCATCAGAGTTCACTCCAAACAATAAATACAAGAGAGGGTTTCTTTTCAAAACATTTATTTCTCAAAAGTGCAAAAAAGTATAAAAACACCTTCAGTATATACACAAAGTTTAAAATAGTGACTGTACAATAGTTGTTATCGCAAAAATGAATTCATATCCCTTCAGGAGAGGAAATTGAAACCAGTGTTAAAATAGTTTATGGCTTTATTAACTGTCTTTACACAGATACAGTACAAAGTGTTCTACAAAACTGCATTTCATAATCTCATGGGCATCTCTGTCGGTAGTGGAAAAAAGAATTAAAAAAAATAAAAAAACATTTTTGTTCAAATTTAGCTGCAGAGATTTGAGGTCAGATCATGTGTCCGTGCAGCGGGGGGGAACAGGCCGGCCGGGAGGTTAGGAGTTGTTGTAGCTACAGTAATACACAGCTGTGCTGGCGTCTGACAGCACCGATGATATGAGGCTCTCAGGTCCTTGCATGCCAGCCTCGTGCGGCCCATAGGCCAGGCCTGTCATGTCCGCACGCGCTGAGGAGGAACTCAAATACTGCTCGAACTCGCTGCGGTCCACCTCGGCCAGCAGCTCCGAGTGGTGCATCTGCTCCACGCTGTCTGCAGAGTGGGGGTGAGAGTCAGGCGGAGGGGAGAGCTGTCCTGCCCCCCCAGGATGCCGTTTAGAGTGGCTGGGACTGCAGTGCTGGGTGTAGTACATGGCCAGAGGATTGGGGCATCCCATGTAGGAAGGCTGCTCTGGAGCCGAGGCGGCGTGTCGGTGCAGGACGGAGTTGCCGTGGTGGTTGGAGTGGGGCTCCTGGGGCTGGTACTCTGCCGCCTGGGAGTGGTAAGCGTAGGCAGGTATCATGTGGCAATCCTCTTGTGAGTGTTGAGGGAAGAACATGGAGTCTGACTCCACGGCGTCCAGAGGAGAGGTGTCAGGTGTGGGGAGGCTGTAGTTTTCATAAGAGGGGCCCCCGAGGGCCTCCCGGTAGTGACTGAGCTGCTGTGGAGGAAGCTGGAAGCCGTGCTCGTGGTAGCCCAGGCCCAGGCTGTCCACACACACCCTGCCGTCTCCGGGCATCCCCGCGGCCTGGTGGTCGCCCACGCCGTGGACCAGAAAGCCAGGGTCCAGCCTCTTAATCCTCTTCACCTGCTTCCGCCGCCGGGGCCTGTACTTGTAGTTGGGGTGATCCTGCATGTGCTGAACCCGCAGCCGCTCGGCCTCCTCCACAAAGGGCTGCTTTTCTGTGACAGGAAGGGCTTTCCATGATTTCCCTGCAGGTCAAGAGGAGAGTGCACATCAGTGATATGTCAGCAGATAGTGTGCACAGCCTGGTGATGCACACTAAAATAGCTCGTTGCCATTTGAGGGGACAGTGACAGGTTTTTTGAGGTTAAGCTCAACTCAGGCACTGTAACTTTTCACCTGCTTCCAGTGATTGGAAACGCACTGTTGTTTAAGTAGAGCGAGAATAAAACCCCATGCAATTTAAAACTTAAAAAACAAGCCTCTAAAATTCAGAAGCAGCTTGGACAGAAAACACGTGACGCTACAATAACCCTGTGTAGATCTATGATGCAGGGAAGCAGCACAATGAGGATTGAATATAATATAAAATGACTCACCCAACATTTTGCTCAGCTCTGCGTTGTGCAGGTCCGGGTTTTGCTGCGCCAGCCTCTTGCGCTCATCCTTCGCCCAGACCATGAACGCGTTCATGGGCCGTCGGATCCGCGGCTCGCTCTTGCCGCGGTTCTGGCTGCCGGAGCCGGACGCGCACGGCTCGCTCTTCACCTTGGCGTCGCCGAGAGGACTGAGGGGGTCGGCCCACTGACAGTGTCCCATTCCAGGCATCATGACTGACATCGCACACCTTGCCTGGGTCTGATCGTCGCTGGCGTAACCCGCATCGGGACTGCTCATCTCTGTCCAGCTGGGAGGGTTTGAGGAGCCACCGGACAGCGCGCAGCACAGAGGCGACAGCAGTCTACACCGAGGACACGCGGATGAAGAGGAGGAAGAGGAGAAAAAAAACTTATGGAGACAAGTGTTTCTGGCTTTCAAGCTGCGGGTGAAAAACAACGCGTCGCATCCACGGGCCACTTCCAAGAGCTGCCTAGGAACCGAAGGGTACCGACTACATAGCGCTGAGTGTGGAGGTTGGTGTGCTATAAACTCACAGGCAGCCAATCAGCGTGTGGGGGGTGTGCCCGCTACTACAAAGGTGTAAAAAAGTTGAGAGTTCCCCGCCTCCGAGCTGCGACCCTTGTTTGGAGAGAGAAGAGCCTCTGGAGGACAGGACGCGGAGAAATAAGGCAAAACTCTCCACGATGAGTCTTTAAAACATGTGCACGAATTAGTTTTACAGCAAGTAAATGAAGACTTGATATGAGGAGGCTTTAATGCACGTTGAAGGTTTTTTTTAAATGGCACCGTGTGTCTGTGCTGTGAGATGCTTCTCGTGCGTAAAGAGGTGAAACCGATTCCCTCTGTAATCCACAATAACGTTTATTTAGACCGCCGCTTCCCGTCCAGTTTTAATTCTCACTCCTGTATTAGACTGTTAACGATGCTCAGACATCAATACACTCCATCATGCGCGTGTGTATTGGGGCGGATGACTGTGTTAGGATCTTGAATATCAGGTTCACGCGTGCAGGATCGCAACTTTTACGCACGGCGGATTGAGACGTTCTTTGACTGGAGCTTAACGAGCTGCACAAAAGGCGTCAATTGGGCGATTTTAATCTTCAAAAGGGGGAAATCATCAAGAGGGGAGAAAGCTTAAATAAACCATCCCATAGTTTTTTAATGGATGTCAACAGATGTCGTGATACTGTTGTCTCAGGCCGTGACGTCCAAATGTCATCATGGTTTCTCCTGATGCTGATACACAGTTTTCACCCTCGTAGACGTCGGTCTGGGATGTTAATGAACCAAATAAACGGCTGATTGATTAAATGAAGGGCGTTAAATACTCTTAATGCCATTTTTCTTATCACATTAAGTGATACAAAGAAACCCAAAATATCATTGTCTATTCTCGTTTTCATTCAATGGGAATAATCAAAAACTACATATTTAAACCAACTATTTTAGGATTTGATTCCCAGTTATTATACTTCTTTCAACAAATCAAAGCTTTAAGTCTATTATGTCTGAGACAAATCATTTTACTATTCGGTGCTATTCAGTTCATTGTCTACTTTTTCAAGATTAAAGTCAAAATCAAAGTCAGTTTTATCTTATCTTTATAAGGACATAGAAATGCAGTTTCTCTCAGACCCGCAGTGTAAACAAGTTCACATGCAAACACAACAGAGCTCAACACAATGAATAAGAGCTAAAACACGATGAATAATATTTTGTGTGAGTTCAAAAAGATAAAACTGAATAAATCTAATTCTCTGTGCAAAGAATAAATGTTCCACAAAGATATTCCTCCCCAAGACTTGAGGATTTGCAGTTTCACACAGAGCTTTAGGTGAAACTTTTGGATTCAGATTCATACTTTGTTGAATATGTGCAGATGACATAAGCCAGTCGTCAACTGTTAACCGCATCAGCTCTTGTGTCGCACACGTGTGACCAACAGAAATGTGTGAGAATGTGTTTCCTTGTTATCGGAGCAGCTGCTTCAGACCGGCACGGTGACACGAGGTAAAAGGTTAAAGCAACCTGTAGCACCTCGAACACACACTCAGTGTGTTTATGTAGCAGAGAAGTGAAGCCCCTGTTTGTGGCCAGAAATCCAAACATGGGCCTACAGGCCTGCAGGCGTCCTTATCAGAGCCAGCAGGCCTCGACCTGTCAGCTCCATCTTTTTCTCGGACCGTTCCCATCTCGATGTGCTCGGTGGGCCCTCTGACTCGTCAAAAGGGGCTGACAGAAATATGAGAGATGCTTATGCAACCTTTTCGTGCCCCCGTGCAGACACCGGCAGGGACTCCAGAGCACACTAGGTGACCCTCTGGGGGTTGGAGGGAGGGTGTTTTGGATGGAGGTCCAGCCAAGCTCGGCATGGGACAGGATCTGGGCCATAACACTGTCATCGTCTATTTTACCGCCGATGACCTGATAGGGTTTTCCCCCCTTCGACCCTGCATCGAGAGAGAGAGAGAGGGAGGGAGGCTGTGCGTGTTGTGTGTCTGTGTGACTGCGTGTGTTGACATGGGCGTGGGTATGAGTGTGCCCTGGACGCCTCTCTCTCCCGCTCTCTCTCGCTGCGTGGGAGTGAAAAACCCTGGCTTTTGATGGGAGAAGTCATAAAGTCTGGAGTCGTAGCCACATTTCCTCTACAAGGTGAGGTTCAGAGTCAGCCAAAAGGAGGGGAGAAGGGAGGTGACACGCCTCGTACACCCCCCTCCCCTCCACCGCCGCCTTCCATTCCTCCCCCCCTGTCCCTCCACCAAGTCCCCCACCCCGTGCCTGGGGAGTCTGGAGCTGGGTGGGGGCCAGGGCTCTCGACGCCAGCCTCTGGACTCTACGCTCAGGGAGAGGTCACTTGGCTTGCTTACACAATGGCATTATCTCAGTTCCAGCTTCGGCTACTGCCGCGGTGAGCACTTCCTGTCCCTCTGCAAGCACTTCCTGTCCTTGGCGCAGCAGCACAAACTGTCCGCCTTCCAAGCCAGTTCTGAAACGCAGTGGAGCTGCTGGTCGCCAGTCTTGTCTGTGGGTGGCTTTCTTGGGAATTGCACAATGTGTTTGCTGGCTCCTTTGTGCCGAGCAGCCAGGCAGCGGTGTTAGTTTAAATCACAGGGACGGAAGGTATATATATGTTAGCACTCTGCGCTGATCCCCCGAGCCGCTCAAGCTGCACATGGCCCAAAGTGGACAAAGCCACAGAAAGGCAGAGTTGTGAGTTTGAACAATACCCAGCTAATTAGCAGTACATGTTTTTGGGTATTCTGCCCTTTTCTCCAGATCTCACTCTCTCTCTAGTAGATTAAGCAACTGGGAGGAAAGGAAAAATACCAGATACTCACTGGGAGCAGCTTCTTAAAATCTGCTCTTTGAAGTCTCTCTGAAAATGGAATCTCTATTGGTTTTGGACTTTTGATCACCTAAAACAAGAAACTTAATGACGTCACTTTGGGCTTGGGGAGATCGTGATTGGCTCTCTGACACTTTATGGGCAAAGTTGTGATCTAATCAAACCTCGACCGCCTGTTCCTGCTCGACTCTGCTTGAGTGTTAAGCTTTGACGGTACAATGAAACGTTACATGTTCATATGTTCTCACAGATGAGGTGTTTTCAGTGAATAACTCAAACTTTAAAACTGCATTAATTGACGTTTTGGCAACTTTGGTGCAGCAGAACAACAACAATGGTGATTAAAAAGTTGCCATGGTGACCATGCTAGAACAAATTCACCTGTTTATACAGACAAGGAGCAATATTAGCATTCGTATGAAGCCATATTTTTGGTCACCTGATTAATGTACAAAATGCTGAATCTTCAACGATATCTGCTAACTTTGTCTGCTGCAGCCAAAATGAAATCATTCATCATGAGAGCAATAACTTTTCATCCAAAAAGTAAAGTTGTGGGCGGGTAAACCGGATGCTAAAACTATCTTGTCCAAGGGAAAACAGCATCAAGTGATATATTATAAAAAAATATAAAAAAATATTGATTAGCTTTGAAAAAAATGGGGTCTCCAACGCTACAGGAATAACAATCAAAACTAATTTAGTTAGGTTTGTCAAACTAATAAATGATCTATATTAAAAATCGACCGTTGCCACCCTACATCAAATCCACACAATATTTCTTTTGTTGTCTGTACTGTGGGCTATTGTAGCTTTGTTAGAGCTGGAGAATAAATGGGATGCCTCTCAGTTTGTGTATAGACATCTGTCATTATCAGCGGTGAGATAGTGATTGTTTAGACTGTCTGATTAGACTATGACTTCCTCCAACACCTGCTCTGGAGAGGTGTTTCAGGATGGGGGGGAGCAGGGGGCCCGTGAGGAGACGAGAACGTGGAGGTTAAGGAGGGGAGAACATAACAGGTGTGTAGAAGAGGAGAGAGGAGAAAGAAACATCTTCTGTAAATAGAAATCACACCTTTTCCTTAAGATGAAAAGGTTCGGCGCTAATACTGTCACTCAGGGAAGTCAAATACGTCTCTGATCCGCTGTCGGCTGTCAGTCAAACGCTGACAGCCGAAGCCCGAGGACCATTCTCTGGGATACGTCAATGAAAATGTGTCACATTTAAAGATGTGGTTTTGGTCGTTGAGCTTCCGTATCCTGAAAATCACCCCATGCGGGGGATTGCAGATATGAGAGATCATCCATAGGTTAAGTCGGTTAAATCATTCACAAAAAGGATGTGAGAGTCTACGCTCGGTCATGTTTTTTCCCCAAGTCAACGTGCTTGACTCTTTGGTCACGAAAATTGGGGACTTGGAATTCTGGCCGGTGACACAAAATAGAAACTGAAATTAAACTGAAATTAAATGTATGTGTAATCCAGCTCTGTGGAGAGGGTACGGCACTGAGATGTCGTCTGCCTCAGACAAGTGAAGCAGCAGAGGAAACTGTCTCGTCTCATTGTTCTGGAGGAATTAATCTGTTGGAGATCTGCTGGGAATCAGGTGGGAATCTGCTCGACCCCGTGGTATTTATTGGCTGTTTGAGTTGATATCTTCGCCCTCATCATCCTGCCCCCTGCGTCGTGAAGATGCCCCCGGTGATAAAACTGCTTCTTGTTTGTATCTGCTGCTCAGTTTGGAGAAGAGCACATCCTCCTTATCTCCTCGCCTCGCCCTCATTCTCTGTCTGTTTTATTAAACTGAAGTCCAAGACAAATCTTAAATATGCCTTTAGTCATGCTAGCATGAGGATGTTTGGAAACATTTCACCACAAGCTGTGGTGACCTCTGGGTTTGCACGCCGCCACGGGTCAGCCAACAATAAAACGGAAGCAACAAGTAAAATAATCAAAGTCTCTTTCCTGAGAACATCCATGGTGCTGGAGTTTCAATGGGGCGACTTAGATACTGCAATAAAAAAATTAAAATGTCAAGGATATTGGGTTAGGTTTCAAAGTATAGAACATTTATAAAATAGACATTTCTTAACAATAAAAAAGTGTTTAAACAACAAAGATAATTATTCAAAGTCAACCATTTCCATTTTAGGTAAAAATTGGCATTAATATTGTTTACAAATGTGTAAGTCAGAATACTCCTCTTATTTTAGTTCCACAAATCATGAAAGTAAAAACCCTATAAATACAACATCTTGATTAACTGATGAATCACCATTAGTGAGCGGGGGGGAGGGGAAACCCAGTTTTCCTCAGTGAAACTAACAGGGAGGTCAGACACACAGGGGAGCGGACTTTCATCTCTTCACTTCTCCTCGCCCGACCCTAATCCGAGCAGCGCATTGTCCTGACGGAGGCTAATTGAGACCCGTGTTTATCATTTTTATGACTTTATCCATGAAGACAGAGGTACGGGGCACTTCCTGTTCTCCAGGTTCCCTGACAGACCAGTCGCGTTATTAGGGTCAAACTCAGCTCCCATCTCGCCGTGGCATTGTTTCCAGTGGTGCAATGACCATTCCCAAACTGATAAGAATTGTCTATTTTTGGTCTGTCTTTTTTTTTGTTCTTGTCCTTGACATATGAGTGTGAGCCCGAAATATCTTTTTTACTCTTTTTTTAAGAGAACAAATCATAAAATGAACTGTAGTATATAATAAAGCATATTTTTGATTATTTTATGCCAACAAAGGGATGAATTTACTCCCCTGAACAATAACCAGTCCGCAAACTAAACACTAAAGTCATACTAACTCACTTACTGAAGGCTTTGTATGGTAAAATAAGGAACTGTGGTGAAAACACAACTGAACGATTATGTCCAAGCTGCATTATTGTTTTCCTGACAGCAGCATAAATACCACTCTCCACAACTTGACCTACATTTGACCCCTCCACCCAAAGAAGTCCCTGAGTTCATCCAATCTGTTTTGCAACGCGATGATGATGCAGACTGAAGAGATTAATACACTTTCCCTCCCGAGTAAATGGAAATCAGAATATCCAGACTTCAAAATCCGTATCTGATGCCTTCGGGACGAAAACGGAGAGTTAATTACTAATCAAACGGTCCAGACTAGAATTTTTAGAAGCAAGGGGCGAGACAGTGAGGCCTTTGTGAATGACAGTCAGGGTGTGAATTGATCCTTCACTTGCTCAAACACGTCCAATCCTTTCATGTGTGGCCTTTGCCTTGTCGAGGCGCTAAAGTGTCACGGCAGAACAAAACGCAGATACCCCCGAGGGTGCTAACGGGACGCCATGTCGGCCCGGGACGAGCGGCGCTGATCAATAACAGCGTGTGTGATCAGTGCACCGAGCAAGAATCTGGATCAATAGAGGTGAGCGAGGCGGCCGCAGAGATAAGAGGAGAAGATCATGGAAACCCATCCTGAGCTGTGGTGCAGACAAATAACATTTGGGATCTTTGGGGATTTTTCTTTTATTCTTGCAGAACAAATACTCCAAACTCATTTCTGGAACTTCCTCTAGGTGCTGCAACTTCTGCTTTGACGGCCTGCGGTTAAAAACTCCTTAATGCTGTTTTCCCGCATCAACTTTGATCTTTACGCTGCGTAATACCGATGCAACACCTTTATGTGATCTCGGTCATGGTCCAAATATCCAACGAGCAGAAATGTGCGGACGACAACACTCGTCAGACGCTGTTGTGCTCAAGTGAGAGAGGACTGAGGAATGCACGTTGTGTTGTTTTCACACGGCTGTGGTTTTATGGAGGAAATGCACTGAGTGTGTGAGTGCTTCCTCCGTACGTTGTTCCCTTTTTCACCAACGCAGTTCAGAAACAAGTAGCACTGATAGGAAAAACCGGCCCAGCTTCACTCGTATTCACATTTTTCTGTAGAATGGTTATTTTTCTTCGGGATAAAGAGGCAGAAACAAGCTCGAGGCTCATCCCCATCATGAAACCGAAAAATGTGAACAGTGTCATGTGAACAGCGGTGTCAGGTGGAAGGAGCATCAATCTCAGGTGTGAAATCGTTGCTTTCACCTTTTTTTAATTTTCTCTGTGACAATTAAAAGTGAGCACCGATATTAACATGTTCCAAAAATAAGACGAAACCTTCTGGCTCCTGTGACTCGGAGTGAAACGTGCTCCATGAGATTATTTTATCAATACATTATCTCACATGTCTGGCCTATCTTCCACTTCAAGGAGTTCCTGTGTTTGACTGAACCTCCTGATGGAGATTATCTCCCCGGTTCATTTACACACAATGGTCTGGACCATCAATATCTTTGCTTTACCTGAGGTTGTAATTCACTGCAGCATCGCTTTAAAGGAATAGTTCGGGGAAACGTGGTTATTCGCTTTCTTTCAGAGAGTTAGATAAGAATATTGATACTTGCATGATCGATATTAAGCTACTGTCAGCAGCTAGTTAGTGAAGCTTACACTAAAGTGAGTGGAAACAAGGGGAATCAACTGGTTTAGCTCCGTCCAAAATTCAAAAACACACCCACCAGTGGCTCCAAAGTTCACAAATACCACATATCACATATCAGATTTCTCATTTTGTTAAATAGAAATCAAAAAAGAGTCATGGAGGTAATGGTTTCACTGATATCTCTGAGTTTGTGCAATCCAAATACAAATCGGGACCTAGTGGATTTAAATGTGGTTTCATGGGGGGGGGGATATTTAGCCTTTTTAGAGATATGTGCCATTCTCTTTACTACATATTCAGTTTGTGTACAAATCCATACTACTGAACTACAGATAAGTATGTTTCAGCCTGAACAAAGCCAGGCTCACTGTTTCCCTTTGTTTCCAGTCTTTCAGCTAAGCTAAGATAATCATCTCCTCTCGCACCATAGTTAGCAGAGCACAGACATGAGAGCGGTACTTACTTATTATCTAATAATGGCAAGAAGGCAAATAGCCAGAGAAAGCATATATTTCCCAAGTATTAAATTGCATTTGCTTTAAAAAACTTTGCATAGTAGATATGATTATATCAGAACAATAGTGATTTTGATCCTCCTGATTAGATTCCCAGCTTCCAATCCCATTTCAGCAAACAGAGTCAGATGACCAGCGTCCCTCCCGTGATTATTCCTATATGATAACATGGGAAAAGCTCATATCAGGAAACTCAGGGGAAAGTCCCCCCTCCTGATATCATCACTAACTGCATCCACACAAAAGCCTGCTACCTACGCTGACATGCTGCAGTGTGGGAAACAATGGAGACCCGGGAGGACGCTATGTGCAGCTGAAAAATGGCATCCACATATTCTGATCAGTGCCCGTGGTGCAGACGCTGAACTCTGCAGTAACCTGCTGCAGCGGCAGGTTGGGCTCTTTTGGCTCCACACCATCCAAAACATGTGTTATCGCTGCAGGCTGTTGAGCTGGGGCGTTATCAGATGGCCTTATGGCCTTACAATAACATGGGCTCTATCATGCCTTAGCAGACCTGTATCTGGCAGCAGTGTCATAGAACAACAATAAATACAGCCCGCACATAAAGTTACTCAAGATGCACCTTTAAGCTGCGATGGAAATGTCTTGAATCTGCAAAAAAATCTGACTACGGACGATTCATGAGGTTAAAGAGCAGAAGAGTGTAGATCCAGGCATAAGAAAATGAGGAGAGGGAGATTTTTTCCATTTTACAATTTGAGAATAAAGTTGAAATGTTGGAATCTAAAAAAAAATCTTTCCTGACTTTTCATCTTCAATTCTGAATTACAAAAAAATCCTCCCCTGATTTAATTCGACTTTATTCTCGATATTTAAACTTTTTTTTTCTCTACATTTAGATTTATAATACCAAATACTTTATTCTCATTATATATACTTTTTATTTGGCATTCCAACTTTATTCTAAATTTTTTATCTTTTTTCTCGACATTTGGACTAAATTTGCGAAATACAAAAACAGAATCCTCTGATTTAGTTCAACTTTTTTTCCTGACATTTCCATTTCATTCTGAAAATGTAAAAGGAAAATTCTTGGCTGTAATAATCCTCCATATAAAAGACACTGTCAAATTCATCTTATTGCTTAAAGATGTTGAGAAGCTAAAGATGAATATAAGTCAAAGGTTACATCAGTTTGACGCCTCAGCTTTAACCTCACGCGATCTCCTGTCGCGTTACAAAGTTCAGATTTACAGAGTAAATCAAAGCGGACGATTTCCTGAGCTCGGAGGAAAACCCCTCAGAGGAGAATGATATTGTCCCAGTGTGCCCACCGCTTCCTCCCAGATAAATAAATACATAAATAAAAACACGCCTGGCCACTTCAGATTTATTGTTCCTCTGCAGGCTGTGAAGTAGTTGTTATATTGTTTATAATAAATAAGTCCATTAACAGATTTGGCCCAGGTGGGTGACAGGGGCCCTCTTTGATATCCTCCCGGCCCCCCCAGCAGGCACCTAGATCCCAGCGGGGCCAGAATACTTCCATTTAAGGCCAAGGGAAAAGAGAGACCACATAGGCTAGTGTTGGTCTGACTGGGCCGAGACCGTGTCACGTTTTCTGGAGTGATAAGAGCCGGAGCAGGAAGCTGTGAGAGGGGCAGGAAGGAAGAGAGCTCAGGGTCTGGAAGGAGAGAGCTGAGCTGTGGAGACAGAGGATGAGGGCAACAGGAGTTGTAGAGCAGAGCAAAAATACATTTAAAAGTAAGAAAATGCACCAAATCTAGAATATATAGAGGTTATTGCTCTGTGCATGCAGCTCTGTGTTTCATGCATGCAGACAGGTGGAGGGGGAGGGGGGTTATAGTGCTGCTGGGAAATGCAGAGGGAACCTGGGGTCCAGAGGGGAAGTGAGCAGATGGCTAAATATGCTCTGAAAGGCCACACTAGCATACACCTGCTTCCCGCAATCAAACAGGCGACACAATCATGACGATATCAAGCGCCGGGCTTTTGTCTGTTTGCAGACGACCAAGAAGAAACACGTGCAACTGCTGCTTGGACCAAAACTCTGCTGCACCAGTTGAACACTTAGGTGTTGAACTAAAGTGACACTGAGGTTTCACTCAGGGTTTGTGAAACTGGATAGTGCACGAGGAGGCGACGTCTTTCGTGCATGCACCAGATAATATTTTTTTTTGTGCATCTTTGATCTTGTGTGTCTTGTCTTCATTGAGGATTGATTTACTATTGTGATTTGTTGAACTTAGGGGGAGGGTCATGAATAAGTCTGCCTGTCTTGCACATGCAAAAAAAATCACCTAAATGCAACTTTTTACATGCAAACACAGATTTTAAGTTATTACCAAACTGTTTTTGTCCCTGTCTGTTGGATGGTTGTTGGTTTGTATATTTGTGAGCAAAATTACATAGAAACAAGTATACAAGGATACAAGGATACGGTACATGAGTCAGTTAAGAGCCCATTGAATTTTGGTAAGGCTCGGGATCAGGGGGCGGATCAAGGAATGTTTTATTTTTAGTTCTTTAACGTTGCGAAATCAGCATTTTTCACAATTTTCACAAAATCCTTCCGAGAATAATTCATGAAAAATGAATATTTTAAGGCATATTTAAAGAACTTGTGCAGTTTGATTGAATTTAAGGGGACTGTTGGGCCTTGGCGGACGTACGTACTCCTCTGCGTGCATTTCTTTGTTTTCAACTATATTTGTTAAAGTACAACCATTCATGAAATCAGACTTTCGTTCAATGTAAACAAGAAGGAAAATAAAAGCACCTCATTGGCCGTCAGTTTACGACACGAGCTCAGCTGTAAGTATGAAACAGTCTGGTTTCAAACAACCGTTCACGACTCAGCTCCGGCGGTTGACTTCCACCGTTTGAGAACTCCCCCTTTTTAATCAATCTGTTCATCTAAAAAGGATTTCTCTATTTTGAGATTTTAATCCAGTGTCTGAGTTAATCTCTGAAACTCCAGGGATTGGAGGAGGGGACGGACGAGGCATCAAAGCCACTCAACC
The DNA here is from genome assembly GCF_009819705.1 of Hippoglossus hippoglossus. Lineage (NCBI taxonomy): Eukaryota > Metazoa > Chordata > Actinopteri > Pleuronectiformes > Pleuronectidae > Hippoglossus > Hippoglossus hippoglossus. The sequence goes on along the minus strand of NC_047170.1, from coordinate 15,049,276 downwards.
TCAGCCCTGCTCTCACAATTACACCCACGAGGCATCAAGGCGACCAATAAATCACGCGCTCATAATGCCTCTCGGAAAATTAATTTTTTCGAGGCCCGGTGCTCGGTCATGTAGGTCAGATGGAGTCGCCGCCGGTTCGCTCGATTTCCAGTCATTTCCTCTTTTTTCAGTCGGATGAAAACACGGGACGGAAACAAGTGTGAATGACGGTCAAGCCTGTGTCGCGTCTTTAAAGACAAACGATCAGCTGCAAATAAACTGTGAGGTTTGACCTTTGAAAGCAGGGGCCACATGTGCTCGTGCAGCTTTAAAGCAAATACACACTCAAATCAATGTGACATTACACCTGAATCAAAGTGTATTAATGTCTTCCTGTGTCGCAGACCTGCAGGGTTTCTTCACTTATGTGTTTTACAGATGCTTTATGAACTCCGTCCCATTTGGACTGACTGCACAACAGATAGAGACCTCTGCTGGAGCTCAGAGGTACTATCCATAAACCAGACAGGCTTTTCTGCTCAACGTGTCGATATCTCATGAGCTGGTTGCACAAATAATGTCTGACAAATATAACAGAGAATAAAAAGTAGATAAAAATCTTTATATCAGTCATGTATGTGTTTGCATGTTTCAGTTATAGATGTGTATGTTTGTTTCTGATGCACAATTATGCAGAAGAGGTTCCATTTATGAGGCAAACATCATTGTAAAAGTAGTTTAAAACAAAAGTATTTTACATCCCAAGTTTTTATTGTCTTAGAGAGGTATGTAATTAAAAGGGTTTGAAAAAAGGAGATATTTTAAGCTGCATTTTGCTTCTCATACAATGTATGCACACACAAAGTACATCCTCACAAACTAAGAGTCACACTAAACTTTGCTTAACGAATTCATTTAAAATCTCACATTTCAATTCACTTTCATTCAAATGCGAAATAAAACAAAAAGCTATAGTAGCATGAAGTTATGACTCGTATAAAGATATTGCAGAAACTTTTGCTTTGTTTGTAATTCATTATAATGATGCAATAGAAAAATAAATCTTCACAGAGGGTTCGAAATAGCATTTTCTAAATTCTTCTACCCGGGACAGAGTCAGGGAGTCTAGCCTCCACTTGCCCTCTGAGGTCTTTATTAGAGGTCTATTACTGTAAAGCTGCTATCGGCTATTGGAAGAGAAGGGGGGGGGGGGGGGGGGGGGGGGGTGTCCCTGGCTGCCACTAAGCAGTAAATAAATATGAGCCTATTGTATTCCTGTAGCCTCACTGTCCTTGCTCTCCCATGCTGAGTAAACGCTCACATACAATGGGAGGCCGGACTGCCTTGTCATTCCTGATCCCTGCAGATTGCTCTTGCGGCTCCTCTGCCTGGGAAAGTGCGCGGCCGAGGGAAGAGGAAGCAATGAAAAGAGGATCTGACATTAGAATATTTTACTGCGTCTCATGCCAGAGGTGACGACCATCTGAGAGAACTTCTCACTTTTTGTCTGCATCGCTCAGACACGACCTGATGTGATGATGTCAACACGATCAGAAAAAACGTCAGCATATTCCTGAGGTGCAAAGAAACTGAGTACGTTTACTCAAGCACAGTTTTGAGGCAGTAGTACTCAGATAATTAATACTTCTTCTCTGTCACATTTCACTGGGAAATATTGTTCTTTTACACCACATTTACCTGATAACTGGAATTATTGACATCTTTGAAAAAGCTGCACATACACTAAAAATAAATCCAACTAGATATTTCTTGTCTGTTTTTGAGTTTTATTTTCTTGACACTGAATTGAAACAGTTCCCATTGTGGTTCCACCTGTTTTCACTGAAGTCGACTGGTTTCTTGAAGTTTTCTAGTGTAGAAAGCATTGTTCTCTCTTATTTCAAGATGTCTCATTATTGTTATTTCTAGAGAACAAGTGGATTTCTATTTAAAAAATCAGTGAATATTGATATAAACTGTATTAATTGAAACATTTTATTCACAGTAAAATCTACATTTTAATTAATAATGAAATATAATATAAGTCCCTTAAATAGGCCTGATTTTTTAAATCAAGATTCATGAATTATTCCCTGTGAAAATAGAGATAATGTCAGAAAACGCCCCGTCTCTCAATCCTGATCTGCATCAAATGGGTTCTTCCCTGACCCACACTGCTTCCCTCCACCAGGTATTGTGTAATCTTGCTTACAAACCAACCAACAGACAGGGGTGAAAACATAACCTCCTTGGAGGAGATGATAATATGAAAATACGAGCGGGCCCATCGTGCAGTACGGTTTTAATACCTGTTTACTTTAATCATCATCTTTAATCGTCTTTGAGAAGCGATTAAAGAAAGAAATTGAAAGTTGCGGAGCGCTGTGGCCTCCTCGGGCTGCCTGGTGGAGCTTCCTCTCCAGTTTCTCCACAGGAAGGGAGCTGACAGGGCTGCAAGGACTCACACTGTTCCTTGCATGAAAGCAGGAGCGAGGCCTTGAGTGAGGAAGGGGTGCGCGGCGTCGTGCCCTTGGGACAGCATTATTCAGGCCTGGGCATGAGGCGGCCATTACCAGGTACAAGGCGCGCGCTGCCGTCCTGTAATCACCGATGACATACACGGAGTAGTTTTCCAGATCGGTTTTCCTGTCCCTCCAGCTGTGAGTGGGGCAAACAGCACAGGAAGAATAACACAAGTCGCAGCCAGGCTCAGGGAATGTGGCCTTTACAAACACAGCACAAATAAAAAAAGTTAAAAGGCCCAGTGCTCTGCTCCTGAATGCCTGCGAGCGAGGGAAGTGAGGCTACGTCCTGAGAGAAGGTCTCACCTTCCTCAACGCCCCCACAGACTCAACAATAAGCCGCCAGTCAAACCAGAGGCTGTTGATTCAGAGTTACCTGCCACAGCAGCGGCTCAATGAAGGCCCCTTTTCTAACATGTATGTATTTTCTCTGAGTTTTACCTTGATCGCTGCTGTTTCTGGACACTAGAAGCTGTGGAAACACTGAATGATTCTCTGACTTGTAGGAGATGATTAGTGAGGGGCTTGACCGCGAGGACAAGATATTAGAGTCTGTATTTTTATGGCTCTGTGCTGGTACCAGTGTTTGGAGGCATTATGTATTTATATTGTCTTTACGTCCCATTCTTGTGAACTCAGTATCTCAAGAACGCCTTTTGAATGTGACATTTAAGGAACACCTCCAGGGAATTCTCTCAAGTTTGGTACAAACATTCATTTGGACTCAGGGATGAACTGATCAGACTTTGGTGGTCGAAAGGTGAAAGGTCAAGTTTGCTGTGACCTCACAACACACGTGTTTGGTGTCATGAAAAAACATCTCAGGAACACCTTGAGGGAATTTCTTCAAATTTGGTACAAACGTTCATTTGGATTAACTGATAAGATCTCAGTGACCTCATATTATTGTGAAGGCAATATTCCAGGAGCACCTGAAAAAACTGAAAGTGGATCAGAGAGACACACGGCCGCAGGGTGGTAATTCTCGCGTCCCGCTGTAACCACCATATCAGAGCATTATAACCAAAGTGATTTTACAGCCGCAGCTTAGCACACAGTACATTACCCCTCAGGTGCTGGCGGCCTGCTGCATGCACACAGTGCCCCACCTGCTGAGAGGCCGGTGTGCTGTCAGGCTTTGACTCGGCTAAGTCAATCAGCGGAGGTGTGAAAGACGCCACGTCAACACAAACTAACAGGTGCCCACTGACACGCTGGTGGTGGCGGAGACTGAGGGGATGGATGGAGTGAGGCTTTAATACAGTGTCACTGTATGGAAATGCTGCGTAGATGCAGACATGCACGTGCCCACATTACATGTAAATTTGAAACAGTTGCAGACTGGCAGTGTTCTTTTATTTTCATGAATATAAAGCAGATTCTTCTTATTTCAAACCTTCAATGACCTCTTGCAGCTTTATCTGTCACACACAGACAGACAGACAGACAGACACACACACACACACACACACACACACACACACACACACACACACACACACACACACACACACACACACACACACACACACACACAGATAAATGCCAAATATTAACATGGGACATGATTTCCTTCCAAATGCTTTTAAATCATAATTATTTCACAGTGGACTTCTTGGAAAACAGACATGGTCCAATAACAGCTCATCAAACTTAATGACCTAATAATTTTAAGTGTTTATATCATCTACACAACAACAAACACACAATAGCGAAACAATGTGAGCAGTGGATCAAACTTTGTGTTTCTCTATTCTAACATAAATTTATCCTTTTCGCACTTTAGCCACCTCGGCCACGATATCTGAGATTCGACCTCATCATAAAAACAAGATGGAAACAAGAAAGCATGACTCTAACGTCTTACTGGTCCAAGTATGTAAAGAAATCAAGTTACTTAACCTGAATGAAATAACGGTCTGATCTTTATTCTCTGTTTTAAATCTACAATACTGGACTTTACAGAGATTCTCTAGTTCCATGTCTTCTTTGAGAATCACCTACTGGTGAGGATGCAGATTTTCTGCCTGCGTCTTTTCACAGGACATCATGTGTGCAACCTTCAAGTGCATGTTTAAATTTCAGCTGGTGACTTTGTCAAAGAACGCCACTGTTTCACAAATTGCTGTGAAGGGCACAACAGCTGCGTGATGACAGAAAGTTTAGTTTTGTTCCAATGAAAAGGGCCTGATGGTCGAATAAGGGAAATGAAAAAACGTCACAACTAATATTAAAATATGATCATATCCTTAAATAGCTCTGGTGGGTGCATCCCTGCTCTGTGTGTGAATCAGATCAGACTCACTGCGGTCGAGGTCATGGACATAGTCACAGACTGAGTCACACAGCATCAGTGAGGAAGACGATGTGATGTCATTTCCTGTCAAAGCATCTGGTCGGAGCGACGCCGAACAACCTCATGTCTAAGTTGTGTTCATTTTTTGTCTATATGTATAAGTACATGTGGAACAGCGGCCCAGACACACACACACACACACACACACACACAGACTTGGGGCCAGCTTGAGGAAGGTGTTTGTGTTAATCATCCTCTGGGTGTTTGTTGACGGTCTCTTTGCTAAGAGATCCTGATAGAGTATTGTATCTTCCCAGCAGGTCACAGGGACACACCCAGCTCCTCTATTCTCTGCTGTTACAGTAATCATCTGTCTGCCGCTGCACCGACTGTCTGTCTCTTGGCTGGAAAACGCGGCTGAGGTCATAATAACCACGCAGGGTTGTTCTCTGTGGCCTCGTGCGCTCGCCAGTGAAACCTCCTCCACCTCGTTGGGACTTTCGTTCACGGCGGAGGCGTGACGACACAAACTATGATCAAATATTTATCACACAACTTGGAATGTTATGCATTTTTAGACTGGAAATCTTCAGTCACCTTTATTTTCCATTTGAAGATTTCAGATTTAGTAGAAAGGTTTTCATGACGACACACTCGTGTAGAAATTACTTCAAAAGCCAACTCTTCATACAAATTAATATGGGTTATTCAGTGTACAAGGTATATATATGTGTGTGTGTGTGTGTGTGTGTGTGTCCCTTTTACACACAAACCAAATTCAATTCAAATTAGTCTAAGACAAATATCCCAGTATGAATGGGGAAAAAAAGATTTAAACTTTTCCTTTTTTAACCTCTGGAAATAAAAAATATATAAAAGGAAAGAGACTGTTTTATTCAAGATGCAGCGGGTGTATAAACTGATTTAATCTGAAGTGACACAGACACAAACCTGTAAGAAATCCCTTTGTACCTCTGGTGTGATCAGGTTATAATAATCCGATAGTGCTTGATTAGACTGACTCATAATTAAGTGAGCAGACAGGCACATTCAATTCCAACAGAAGTTTCTCTGAGCTCATGGGAACTCTCGACAGTCGTGGAATAACTTTTTCATTTCCTCCTGCTCACTTTATAATTTATCCAGGATAGGAACCTGTCCAGTGTCACTTCAGACCTCTTCCTGTTTGAGTTTCCTCCTCAGCTGCAGAAAGAGCAGACCTCCCTGCAGGATAAAACTCGGATGAGCACTATCTGCAGAGAGCAGCCTGGGATTTACCCGAACGGCACTCGGCACAGGAAACTATCGCCGATCCTGGTGTAGGAGGTAACACAAGACAAACCTCATCACGGCTCCTGAAATGTCAAGAATGCAAAACCTATTTTTAAGTTTGGATAAAGTCGAGTTAACATTGGACCTGTTTATTCAACGTGTAAAGAGGAAAGTATTTAATGGTTGAGGAATGTCTCTTTCATGTTTGACGTGTTGAGATTCTTCACATTTTTCACCACTGATAAGGTCAAATATTTGTCTGTGGGCACATTTCTGACCTGAGCATCAATTCTTTGAATACTTCAATAGAGAAATAACTAAATTTAGATAAAAAATATTTGTGAGGATGTTTTAAAGCCTCAATTTAATCTATGAACAATGTGTTTTGCCCTTAAGAAAACCGAGGAGCAAACTGAGAGTATGTGGATTTGTTTGAAATCGTTTCAGTGTAACGTCGCCTCTTCCACATTCACTTTCAGTTGTTTTGTATAATTTCATAAACCAGAAGCCTGTTGAAAACACGGCCTTGTAAATATTTAAAAAACCTCAAGTTTCATAACCGAAACAGAAGGTATCTGATTTGTCCAGCTGCCATTTCCACCACTGTTTACTGTTGATGATATTTTCACCTGAAACACTGATATCATCCAGTTGTTTTTCCTTCAGGAAGTTCCTGCGACTGCTCATTAATTGTTGCTCGGGGGCCAAAGTCTGAGAAAAACAAGTTGGACCAACGGCTTCAAGTTCAAGTTCATAAATCAAAGGGGAAAAATAAGGACAGACACGAGCTTTCTGATGTCGTTACATTTTCTCTCTTTCGCATCAAACATTTTTCAGCACATTCTGCGTTTCACGGCGTGTTTTGTAACATCGTCCTGGGAGTTGCACAGACGTCAGATTTCTTCCGCTCATTCAGGTGGCGTCGGACTCTGCAGCAGGTCTTCACTTTCCTAATCAGCTCTTCTGCTGGCTCCTCCAGAGCGAGGTCATCCTTCCCTCCGACGCTGTGCCCGTCCACTTCCTTCCAGCGCGTTAAGATCTGATTTCCATCACAACATTTCCCCCCCTGATATATAAAGAACACATACTGTTTAGTGGAGCACATGTTAAACTAGTTGATTTAGTTCTTCTGAACCTGACGGATCCATCTCGGGCAATCAAGTGACGTGGGTTGTGTTTACAATGGAGTTTTCACACTGTATGTAAATATATTTTTTGATCTAGTGTCATTTCTGTGTGAGTGTTTCCTGGACATCATTTTGTAAATGCAGGATTTTTAAAAACATGGGAAAGATGTTAAATGTTGGTAAAGGTTGTGTTGTGAACATTTCTCTTTACAAAAATACCATTAAACATAAACTTTTATGTTGATAAGTTGGTGTCAGTATAAACTAATGTTATTAGCATGTAAATTTTGGCCTTTTCAATGAAAATGATTAAAGTGATAAATCAAGGATTATACTTAAAATGTAATGATAACATGAGTACATTTTCATTTTTAATAAGCTAAAATGTTTGTATTGCAGTTGTGGACATTGTTATCAAGTTTGATGTAACTGCATTATTAAGATAATAATAATATTAATTAAGATAAGTTTGTTGTCTTTTTATAATGATTACATTTTATTGTATTTATTTTTATCATCGGTAACAGTCACCATAAACTCCAGACACGTCAGAAAGTCTGATGGACAGATGTGTCAGATCATGAACTTTATAAAGTGATTACAATATTTTATGTGGGAATTATTTACTTATTGGATGTTAGACAGTCTCTTAAACCTAAACTTAAATTTGTAAATGTGTTTTATTTCTCTACAAACCTGTGCGGTTTCTACATTTGTACTTTTAATGTGAATGAAAATCTCAACAGTTTTGTTGAGACACAACATGTACAAATGGTGTCATTGCATGAAAAATAAATCCATAAATTAGATTTTTTTGTTTTTGTCATTGCTTTTCCCTGAGTGGGATCTTTGAAGAGTTTCATCCCTGCATCACCTGACGTGTCGGAGCGTCCCCTGTCTCATGTCTGCTCAGGACAAAGTTCAAGCTCAAGGCTCGGACACAGAAAACACGAGGCCGGGGAAGTAAACATTTTTTGGAAATGGATAAACACTTGGCCGAGAGTTTGGAGATATGTCGATTTTTCGGGACGTATTTTTAGAGCCTTTGTGACATGTTTTAAAATGAAACAGGAAGTTGGGAAGTTTATGTCCCTGACGCCCGCCCTGTTTCCCTCTGTGAGCCAAGAAAGACGTGTGGATGGAGATAAAACAGCGAGTCAACAGATTTGCTTCTGCCACCGGGTTCGTTTGTGTACAGCTGCAATAATATCATCATAACATCATGTGGTCGACAGGAGAAACACTTAAACACAGAGGGTGACACTTTTCTTCTGGTCTTCTATTTAACATGTATAAGCAGTATAAATACATTCAAATAATGGTTTATAAGACACTGTAATCTACTTTTACTTACGCACTTATAAGGACTTTATTAATGTTTTGTCAACACTTAGAACTTCTCATACAGACGTTAACTATTTTATTACAACTGTGTTTTATTATGTTTATATTTATTATCTCTTCTGATCTGAGTTAAAATTGTATCTTAGAGACCATTTATTAAATGTTTGTATACTGAGACTTACATGAAGTATTGATTATTGTCAGAGCCGTAGGAACAAGAGATAGAAAACTAATGGAGTCACATCACTTGGGAGATAACCCCCGAGTGATGTCATCATGGGTTACATCAGGATGAGCTAACAGAGAGACACCATGCTTTTAACAAAGTTGCATTCTGGGAAGGGAATCCATTGTTTTTGTGGCCTTGACCCATAATGAGGGTTTTTGGCTGATGTGTATTAATCTGCAGCAGATGGTTTGAAGTTGAATTAGACTTATTTATTGATGCATCATATTTACAATTGAAGACAGTACACTTATCGTTTAACACACTTTTTCAACAACACAAATGCACAATATACACTGTCAGCAGTCTTTGTCGAGTGAAATAATTTAAATAAATACACCGTCGGTCTCTTCATGACACCGAGCGTCCCTCTCTGTGGCTGCTCTGCTGGTGGTAGCTGCTGGGATCCACTGACTCGGGCCTGTGCGGAGCGGGACCCAGGTACTGTTCGAACTCGCTGCGGTCCAGGTCGTACAGCATGTCCATCTGAACCTGCTCCAGGTAGAACTCCAGGGAGGGCCCGGCCGGACTCAGCGGGCCCCCGTAAACCCTGGACTCCCCCTGCTCAGCGTGGGGCCCTGTGGGGAAGCCGTACTGCACGTGACCCTGCTGACCTCCGAAGTACAGCTGGTGCTCTGCAGGGTAAGCGGCCGGGTTGGAGTACGACACCGGCTTATTGGAGAAAGCTTCTGCTGCTGCTGCTGCTGAGTCTGGGTAAACCAGCGTGTTCTGGTAGCTGCTGTACAGAGGGGTGGTGAAGTTAGCTGGGTAAGCGGGCGAGTTGGGGAAGTTCGGCTGCTGGTTCTGGAGCAGGTAGGTGAGGTTGTAGGGCACCGCGAGGCCCTGGCTGCACAGCGAGGGCATGGAGGCCTCAGCCGTCTGCAGTTTGGAGCTCTTCTTCAGCTGCTTCCTCCGGCGCGGCCTGTACTTGTAGTTGGGATAATCGATGGTGTGCTGGACCCTCAGCCGCTCGGCCTCCTGCATGTAGGGACGCTTCTCAGCCAGGGACATGGCCTTCCAGGTCTTTCCTGCAGGAACACAGTGGAGTTAATGATCTGTTTATTATCTACTGACCAATAACAGATACTAAAAAGTTAAATGTGGAGTTTAAGATAATTTCTAGGCTGAAGATCTACAAACATTAACCATTTCATTTACTTTTTAGGAGGAAACGTTGGCCGACCTCTCAGGAGAATTCAATAAAGCAGCTTCTCACGTCAATCACATTTTCCAGGTTATAAATCAAAGTCTTACCGAGTATTTTGCTGAGGTCCGTGTTCTCCAGGTCTGGGTTGAGCTGCGCCAGCCGCCTGCGCTCCTCTTTGGTCCAGATGATGAAGGCGTTCAGCGGCCTCCTCACCCTCATCTGCGCGGAGGAAGACTTGGCCTCGGGGCTGTGGCAGCTGGAGTCCGAGTTCACGGACACTGGGCTGGGGGGCCCCGAGCTCGGGGACCGCACCTGGCTCATCGGCTCCACGTCTGCGGAGCCGGAGTCGTCGCTCTCGAACATGGAGCTGTTTGCGCAGCGCTGGAAGGCAGAGGGGTCGTGGCTGAGACGCATACCGGACTGTGGTGATGATGTCTGGGCTGCAGGCCGCTGTCATCCTACCTTGCTGGGATGCACGGGCCCGGATATATGCTGCAGCTCCACCAATAGGAGGCCAGGAGGATTTTAGGTGTGAATTCCAGGTGTTTCCTCGGATCGGCGATAGGCCCCAAGTGACGCCCCAGCCCACGATCCCACGAAACTTCAGATGGGAGTTGAGAGTCTGTAATAAACCACAACTACAGACTCTTATGTCATTTTCAACAATCAACAAGTAATTGAATCTCCTGATTGAGATTCAGACCTCGTGGCACCAGATTTACGCATTTAGGGTCTGAATAAACAAGTCAGAGGAACTGTTTGATAAAACTTATAAAAAACAAAGTTATATTCAATGTTTTATTATATGATATAAATCCAAAGTAGTCTAATGGATGTAAAATCTGGAATCATACATGTTTTATTTCTGTATCTGTACTCTTTAGCTGTTTGATCTTCAAATTGAATGTTAATTATCTTAAATTAAATTAAATTATTTCTGCATTTTAACTTTTTCCTATTGTTTGCCTTCAATTCCTTTTTATTTTAAACTCGTAAAGCACATTGTACTAACTGTGTTGTGAAAGGTGCCATATAAATGTACATTTATTATTATTTTGTATCATTATTTACTTGTTAGATCATGTTTTATCTTATCTAAATTACCAAATACTAAATGAAGTTTGTATTTGGACGATTAATTATCCAGGTTCCTGACACGTGGGACTTGCATTGAGGAGAATAAAGTACGAGTTATATGTTTGATTCTCTTAAAGCATAAAAAAGCATATTAGGAATAAATCAGATCAGAGAGAAGGAATCTAATCAATAGCCCCTGATAGGCAGGTATTGATAGGTGAATATCAAAGTTTTCTGAGGCAGCGCTGGTTACTAATTACATCGTGGCTCTCGGCTCTTATCGGCCATCCTCTGTCTCTATCAGAGTTCACTTTACACGACTGAAACAAACATGATCAAGGCGCGTTTACTACACGATTACCGCGCACAAATATTTGCCCAACACACAAAAAAACCTGATAGGTGAGGGGCGTGATCGCTTCACCCTCAGCACATCACAGAGAAGGAGAGAGAAAGAGGCTCGTTAGCTGTGCTGGAGTTATTACTCTGAAGAAGAAGAAGAAGAAATAGAAGTGTCTCCCTGCAGCAGAGTCCCGGATCAAAGTGTATTCAAATGAGATTCAGACTCACAGAAACTAATAGAGGATGACTGTTGGCACTTTGTTCCCCTCGCTCAGGCTAACAGGCACCATTCGCTTCTGACAGCTCGCGTGTTATTTATAATCAATGCAGCACAAAGGAGAACTTTAAAAATCAAACCAAAGAGTCTTTATTACTGTTTATACAGAAAAAAACGTGGAATTAAGTCTTTATTGTCATGTTTACTGTGAAAAACCCTCGAAAAACCCTCTTTGCTAGTCCTCTAAAATATGATTACACACAGCAATAAGATTAAACACAGCAATATACAGCCTAACATGGATAAGTTTCAGTTTTCAACGGTTCATGGGTTATTTAAAATTAGTGGAGCTTATTGGAAACTTTTAAATTCAAGATTGAAAAGCGTTTTTAGTCATATATGCTCTTACTTTGCCAGTACTCAATTTGCTAGTCCTCAATTGACACAAAATATTAGTTTAAACATAAATATAAAAACTAAATGAAACTCACAGAAAAACTTTAAAATCCATGATTGAAAGGTTTTATTGACGTACAGTAAAAACCATGACATTCTTACTTTGCTAATCCACAGTTCCACAGCAATAAGAATTAAACACAAAATAAAAGGAATACAACATAATATTCCATATATATGATTAGAAATAAAAAAAATATACATACATTGACACATTTAGGGATTTTAAACATTTTTAATTCAGAAAAAAAAAACATTTATTCAACAGTCATATTTACTGTGTGTTTATTATCAAACAGTGCAGTGACATTATCACAGAAACACTACAGTTTATTTAACGTATAGTCTCATAACACATGAATATTGACCCGTAATGACATCAGGGTAATTGTAAATGTTGTGTATCCACTCTGCAGAAACTCCTGAGGCGTGTGATCCCTCCTGAATGTGACAGGACGCAGTTACAGGTGCTCGCTTCCTCTCTATGGTTTCAATGAATATTTGCCCTCCGGCCCTGATGACTAAACACCGGGCGAACAATGGATGTCATTACGCAGACGGCGGCGACGTTAAATTCTGCAATATACACGGACCGGAGCGGTGCCTCGGTGATTTACCCGCACCTGCACAGCTTTGTCCCCGGCAGGAGAATCACTTATGCGGCCTCTTCACATTGTAAACACCCGGTGTGTAGTGTGGTGTGGTTTGGAGCAGAGTTGCGTTTACGCACGAGGGAAAATCAGTGTTTCCTGCAGATTGAAGTTTAATCTCACAACTTTTTAAGCATCAGAAAGTTGCAGGAAGCCTTTTGAAACATGTGTGTTTGAATAAACTCTGCAGGAATGTTCTTGTTCTGCAGCATTTTTGGACTTTGACCCCGCGGAGTGTTGAGTACATCACGCAGGATTAATGGAGCTTGATCTTAATCAAGACTGTGGCAGATTCAATACGAGAAGCGACTAAACGCGTGTTCTTTAAACTGAGCTTTGACTTAAACCCTCTGGCATCGCTGGGGACTGATAAACCGACGTGTGGCTTTGAAGGGAAGATAATTAAAAAATCAAAGGAAATCAATAAACCCAGCCTCGTTAATATCTTTATTTCTATATTAGAAATGATCCTAAATGAACCATCGGTGTCTGGGCTTGTGTGAGTGGTGGGTGTGGGGGGGTTGAATCCCTCTTTTTTCGCAGGTTGTCAGAATTAGAGGTTGAATCCACATCCCGGTGTTAAACCTTGACGCACGCTCCAATGCGCTGTGAAAAGCGCTAATGGATTTAATCAATTAGCTTGAAGGACGCAGCGTGAAAACAATAACGTTGGTTTCGACTGAGCCTCTCTGGGAGTTGAGTAAATATTAGACAGTGTTTGTAATTCTCATATCTGGACAGAGAGTTTGGATGTTACGTTCATTTTGTGTCTTAAATCACCAGCAGGATGTTTATAAAGTTTTATTTTGGGTGTGATTGGTCCTTTATTCTGTTCCTCTTAATGAATCCTAATCTGTGAGAGGACAGTAGGGTATCATTGCATTGTCCCATCGAGTGCTGCAGCTGAATGGCCACTATGCTTTTCTGAATAGGGATTGTTCTCTGCAGCTTTGTGATCACAATGTGCCATTGTATTGGACAGAACTCATATATATGGACACTCCTCTCCTCCTTCGCTGAGGATCATTGACGGTGGAGCCGGGCACAGGTAGAGCTGTGGACCTGCAGGACGACAGACACTTCATCCTCGTGTTGGGACGACTTGGGCCCTCGTGGATCCCTGGCTGCTCTGGAAGACGTCTGGGTTGAACGTTGGCTGGATTCCGAGCTCCTCACATGCTGGATGTTCTGCCCTTGTGCTGGATCACCTGAGTTTGGATTTCAAGGTGTTGCATGGAGCTTATTCTCCCTGAGATGTTGCCCAACGCTTCACCTCTGTCCTTCACGGATCTTGTATTTGGATGTTTGGTGCATGGACTTTCCGGAAGGGAGCTGCAGGAGTGTACAGGCAGGAGGTCGGCGTCTTCTCGACCTCTGATAATGAAGCACTGTATGCCAACCTGCCTCCAGCGCCATCCCACCGACTTTCCTTACAGTGGCTCATTCATAAGGAGCTGCATTGTTTCATGGCTGGAAGGTGTGAGGGGGATATAACAGTGTTGTCTCATGTGACCGTGATCTTCGCAGCGAGGGACTGTATTGCATTGTGTTGTATTGTATGGGCACAGCAGGCCAGCATCAAGATATACTCTGTCATCACTCAGACACCATTCTATGCAGTGGTCTGAGACCCCCCCCCCCCCCCCCACCCTCCTTCTTAATCACATGTTTGAGCAGATATAAACCGAGGCTTGCCGGGTCCAGAGTGCTAGCCTCCACACTCCCCGTGTAAACAGCGCCCTGCCCGGCCCTCACCTACGTCAGGCCAGCTGAGAGGATTACATGCCCCCTGGAGTAGACAGGCTTAATGTGGCCTCATTAGCGGAACACAATGACGCCCCCCCACCTCTGAATGCAGATAACAGGCCCCGGCTCAGCCAGACTTCAAACACAGCTCAACACTCAAGACTTACACAGGCCCACAGGTGGTGCAACGTGCAGGGTGCAGCAAAAAGACACGAGGCAGGAGGACGGTCCCACATCTGCATTGGTTTTATTCTTGCTACGTCACTTATAAAACAGTCAGTTACTGTCAACGGCACATTTTGATAATCAATCGATCAGATAATCAATCAATCAAAAATGATTAACTTGTCTTATTTCCTGCTTCATACAAATGAGAGGATTTACGGCTTTTCCTTATTTTTATACTTAAGTTTTAATTTATATTTTCAGTCACATAGAAATAACAAACAGCTGTTTTGGGTGCTACACGTCCTGCAGTCAATCCATTCTCTCAATTTTCATCATTAATCTTTGTCACTAATTCACAGCTTTCCTTATTGTAAAAAAGAATAACTTGCGTGTTTTGGAATTTTACAGCGATAAAACAAACTGTTATTACACATGACCTTTGACCTTTGGTTTGTCTTTTACATGAGGTAAAATATGCATCATCAAATATGACATGAGTTCATCACAATACAACAGAGAATGTGAGAATGACAGATAAAGTCATGTAAATAATGTTAAATAGGTATATGGTATATACATTATAGAAATAACATAATAAATAAAACAAAATATGGCATGACATGTTTTTATATTAGGGTGAGAAATGGGATTACTAAATTAAATATTTCAATTATTTTAATGTTTGTTTTTACATTTAATGATTCGAGGGTTTTTAGAAAGATGGAAAATGAATTGCTCTTTCAACGTGTGATGGACAGTTTTATCAATCAATGAGATCAACTGCTGAAATGTTTTTATTTTCCTGATAAAATATGAAATCACAAACAGATCACACCTCTTCAGATCACCCACCCCATTGCCTGGAAACTGACACATCTGCAGAAACGTTGATTAAATGTTCTTTGTGCTCAGAAGCGAAGGAAATGAAATGAGTCGCAAGAACAAATCACTTCTTCCACCGCGCTCTCTGTCACGGTCTAATTCTATCTCAGCTGTCTGATGAGGTAAAGCTCCACTCCAGCTGAAAAGCAGCACTCTTCTTTGTAGAGTAGGAATTGTATTCTACGCCGGCTGCTGATAAGAGTCTTATCTGAGGAACTGAATAAGTCTTTCACATCTTTTATTGTCCAGGCAGCCGAGCTTTGGCAACAGAAATTTCTTACATCAGTGTTTCTGGGGGCGAATCGTCTTGAGCTCGGCCTGTAAGTCATGCGTGAGTCTGACCTTGATCCCAGACCTGGGCCACACGTCTCTCCTCGGCAGACAGAGGAGAATGAGGGCCAGCGTTTAGCTGTAATTAGCCCTAATTATTAACTGGAACTAGACTGAGACCTGTGAGACTCCATGATATCCGTGTCTGTCTTAAACGGCTCATTCAAGGCAGCAGATAACCACAACAACCAGGCCTGTTCAGCTCCAGCAGCAGCAGCAGCCTGAATGTTTAATTAAATAGTGTGAACTGGTTAGACTCAGACATTAGATTATTTGCAGCAGAAACCTGAGATAAAATTCCAACCCAAAACAGACTGACAAATCTTTTTAAGCTAAAGTGAAGGGCTGTGTTCCAGACCGGAACTGATTCTTGATTCAATTTCTTTTGATTCTTTTTATGCAAACTCTCTCTGCGGACCACAAAGAGCCGACGTATGTGCCTCTCCCTCCGCAAACACGCTCTCTTTCTCTCTTCTGCTCGTCTGAGACCTGATACAAATTCAAAAGGATCTGCTGCTTTGAAGATAAGCCCCGTAGTTCTGCCATAAACAATGATTGTGCTGTTTCTTTCCTGTGGCGTGATTTATTTAAAGTATTATGCTGTAAGGATTTGGGCTGGTTTTCCTGGCAGGGACGCCTGTGTATGTATCCACCTCTTGTGTAGTTTATTAGATACTTGAGAATCAGGAAAACGTTCAGGGAACCACCAGCAAAGCCATCAAAGCCTGACCTTTGACACGGCGGCAGAACATTATGAACTTTGGCAAATGCTCCAAGAGATTAACCTTTTAAATTCAGTTTTGGATGAAAAACATATTTATTTTAAACTCATTATATTTAGCTCACAAGCTTATTCCTGTCACGTCTCTTTTAATTTGTGCTAAACATGGGGACTTTGTATAGAAACACAATGCTTGTGGTCTCACACACACACACACACACACACACACACACACACACACAAACATATGCTTCCTTTGATAAAATGTTTTTATACCAGCACAAATTCTATGGCAGCGTTGCTTAAGACAATATCAGCGTAAAATACCAAGTTATTTTTAGCAAGTGTGCCATTTGGACTTCAGAAAATAAACACGGCCATAATGGAGAGTTCAAATACGGGGGGGGGGGGGTCATA
Organism: Hippoglossus hippoglossus; assembly: GCF_009819705.1. NCBI lineage: Eukaryota > Metazoa > Chordata > Actinopteri > Pleuronectiformes > Pleuronectidae > Hippoglossus > Hippoglossus hippoglossus. The sequence goes on along the minus strand of NC_047170.1, from coordinate 15,032,357 downwards.
ATCCACACAAACAACACACACCAACATATTCTGATGCAGGGAAGGTGTAAATTCAAGTGTTGAGTGTGATATCGCAGAATAATCTCAATGAGATATAGTATTTCAACAGCCTGGCTCTGATTTAATATATTTATACTCAGTGATCGTGTGAATATTGCGAGTATCATGAACACCACATTAAGAATAAGTGTTTCTTCTGTGTGATACCATTCAATATCAAAGCAGCAACATTTCCTCATGTCAATTTATGTCTCCTAACGCATAACCGGGTGAAGTTTGTATATATGTGTTTGCCTGTGATTGTGTTCCGAGAGGAGGGGGAGAGGGATCTTTTGAACGTCCACACCAGGATACAGCTGCCTATGACTAATTTCAAACTCCCCTTCTCGGGCCTAGGCAACTCATTTCGCAAGTAACACACATCAGCAGGCATCTGTTTCCTGTTTTCATTCTTTGAGTTATCTTATTTTCCTTATTTCCCCCTCACCTGTTACAGTTCACGTTCCTTCCATCATGCAGCACGGGCCCCGGGTCATGCTACGACATGGGGTTGTCAGATGTCGGCCTCTCGAAAATAATGCTTGTGAATGTGGGATCAAACATATTGTAGATATATTGTCCAAGAACTTAAAACACCAAAAATGAAATCCATCCAAACACTAATATATTGGGAAATGTAGTTTTCAAGATAAAGTTTAATGACAACACTTAAAACACAAAATGCTGATTTTCCACGTTTTTTTATACAAAATGGACACATATCTTATACTTCACATGTGTTTTAATATGCAAAACTCAGATTTTAATGTACAACTTTACCCCTCACACTTATGAACTGTAATATTTAAGCAGTTTCTCATCGGTGGGTTTCAGTATCTTCTTCTCCGACATGTTCACGACCCAGCCGGGAGCGAGGCCAAAGAAGATCTGTCGTACATCCTTCCTCATGGAGAGCATGTGATACAGTTCATCCTTTGAAATGTCTGGCAAAATATATCCATACTTCTGTGCCAGGGCTAACCGGGCCTGCTGGATCTTCTCCGGGTCCGCCATGTAACCGCGGTTCTCAGCATCCATGTAGTACTGGACCATTTCCTGTCCCGGTAACATTCGCTTTGGAATAGGCTGCCCACGCAAGAAGAACGGCACCGGCTTGATGAGGATGCCTGTAAAAGTGAAAATACATGTCAAGCGTCTGTTTTAAAAATGCTACAAGATGAGTGAGTGAACAAGACTGATGATTAATTAATTACCGAGACTAATAGGGTCGTAGAAACTGGTCGTGATGACGCCTCCGTTCCTCTCGATAGCAGCGATGGCTCCTTCAGAAGCTCTCTGAACCTCAATGTGGATTTTTGCAGCAAACTTACTGGCACCCTAGAACACAACAAACACATGTGAAGTGAAAAAGTGAGCAGGGTGAGAAAAAAAACAAAAAAAACAGGGGTCAACAACCACATCTTGATCTGTGTCCGTCACAGGGACAAGGCTGTCGTGTGGCGCCACCTTCTGGCACAAGATGATCAAAAGAGCCTACAGTTGAAGACCTGTTCTATCTGTGTTTCTTCTGTTTAAACCAAAAAGCACTTTAACAGCTTTGAGAGATTAGAGTAAAGGTTATGTGATGTTTTGATACTTTGTTAAACTCCTGCCACTAGTGGAAAATGTCCTTGATCAACAACATGCTCCAATCATACAGCCTTTACCTCATCAACAAGCTGGACTCCATAGTCCCTCTTCAGAGGCTGTATCGTCACGCCTCTGCCATTGACCAGCTGTGTCAGGTCTATGGGCTGGGTCGTGTCCACTCGTCCCAAATCAATCAGGTACTGCAGACGTCTCAGAGACAGAGGCTGGTACTGAGGACGGCGACTGAAGAAGAAGACAAACAAAAAGGAATACATGACAGGTTAAATTCATGAAGTCATTCAAAAGAAGTTCATTGAAAGAAACAAAACAACCTCTTCTTTCATACACGTCCACTGATGCAGTACTGAACTACAACACTGTGCTGCGTGACGTGGGCTTGTTTATTTAAAAGGCAGTAACCACAATAATAAGAGAAATAACAAAATATCGACTTAGAAATAAAAAGTTATTATTATTATTAATGTGAATTAGTTACATGGTATAAACTTAACCTTTCCTCTTTTTGTCCAACCCTTTGATTCATTTGGGTGAATATAACTTTTTGCTACTGCTCCACAAACACAGGTTTGTACTTGTCTTGTTGTCGCTGACAGATGCATCATGACAGTTACCAGGAGTTAGGTCTGAAGTTTATTTAAGTGTGATTTACAGCTGCATCCTCATCAGCTCAGAGCGATGACATGTGTCATTGTGGACAATGCACGTCTAGGATAAGAGATTTAATGTTATAACAGGAACTGCTCCTGGTTCCTGGTGATTCAAAACGTTGGATGCACATAATCACGTGTGAAATTCACATTGAATATGTATTTGTCTCACTTGTAATAACATTGAACCCAATCACACGTCACTGGTAGAGGTGTGACAGCCGGTGTTTACCTGTGTCCTTCATTGAAGCCATATTTGGGGATCACCAGGTAGAAGGGGGTCTGTCCTCCCTCGAAGCCCAGCCGGGGCCGGTTCCCTCTCTGCCGCTCTCCCTTGTGTCCTCTGCCGCTCCTGTTGCCCCCATGTTGTCCTCGGCCCCTGCGTCTGTCCTGCAGCACAAAACACGAGCAGTGTTGTTTTTAACCATTCACTGGGGGAAACAGGCTAACGGGCGATGCTAGCATTAGCCTGCCTGCTAAAGACAATCAGACAACAGAGGTGGGAACATAAGAGCTTTACCTCCTTTTTGGATCCGGGCTCAGGCCGCAAGTTCGCCAGAGTGATCCGCGGTAAGGTTTGTAAAACACCTAAAGCTTTGGCTCCGGGTAGTTTAGGGACAGACATGTCTGTGCTGCTCACATGTCAGTGCTGCTAAGGCAAGGACACCGGGGTCACGTGACAGGGGGGGGAGCGGAAGTACTTGTTGTCCGCAAGGAGACGTTTTCAGAATAAGAGCAGACACTCCAATTCTACTGTGGAGTGTTTGTTGTTCGGATTTATTTGACTTTTGTTGAGTATCATTAAATATTAGTCTCGTAAAAGTAGAAAAACAAATAGAATTACTTTATGGGTAAACTCAACGCACAGCGAATTAAGAAAACACACGCGAATAGGAAAAACACGTGAAAAATCAATTTGACAAAACACATGTGCAGAGAAAAGTGACAACACGTGCGAATACAGAAACTCGATGCAAATTGCGAGAATGACACCGGAAATGTTTCCAGGGGACCCCAAAAAGTGATGAACTTGGCTGTAGTTCCGTCTGCTACCTGTCAGTGGTGTGCATTGAACTACAGCCAGGTTCATCACTCTTTTGTGTCCCCTGGAAACATTTCCGGTGTCATTATCGCTATTTGCAGTGCGTTGAGCTCTCTCGGCCACCGTAGTACACAGACCCAATGCAATATACTTAGATGCTAAAACGTGTATTCAAGTTAAAGAGTCTAATGCTTATGTTTAATATTTATTTTTGTTGTTTAATACTCGTATTGATGTATAATCTCATGGTTTTGCGCTCTGCTGTTATTGTTGGGGATTTAACTAAAGCGCACCTCATTGACAGTCCAAGTCAACCAATCGCAGCCCTCCATTCCCGAACGACCTCTGGAGGCAGCCAATCAGGCCGCGCAGGGGGTGGGGCTAGGAGGTGAGTCTGTTCCGCTCGTGAGTCTCGGTTCCACTGATCCACGGACTGTTTGTGGTTCTGCTCGGAACCTCCGGACGAACCCGAACCCTCAACCCGCCCGAGCTGCAGCGAGGCCGGCAGGACGCAGACCTCCATCTCCGGGGCCACGCTCCAGCTGTTCGGTGTCCGGGGAGAGTGGGAGCGCGCGAGGCGGACCCGCGGGTGACAGTTGTTTGGTGGTGGTGGAGGTGGGGGGGGTTTACGTGGTTGGCTAACAGCGGCTAACTTCTCTCCACGCACCCGCAGCCTGCGCGCTGCATGTGCGGCAACAACATGTCAGCGCCTTTACCTGCCATCGTGCCTGCTGCCCGCAAAGCCACTGCGGCGGTGAGACCCCCGCGTGCACACGTGCTGTCATTTGTTTTTATACCATGCCACAACAGCTGTTAGCTTCACATGCTACACACATGCTACACACACACACACACGCACACACACACACACACACACACACTGCTGAACCTGTGTTTCTATTTACAGGTGATATTTCTGCATGGCCTCGGTGATACTGGGTGAGAGCTGCATCTTCTTTCTACCGCAGAAATAACTTGTACCTGTGACTTACAGATGGAACAACAATAATGTACAATAGTTATACAAGATTCATACTTTGTTTTCTAGTTCCTTTGCAGAATCAGATTAATAATATAAGAGATTTAGATGTCAAAGGGTTTTACATAAGATGGATGGATGGATAGACGTAGATTATTGATCCCAAACTAGGACATTCCTGTGTTAAATACAACACAACTAACACAATACAAAGAAAAGATGATTTAAAAATAAATTAAGAGGAATTACATGGAGGATACAAATTTAATGGATCAAATAGGAAATAAATAAATGAGTGAAAGTAACGTTGCTGTGTTAGAAATTAGTAATTATTTGATTTTAAAAAAGGCAGTGGCAGATTAAGACATAATTCTAGGAGGGAAATTCACAGCTAGCCAACAAGTATTTCAAATACACCCACTTAACCTTAACCAGCGGCAACACTTAAGTCAAGTACACATAAATTAATTAGTCATATTGATCCAGTAATATAATGTGAGAATAGAAATTGATGGGCTAAATGTATTGGCATGACAGAAATAAAACAATATATCTATGTATTATGAAATGGCCCATTGTACACGTAGAATACTTATTTTTTGGTATTTTAAATTCTTCCTCAACCAACTGTACTGAAATGGGTTTGATCTCCGTTTTGACAGGCATGGCTGGGCAGAGGCTTTCGCAGGCATCAGGATACCACATGTGAAATACATCTGTCCACACGCGTGAGTGTTCCCACCAGCGGGGTGTCTTGGAAAAAGTCTTTAAAGATCGTGAATTCATTGCTTTATTCAATGTTTATTGTTGACGCTGTCTTTACAGTCTGTTTTGTGCAGCTAACCTAAATCGTGATGTTTCTTGTCTCCGATGGTTGCAGTCCCACCATGCCTGTTTCTCTGAACATGAGAATGTCCATGCCTTCCTGGTGAGTGTCGAGGGATTCAAACATATTTGACTGTAAAGTTGTTACATACACGTTGACCCTCACGTTTGATTTCTCACTTACAGGTTTGATATCTACGGGTTGAGCCCCGACGCAGATGAAGACGCGAGTGGTATCAAAAGAGCATCAGAGAACCGTACGTGCATAAAATCCATTGAAACTTTGTGTACGTGTCACGGAAGTGCAGCATTTTGCTTTAAGAAGTTGTGTTTTTCACAGTTAAAGCCTTGATAGACCAAGAGGTGAGGAATGGAATTCCTTCACACAGAATTATCCTGGGTGGTTTTTCACAGGTAAGTGTGGCATGTGCGCAGATGATGCGTTACATAACACAGTTTTCTGTTTTACTGTGATTCACCGCTTATGTGCATAATGTATTTAAATAACCAAATCGAACAGATACATAAATACACTTCTCAACAAGCGGACTCAAATATACATGCATATCTGAAAAAGTTAGTGAGAGGTAATTCAAAGCACGTGATTTAAAACAGAAGTGTGGAATTAAAGGCCTGATAGAAATTACGTGTAAGAGCCAAACAACAGTTCAACATTTTGGGTAATATGCTTAATCCCCTTTCTGAGTGTGAGTTAGATGACAAGATTAAAATCATTCTCATGTCTGTCCATTAAATATGATGCTACAGCCGACATCTGGGTAGATTGATCTGGAAACAGAGGTAAACATCTGGCCTGGCTCTGTCCTAACTTTCACAAAATCAACCTACCGGCCCCTCACAGCTCATTAATTAGCAAACTACATCTTGTTTGTTTTATCTGTGCAGAAATCTTGCAGCATTTCACCTCCGCAGTGGATTATATGTGGGACTATTTCTTGCTTCTTTGCTGTTGCTAGACAACCAGTAGAGATGATGTTGTTGTTGAGCCTGGCCAAGAAATATTTTGGCACACAACCCCCTGAGCGATTCCTTTTAGATTCGACCACAAGGTCAACACATGAGCTGGCAGCGGTGCTTTTGTGCAGCAACACACACATTCGATTACATGTGCAAGTGGACAAAACTGAAATTAGTTCTAAATGATGAAATAATAGATTATAGCAGTCGGGGGGGTCTTGAGTTTAATATGCACTATGAAACTAAAATCGGCTCCATTCTTTTCGGGTTTGATGTTTTATACTTGTTGTCTGTTGATAATAAGATGTGGAGAGTTGTGTCATGTTGTGTTGGTTTATTTTTCAAGGGTGGAGCGTTGTCTCTCTACACGGCTCTGACAACTCAGCAGAAACTTGCAGGAGTGGTCGCTCTGAGCTGCTGGCTTCCTCTGCGCAACTCCTTCCCTCAGGTAAACAAATAAAAGCATGATGATGCATCTGCACCTGTTTTAAGAGGTTTATTTTCTTGAATGCAAATTCTTGAGAAGCTATTTAGATATTATACCAGAATATTAAAGTATTCCTTTTAGTGATGTCTCTTGGCCAAGTCATAATCTGTCATAATCAGATGATATGAATAATCCTAATCTCTTCTGCTCTCAGGCGTCTGCCCACAGTGCTAACAAGGACATGCATGTGTTACAATGCCACGGAGATGCCGACCCCCTGGTCCCCTTTATGTTCGGCACCCAGACATCGGAGAAGATGAAAAGTCTCATCAATCCTGCCAACGTCACCTTCAAGTCGTACCGAGGACTACCTCACAGCGCCTGTCCAGAGGTGGGTGAGGGGAAAGTCCCGTCTTCAGCTTGGACGTTTATTTGCATTCTGTGTTTTGTTACTTCCGCCGAGAAAGTTTCGTTTTCGTCTGCGTTTGTTTGTAAATTAGCAGGATTGAGCTAAAACTACTCATCTAATCTCTATGAAATGACTCCACATGCAGGATTTTTCTTTTTCACTTTCTGTAACATTGTTAGATAGGATGTTAATTATTTTATTTCTTTCCTTAATTTCTCAGAGAATAATTCATGGATCTTGATAACATTTATTATTTTTATTTATGAGTGTTTGCAATATGGTTCAGATTCAAATAAAAATACAGATTCAGTGAATTTAAATGTATATTTTGATTTCCTTCTGTATCTCTGCAGGAAATGGTGGATGTCAAACGGTTCATCGAGAAGCAGCTTCCTTCCATCAGCGACGAATGAACTCGGGGAGAATCTGTACAAACGCACAACACCTTCAGAGTCCTATGGATGCGACTCCATTGTGACTCAAGGACTTTTGGAACCACCGACTTATCTGACAATAAAAACCACGCTGCTACTCATCGAGCCAGACGAGACTGGGAGCTGCTTCCCGTTCGCTCGGGAGAAGCACGACTGAAACGATGCTGCGTCCTGACCTGGAGCCACACACGATATCTCAGTGTTACAGTAGAGTAACTTTAGTTGCTTGATTTTAAAGCTATTCGCCATCGAGACAAGCCATTAACTGCAGAACACATGTACTGGAATAACTAGGGCTACACTTTATGGTTTATTACTTACTATCTTAAAATAAATGGCCTGTTGTTAAAATGTTTTAGTCAATCTTGTGTATTTTTAGTATTATTGAAGTGAGTTTATTAGGAGATTAAGAAGCACAATGAATCATGGCATTAATCTATCTACTCAGATTTTAATATATCCTGTTTTTAATTATTGTAACTTGAATAGTTTTTGAATTTGTCAGTGAACAACAACTCGAACACATGAACTTGGGCTTTTTGTAACACGATCAGTATTTTCTAAAACACAAAACAAAACAAACTTTACGATTGGCGACCTATTACTCAGAATATTCAGTTAAAAAAATCTCAAAATTAATGACTTGAAAACAGCCCATATGCAGATAAAAGTGTAATATAAAATCAGCTTAATGTGCAATCCATGTAATAAACATGTCAAATAATGTATTTTACCATAATAAGAGCTACAGTAGTAGATTTTTGTGAATATTCACAACACATGACGGCGAAAACAACATACGATTGTGCTTTATTGAAGTTGTGAGAATTTCAAATAACTATTTCACACAAAGTCATTTTTTTTAAATACACAAATATATCAGTGGTTGTGGTCACGTATTCAGTTGATATCTCCCTGTTATGTTTAATTTAAATATAGTTTGACTAATATCACAGTATTGAAACACACAGACGATCTATTTTTCCGGGTTAATCAGCTCGTTGAGACGTAAAAATGTATTTCTTTGTGAAGAGCTGAAAGCACCAACATGTGAAGTCGTTGTCGCACCGTTCACGTCAGACCGAAGGTGCGAGTGTAGAGGATCTTATTCCAAGGCACTTTCCTTCTTCTTAAATTACTGTTTAACTACTAGCTTCTACAAGAACTGGATATGCATTAAGGCTCACAATATACCTAAATACAAATGCAGTGCTCACAGATACATGCTTTCCCTCATTAAACAAGGTAGAAAAGTGCAATACAAGCGCTAGGGAATATATAAAAATATAGATATGTTTTCAAACAAGTAACGGACCGAGCATTAGTCCTTGTTTGTTCCGAGGGTTTTGGAAAAGCTAATCATGTGTAATAAACGGCAGTTACAGCCGGACAAAGAAGTGTTCATTTTCCTGTCTGTCTTTCTTTAAATAGCAGAACACAAAACTCCTTCGGGTGGGTGGGTGGGGGGGGGACGCATGCGCCATTTTGAAAAGCTAAGTGTGTGCTGGCAGTGGAGGGTCTAGGGCTCAGGGGGGGGCTCCTCCAGGCTCTTCAGCAGATCCGTGTACTCTGACGAGTTTATGAAGCGCGGGTACGAGTCTCTCTGCATCAGCGTGTAGATCTGCTGCTGGGCGTCGTCGAACGTGTGCGAGGTCGGCTCCAGCATGTTGCGGTTTATCACTTCCCGGACGCGAGAATCCAAACTCACCTGGAGAAGATGGGGAGATGAGTGATCAATTATATGCAAACATTATATAGAGCCAAGTATGGAAATCAATTAGTTGATCGACAGAACATTTTAAAGTTTGGAAAGAATGGCTCAAAGGTCCCATTTCCCCCCTCCCAACCAGTTGACCTCACAGTCTTCCTCCCTCACCTCTTTAGGGGAAAGGATGGAGATGAAGTCCTCGTATATTTGACGGACCTTCTCCTCCACCACAGTCTTGTTGGTCTCCTTCTTCAGTTCCTCACACGCGAGCCAGAACATCATGTTCTCCTCGCTGAACTCCGTCCGCAGGAACTGCCTGAAGCTGCCGCGACCCGCCGCACTTTTCATCACCCTCTCAAATGAGATGGTCCAGGAGCGGGCATCGTCCAGAGTAGGTTTAGGGCTTCAAACACAAAGGTTCATTGTTATTTACTTCTCCTGATGTTTATGGAGATTTGAGGGAGGATTTGAAGTGTTTATCCGTTTACCTTTCTTCACAGTTAGTTATTCCCTCTGTCCTACGTTCAAACGTGGATCTTTGAACTGTCTCATCTTCACTTCGAACAGTCAAACTGGAGGAAGAAACACAGTGAGAGCTTCTTGAAGATATTTAAAGTAACTTGTCAAAAAGGAGATTTGATTTTCCCACCAATTAAAAATAGCCCCCCCAGAGTGCTTTAAATGTCAGATTTTCTAACTAAAAATAACAATTAAAGTTGTTTGCAGTATCTGTATTTCACTGCATGGCCGATAATTAGTGGACACATTACAACATTGAACCCTCGTGGGTCCGTTTGGGTCTCATGATCATTGAAGGGATCCATCCACCCATTATCTATCCCCTGATCCTCTTAAGGACCGTGGGGGGAGCTGGAGCCAATCCCAGCGGATATGGGTGAGACCCTGGACAGGTCGCCAGCAGGGCCAACAAGTATCATCAATTTAGAGTATCAACCTAACCCCAATCTGCATTTCTTGGACTGTGGGAGGAAGCCTGGAGTAGAAAACCCACACAGACATCGGGACAACATGCAAACTCCACACAGAAAGACCCAAGCTGAACCGACCACACACGGCTGACCACTGCACCACCGTGCCGTCCCTGTTAAGGAGGTCAAAATGGAAAATGACATAATTCTGTCAACCGAAACCATTTTTTGTACAACCTCAAAGTGTATCGCAGGGTCAACACACAGACACAAGCAACCATTCACTCTCACATTTTTTAATTGAGTTTCCAATTAACCCCAACGTGCCGGAAGACTGTGTGAGAAAACATACAAACTCCACAACTGGTAACTTTCTTCTTGTGAGGTGAGAGTGCCAACCACTGTTCCACCGTGCCGCCCTGTGATGAGAATCAATCGCTCACATTGATTTTCTCTCTTCCAACTTGGCGGAGACCCTGCGTGTTCTATATGTTGTTTGCTCCACATTCAAATGAACACAACAGCTCCAGTAGATCCTGGATGATCCACCGGGAGCATTTGCAAATTTAGGTAAGTGTGTCAACTGTCCACCTCGTCCTGTGGGGGAACACTTTGCGTAATTAAAATGTTCCCAACACCTCATGTAGCAGCTGGCTGTGGACTAATTGGTTCGGGTGAGGGTCCGCTGTGAGCCGCCCCATCTGGGAAGGTGGCCGTTGTAGCTGCGCAACGATTAGACGGAATCCACGTAGATGTACAGACAAAACCTATTACTCATCCCCGGTGGAGTGAATTACCTCGGCCGCGTTCTGCACACAACAGGTTGGCTGAGCTCAGAGGACGCTCGAGTAAACGGTTGATAACTCCAAAGCAGATTAAGACCCCCGAGGCCTCCGTCTAATGAGCTGGGTCCCGGGACCCCCGCAAACGGTTTTCCTGGGGTCATGGTGTGGGGATGGAGGCCGAAAGGGAAGATGCATCCTCCATTGAGATGCTGAATGAGAGCAAGGAGTGATATCGGTCTCACGTAACAACCGCACAGACAGGAAGACTTCCCACGCTCCAATTTAATGCCAACATTTTCCAAAGCATACACGCAAGAGTCTAAATTCTGCATCACTGCATCTACGGACTTGCTGCACTGATGAGCTGCAATATGCTTGAAAGTCAAACCTTGTGCACATGCATTGATAATTGATATTGAAATATAAGTAAAAACAGCAATATGCTGCGGAAAATGTCTGGAAATTGGTTCGGAGATTATCTGGAGTTTCCCTTTAACATATTTAGAATGCAGCAGGAGATTGTCCTGGTCAGACACTTTCATAACAACAGGAAAATGTCCGGAGCGTTCAGGTGAGGGGTGGAGCCTCAGTAGATCATGCAGGAGGCAGGACATGACGTATACATGTCTGCCCTTATCGCCAAAAGCTCTTGAATCTCGTCATCTTTCCATGTTGACATCTTATTTATATATTTCCAGTTTTGTGTCCCTCGCGTGTTGGAAACGTCATCAACACGCCCACTCGCTCACTGAGAATGTTTCCGGACATTTTCCACCTGTATTCTCACATGGAATCACTCGGACATTCTCCTCTGGGAGCTGACAGGAAAAGTTACTGAAAATGTCCTCAGCAACTGACTCGCACAGCTCCCCCGAATTTCAGGATGTATTAAGAATTCTGATAATGGGCGGTTGGGTGATGACTGGAAACCATAATTTCAGCCCCAGAATGTGTCCAGTCAACAATCGACGAGTGGAGGACGACGGATATTTCTTATACGGAATACAGAAATTACGTCATTGGTCCCCTCTCCCACCCCTGTGCCTTGGACCACCTGCCTCCCAGATCCGGCCCTGGCTGCATGCATGTGTGTGTGTGTGTGTGTGTGTGTGTGTGTGTGTGTGTGTGTGTGTGTGTGTGTGGTTACCAGGAGCAGCTACAGCAGCAGCACCAGCAGAAGCAGCAGGCGTTTGAGGCGTTGGTGGGGGTGTTTCCCATTCTGTGGCGCGCTTGGAGGACACTGGCAGCTGCTTCCTGATGAACCTGCATCTGTCTCTTTCGCATCTCCTGCCGCTCTGAGCCCATGGACTGCAACCGAGAAGACAAGAGAGAGAGAGAGAGAGAGAGACAGAGAGAGAGAGGGGGGCGGAGGATTCACTGGAAGATTATTACCGCATTAAGCCGGAGCATCTCGACATCACAGTCCAAGAAATCACACCAGATTAAAGATCTGACAGGAGGCGTGGAGATCCAGGCCCGAGTCTTTCTGAAATCCTGTGAATTCTTATCTGCTGAAAATGTTTGAACGCGGTTTGAGGCGTTGGAAGTCGTGTGTTGAGGAATGAAGGGTCGTGACGCATGGGGGTCAACTTCAGCAATCAATAGTAATAATAATAGAAAGTGTGGTCTGTTGAGGTTCTGATAACTCAGTGCAACAGCTCGAGATCATAACAAAACCACCTCTACATCCTCTCCTCTCCATCCTCTCTCCTCCTCTCCTCTACATCCTCTCTCCTCCATCCTCTCTGCTCCATCCTCTGCTCTTCATCTTCTCTCCTCCAACCTCTCTTCTCCATCCTCTCTCCTCCTCTCTCCCAATTTCTCCTCCTCTCTCTTCATCCATCCTCTCTCCACCTCTCTCCAAATTTCTCCTCTATCCTCCTTCCTTCCCCATCTTCTCCTCCTCTCTCCTCCTCCATCCTCTCTCCCAGTTTCTCCTCCTCTCTCCTCCTACATCCTCTATCCTCCATCCTCTCTCCTCCCTCATCTTCTCCTCCCCACTCTTCCTCTCTCCTCCTCCATCCCTCTCTCTGTCTGTGAGGGATGAGCAGCAATGATAGCGACAAGGCGTTACTCTTGCACCGCAGCCATCGCATCCATCAGTCGCATCCTCCGGAGGATACACACACACACGCACACACGCACACGCACACACACGCACAGTCGATTCTCCCTAAAGCAAGCAGCGTGCAGCCATTTATAGACGCATAATGAAATTATTTGATCGGTAAAGCTGATAATTTGCAGCGCAGGCAGATTTTGTATTCTTTAAGGCCAAAAAGCAGAATATCTGCGGATCGTTACACCATTTTGAACATCAATTCATATTCTTATACAGATCATATTGTGGAGGAATTGTCCAACATGAATCCTCATATTTCTGCTCGCTGGAAAAATCCAGATAAAGATGCTCCTCACTGGATCCTGAAATCATCCGCCTGATTCTCCACAAATTACGCACACACGTGAGGATTTTCTCCTTTTAAATAATGGTTGCCAGAGACCTACGTTGTCTACACAAATCACAGATAACCGTGTACTCACTGTGTCACCATGAATGCATGAATACAGGTGATTTTTTGGCTCGATCACATCCGTCTGCCTCGACTTGACACAAACCAGTTGGTTTCTCCTGCGCGCATGCGTCCCCTGCAAATGTGAAGAGATTTTTTTTTTCTTCTGTGCGCCCGTGCACGAACGACCAGAACACAATGTGCACAGAGACACACACATCAGCTCCTGCAGGACGGATGATGCTGAGATGTCTACTATTTATTACTGATCTATTTGTTTGATGACGCATTAACTTTCTGCCATTTGGATCATTTCCACCCAAGTAAATTACGCAGATATGTGTTAAATTCTTATTTGTTTTCATCCCCATCAAAAGCCTTTCTTAAAACAGTTTTATTATAAATCCTTAAAATGTATTTATATTAAAAAAACACATGCTCATGTCACTGACGTGTCTGTTACTGTTTGGCGAGGACGCATTTCTCTGAATAATTCAATCAAACATCTGGAAATGCCAATTCCCACATCTGCAGCTTCGCCTTCCTCTCGTGCGCCCAGGAGGCCCATTACCTCCTGTGTCCACCAGGGGACGGTGGAGATCTATTTAAACAGACTATAGGATCCCCCCCCACCACCACAAAAAAGTGGAAACCAATGCAAAAAGGTTGATTGAGTGATTTAAAAAAAAGTGGCTGCATGATAAAATCCAACCCTGCATGGTTTCTGTTTGACCTTCAGGACTCTGTGTGTTCAGATGAGCCATCAGGTTCCAAGCAGAGCTGCCGTTATACAAATATACTCCTTCAATGAAGCAGGTCTGTCTATAGCCATCAAAAATATGACTGATTATTATTATAATTTCACATAATTTGTTGATCCGTTCCGTTTCTCATCAGCAGTGTCTGACTCCTATATGTAAATAAAGTGAAAATATATCCTTAAGTTAATTAATGTGTTTTCATTTGATGCTACTTTGATACTACACTCAACGTTGGCCCCAAGGTTCAAATCCCAGCAACATTTCACAAAACCCAACATTTCAAAATCACAATATTTCACAAAACACCCCAATTTGCGAAAAGACAAAAACACTTAAAAAAAGACAACATTTTGAAAAACACTTACAGTTTTGTAAAAATTCATAAACCAAATGTTATATTGTTGGACCACAAAACCACAAAAAGACTGCATACAAAAAAGACAAAACATCAGGGCTTGACAAACCTTGTAGTAATAATAATGAAATGTATTAATATGGCACTTTTTACAAAGTGCTTTACAGGCCAGATAAAACAGTTCAGTCCCACTTGATGAGTAAATGACAGTAAACCAACTAAAATATATTTGCACATTTCCTTTTCATTGATGTGCTCTTAAATATCCAACTGCTGCATAATCAGAAAATCTAAACTTGAATACATTTTTCTCACTACAGCACAGTCACACACCCATATGTATATATATATATATATAAATATATATTCTATCTCCTCAACACACACAGTGGTGGGAAGCTCATCTACATTTCCTTCATCCTGCTCTGCAGCGGAATGAGATTATCTCCTTCAGCTGAAGCTGCAAATATGACATAGGAAATATGTTAAATGGTGATGGCAACAGAGGGTGAATACCCATCCACTTCCACGATGAAACAGCTATAAAACAAATTAATATACACAAGCCTCTGTGTCCGGGCCTCACCATAAATCACACATCTTGTAGCCGTGGTAATCTTTGAGAGGAATCGCCTTTTTAATGGAGCCTGCTCTCTGGTGAGAAAACTGTTAGTGTGATCTACAGCAGGGACACACGTTTAAGCACATGTGTGATTCATTCCACCCTTCTCACACGCGGGCCGTCAGCAGATCCACCTCCGCTGAAGATGCATTGGTTCCAGATCCAATGCAGTGTCCAGGATCCGGCCTCCACACACACGTTGGGTAAATCAGCCGACGTGCTGTGTGCTGAGGCCGATCCCAGCAGAGAGGAACACTCTAAATGTGCAGTTACACTCACTCTGGTTATTATGTTTCCTGCTCTCCCAGTCTGGGGCTTCATTCTTTGCAAGTCATTATTCCATCTATGGCTTTTGAATAAAATCTTTCTCTGAGTTGAGGCTGAAAAGTGATTGTTTTTCACACACGTCTTTTCCCTCTGTAATCTATTTACTGTGAGGTTCATCTCAGGGGTTTCTGTTATAATGACTCGTCTTCTTTTTTTATATCTGACTCAGATTTAATGGTTTTTCTTTTTGCCTGTTTTCTGGGCTCTTGCGTGTCAGAGGCAGAAACGGGCCACAGGCCGCTGCAGGGCTCGGCTGCACAGTTTTGAAGTGTGAGGTCACCTGGTCGCGTCCCCGCGTCACATCCACACTGACGGATTTGACTTGATGTAGGGAAACCAGTTGTACCAGTCTGGCTCAGAAGAATCAGATCATTAACCAGTGGTGGAAGACACTCATATCTTTTACTTAAATAAAGTACAGTAAAGCACATTGAGTTTTTATAAAGACTGGAAATAGAAGGAAACAGGCCTTGCTTGGTTGAAATGTAACAAAATCCACCATCTCCTCTAACGATGATTTCTCATTTATTTAATCTGTACAAAAACCATCAAATGTAAAAAAGACAATTTACCATTTTGCAGTCATTGGGTGAATGTTGAAGTTCATTATGCATTAAAAATACTTACCTACATCTCCTTGTGAGTATGTTTTAATCATTTAGTGTTCTCGAATATTTTAAATGCTAAATAGGTTGAAGTCGAGTACGCGGTCTCATTCAAGGGCAGTTATTTTTCCAATTTAAACTTCAATGCACATAAAGGAACACTTTCCCCTCAGTTAGCGAATTGCAGCTAATTTCCAAATGAACTCTGAAGCTTTCAGGCTGGAGGAAATTGGCTCGCCACGACTGTAACAGCTGCAGGCGGCTATAAGGGCTGTCAGCGCCTGCAGGAGAGAGGGCACCAGGGAACATCCGACTGCACTCAGCTCGACGGAGAGAAGCACCATCACTCTGTCGTTTGGATAAAATGAGGACTTTGCAGGAGCGGGTGTTGATAGAGATTCATCTGTTTCCCTTCGGGCCGTTCACAGACGACTAAAGTTTGTTGGTTGTCGTTACCGGAGACGTGTTTGTCTGTGGTTATGAAGAGCGACACGCCCTCACAGTGAACATCATCTGTGTGATTGTTTCCAGCAGGGAGGCGGAGTCATGAAGATGAATATTACCTTTGCAGGATTTGCAGGTTTGAGCATTGGAGCACAGGACTTGAATTAAAAATGGCTTCCCCCTGCTCTGTCTTCATGCTCGGTGAATAATGCTCCAACGCTGAGCAGCTCAGTGTATTTCCACATGCATATTTCATGTTCTAGCTCAGGATAACCAAACATTACACCCTGATGTGACATTTTATTCAAATACTTGGGGCATTAATATTCTGCTGTGACAGCCTCCATTCTTCATCCTGCAGGAATTAAGTGGGATTGTGGCCAAAAAAGTTCTTCCATACCGAACTGTGTGAACCGTTTATTTATGGGCCTCGGTTTGTGCACAGATGAATTATTATGTTGGAACAGAGACAAGCCTGTTGAACAGAAGTTCCCACAGAGGAGAAGGTGCATCTGAGAGTTATTACAGGAAAATTCAAGATCTTTTTGTATGAAATTGTTTTCTGAATTTCCCTCTGATTATTGCTTTTCTGCGTTAATTACAACTTTTATACTTTTATACCTCAATAACTCTTTCAAATGACACGATTCAAGAAAGACTCTTGTTTCAAGAGGTTAAATAATAATTAATCAATGACACATATACAGCTGAATTAAAAAATAAAAACAGAAATATCACAGACACACACTTTCAGAAGCTTTGCTTTGCTCTGGTGGCGCCTATTTCTCTTGAAGATGTTTCTACACCTTGATTTGAGTCCGTCAGTGGTAAACCCAACTGTTTGGACATTATTTTGAAAGGAAACCCTCCAGTGGACATAACGTATCACCGCTTACAAAGCACATTACAGCAAAAAACCAAGCCACGAAATCCAAAGAGCTGCCTGCAGAGCTCAGGATAAAAAAATCTGATGCATTGAAGGACCCTGAGAGCACAGTGGTCTCCATAAGAAAATGCTACTACACAAAATGTGAAAACTTAAGGCATCTGAATTCTTTCCAATTTTACTGACCGTCTTATATATAAGGAATACAGTGTATATAGTGTGATTTTAAATGCTCTGCACATTGCTATTCGAGCTAAAGTGCTCTACCTATATACACATTCAGGGGGGAGCAACAAGGAACAGTATCATAATGTAATCCAGCACAATGGCCCTGCAGTCAGAGTGCATGTGATGCCTGCACTCCCAGGGGGAAGAGGCTGTAATGAGCAGCACAGAGTGCAGGTAATGGAGTGACGAGGACGGAGCTACTTCATATTCACGCCTCATTCGCTGCCAAACAGCAGCAGTGCCCATAGAAAGTCTAAAGGCATACAAGTCGAAAGACGACTTCAGGAAAAACATATATTCTTTGTCTCTGTAAAGTGTTTTGCTGGAATCATTTCGCAGATGATCCCCTGGTTTCCGTCGGCGTCTGACTTACATTGTCTTCACAATAAACTGAGGCGACACATCCACCTCCGCTCTGTCTCACACATCCTGCAGAGGTCTATGGCGACACCGTACATCATGATGTTTTCTGCACAGCCTCTCGAGTGGCTGCTCTGTCATTTGTCTGCATCGCCTGCTAAGGTTTAATGTTCCCCCTTCCTCCATTACTCCGTTTCAACTCGTCTCCTGTGGACAGCAATGTGTAGAGTACTGCAACTAATTAGAGATCTCCCGAGAATAAAAATCAAGGTTGGGAGAAATGGAATATGTTCCTCCAAAATAATTGGACTGAGTCGGTGATGGCAGGCTGATGTACGGCCACACTGAGACAGTAGAAAGAGAAAAGACAGACAGAGTGAAAGAAAAGGCGACTCTCCTTCCACCTCCTTCATTCCGGTTGGTCTAGAAACTTAGTATTTGTCAAAGATCAGTTTTTATTCATTCATTACTGGAGATTCATAAAGAATATCAAGCTGTATTTTCACAAACTGCAAGTGTGAGGGAATACTTTTAATAAACCTGCACTGCAAACACAACAATCAGTAGAAACAGCATCAATAGTTGAGGAGAGATTTGCACAAGCAAGTTATGCAACAGATGCTACTTTCACGCCGATAGGGTGATTTTATTAACTATTAATATTACTGATAATAATTGCTATAAAAACCTAAATAATGTCTTATAATATTGTGTAGATCGTCTGCACAGAATACAAGAGAAATGCAGTATGTTTTAAGAAAATGTGTAATTTCATGTTCATTTTCTGTCCTTTGCTTAATATCCGTCTGATACTAATATTTATACCCAAATCAACGAAATAAAGTCTTAATTGATTGATTTTAAATTCAATTCAATTCAATTTTATTAGTTTAAAGCCAAATCATAATATACATTATCTCAAGGCACTTTACATAGAAGGTCAAGACCTTAAAAATGATAGAGAATCCCAACAGTTCCCGCAATGAGCAGCACTTTTGCAAAACTCCCTCAATAACGGGAAGAAACCTCTGGCAGAACCGATATACCAATATAAATATGTGGTAAAGCTGAAGTTAACTCAAATTTCACCAAAGTTTGTGCTCGGCTCTGTAGAGTGCACCTGTCAGATTCCCTTTCATCCATTGCCTTCAGCTGTGCTCGAAGCGCAGACAATCCTTCATGCACTCGTGAGCAGTGTCATCCGTTATTCTGTCACCTGCAGAGCTGCCTCACTGTGTCACACCGAGCTCCGACAGCACAGGAGATAATTCACAGGCAGCACCGGTGGCTTTTCCCTTTCATTCAGGTCTCTGTGTGGCAGCTACATGTCCACACACATGCAACACATTTGTTATTTAGGTTAAAATGTTATTCTTCTTCCCTCTTTTTCCCTTTTGATTAGCAGATTTGTCTGTTTGCTCCAAAAAAAAGCATAAAATAACCGAAGTATTTGTCAATTTTACAGGTCCCCAAAGAGCAGCCTGCTTTCTGCTGAATCGATTCTCTTCCATTAGTGAACCTTGAGCGGTTGAAGAGGTAAATCGACTGTTCTAAAGAGACGTAGTAGAAGAAGGTGGCTGGGTCAAGTTGGTGAAGTGGAAAAATATGTTGTGCTGCAGTGTTGCATGACGCAATGTGGCCGTCAGGGAAACTTCACAGCTAAAACATTTTTTCTATTTGTGGATTAAAAATGAGCTGTAGTTATTTTTTTCTGCATTCAGAAGTCTGGTGTCATGTTTGTTCAGTCATTGGTTGTTGTTTTTTTATCCTTTGAATGTGACTCATGCTGATTCACATTCACTGTTAAAGGTCTTTTTTTGATTCTAATTGCCAAAATGGTCTGTTTACGTCTTGAGGCAGGACTTTATTCTTTTGGACGCTGAACCTTGAAGACACGAGGACCGAGGCACAATCAAGGGGGGAGCACCTCGGCAGGTAAGAGGCTGATGGAGCACAGGTGTGTCAGCCTTCACTCCTGCTCCTGGTAGGAGTGTTTAACATGTGTCTAGTTTTTGTAACTCACTGAATTTGTCGTATATTTTCTTAATTTCATGTTTTTATGCACAAATTAAAAACAGTCGTAAGAAAAAGACAAGAAAGGAAAACGCAGATATAGTGTATGCTGAGAATTGTTTGGGTCACAAGCACAGTTATGTCATGAAAACCTGATTTAGACAAGACTGTGGCCAAAGGGCTTCTCCTCTGGTTCAAGCCGAAAACAAGATGCTCCAGGAAAATCAAATGTTGCCGTTGTAAAGCGAAGACTTAGAGATCTGAGGACATTATTTGCAGGGGTTAATGAAAGGTTGCACTGATCTCATACGCTGAGGTGTGAATTCTCCATCTGCTCACTCTCTGCTCACTCCAACGACCCTGAGATTGAGCAGTGAGCGAGCTCAGTCCTTTGTTGTCTGAAGTCACTCAAGTGGAATCAATGACGTGGAGATGAGTCAGAGCTGGAGCTGAGCTCGACATATTCATGCTGAGGACACTCAAACAAACCTTCAAACTGTTTTAAGGGTTGAGAAGGTTACGCATCCTGTCCTGGTCTGAGTCCGTCCAATTAGCAACATTCAAATCAATCAACTGAACCACTAGTAAGTTACGACCCGGGCGTAACGACCCCCTGTACATCTATTATTAAAGGCATGAAGAAGAGAAGACAATGACACACGTTTTCCATTAGACAAGATGATTATTTCATGTTCAAACTCTGAGCTCAGCTGTGAAGTTTGATGCGGCTTTGACGTGATCTTTATTTGCATGAACCTAAGTGGATCTATAAATGAAAATACAAGCGACCAGACAAGATGGGTGTTTTTAATATTAAAGCAGAGCGGCTATTTTTCTAAACCATATCTCGTGTTTACATCAGGCAGAGTGTGACTAACGCTGAGACATCTCCCCTCAGGAGACGTCACAGTCACGTCCCAAAATATGAGCTCGCTGAAGCTACTGAAAAGAGCAGGCACACGTGTGTATGAAATAAAAATAGTCTTCTTCTTCACTGCATTTCACTTCACTTCACTGTATTTTATAGGATATTTTATCACCTGGAAATTGTAGTTTCTGTGCATTTATCCCGGAAATGAAAAGGAAAATCACATAATACAGTGAAAAAAGATGAGGAAGTTGTAGAAAATATACAACATACCACTGCAGTACAATACAATAGACCACCCTGTCATCAGTTATTTCTGTGTAGTGGAAAGATTATTAGGTTTGAACTATTATTCTTACATTAAAATCTAAGACTAATACAAGAATAAAGTCAAAATATTACAATAATAAAGACGAGATATTACAAGAATAAAGTCTTAATATTTCCAGAAATCAAGACAAATATTTTCTTAGGAAATAAGCAGCAGGAAGAATCCGTGCTCACAGGGGCTTCACTCCTTCTGGATCTAAAATCTTGAACTAATCTCATTGTTTCTTTAGAAACTACGAAACCACTTCGACTCCTTTGCAGACGTGACCACTGATAAAGTCAGAGTCGACCACTTCTCCCTGTCTGAGTGGTTCTTTCTTCAGAATGGACTCAGTTTCTTGCACAATCATTTCAAAGTCCTGATACTTATGATGATGTGAAGCTGACGAGCCAAAAGATTTCATTATTTGTGAAACAAGCTGATCTTCTGTTCCCCCACGTGACAACGGCACGTCGCCTAAAACTACGACTTTCTTCTTGTTACATTATAACTTTGATCTCCTATAGTAGTTTATTCTCTACTGCTCCATAGCTGTAGACAAACTGAATGACAACATTTTAATTTGAGGTCAGAAACACAATGACCACATGTGTTTTTAGTTGATTTATTTATGATTTACATTTCTCAGCAAACATGAGTCGTCTCCTCTGATGTAGCATCATAACCGTCAGGATTCCCCCTCGACCCAGAAACAAGGGACGAGCCAAATCTCCCAGAAGTAACCGTTGGCTCGTCTGCGAAGCTGTCGGAGCAGATCTGATCTGACGACTGTCAAATCTGCTTTAGTGTCCACCTGTTGGGGCCGAGTGCACACCATCCCAAAATACTACAACAGCCGGGGGGGGGGGGGGGGACTCTTCAAATGATTGTCTCCACTCACTGATTTTACTGCTCTTGGTTTAAAGAGAGCAGTAAAAAGAAGAAGAGGGTAATAACCGACTTTAATGAGCTTCTCACTGGTAGAAGACAACACGCTGGTTTGATTCAACCACCGAGGAGGAATCTTATGACCATCATTAAATCTGCTCGTGTGTGAGGATCGTCTTGAAACTATAAGATTGACAGGTTGGGCGTTTGTGAATGAAAATCATTTATTTGCATTTTTCAGTTATTCCTTCGTGGAAATACATGGGAAAATTGCAAATTGCGAAAAAAGGCGACGCATTAAAAAGTCAAAGTAATAATAAAGTAGCGTCCATCATATACTTTGACAGAGAGTCAATGAAAACAACCTTTTTTCACGAGTCTCAGACAAAATATCCTGAGGGAGCAAAACTGAAATAATATCAGATTTGATCATTTCTGATTTATTAAGATGCTCCTCTGCTGGATATTATGCAAGAGGTGAATTTCAATATGAAAAAACATCAATCAAAACAAGGCAAGGAGACAAAATGGAAAATAAACAGTGACGTTGAGTTTGTGTTTTTTACTGTGAGCGAGATAAATATCGAAACATCTCAGCAACTATTGGACGGGTGGCAATGACATTTTGTTCAGACATTCAGGGGCCGAGAAGACGACGCCCACAGACTAGCGCCATCATCAGGTCAAAATGCCACACTGTAAAACACACTCATGAGCCCGACCTCCACCATGTTGGTGGATGGGACCCTAGACTCTATATAAAGAGGGACGACATGACACCTCTCCAAAAGTGTAGCCAAAGCGTCTTGATCGCCACCTGGTGGTTGGCTCTCGTATAGAAATAAACCCCACCTCCTCCATGTTAGTGGATGGTCATTATTTTTAATTAAAAGATAGTTTCTGTCATTTTAGGTATAACAATGTCTTCCTCTTGATTTACAATATCACCTTGATGCTCAACAATTTTCTTTATATTTCAAGACCAGAACTCGAGCAAAGTCAACTTACTGATTCTGTTACTTAACACATGTTTTATCAGCACATCTCCTGCGACTCTCAGTCTCGTTGAAATCTTAAAGCTGTGATCCAGGTGTTTCCTTTGTGAGACTGCCTCCGTCCTCTTGGCGGATTCCATCTGATGAGCCGTGCTTTGATGAGACGTAGCAGGCGTCTCCCTCTTGACTGTGACGAGCTGAGGTTTATCCCACATCTTCTGCAGGCGCTGGTTCACATCTGAATTATCTGCCCGCTCCTGCAGCCTCGGCCTGTTTTGTCATGTAAATCACTGAAGATACAGATTCGTCTTTCAATCAAGTCCAACATGCAGAAAGTCCCGTCTGAGACTATTTACACTGAAGTAGGGAAATAATTGCTCCGCATGTCGGGATCACACGTTTGAGAGAGGGTGTAAATTGCAGGGTTCACGGTACGCTGCTCGGTGCAAACTGTGATTTCACTATTGCTTATTGACAACCTTGTTTCTACAGGTCAGCTGTTATGTGATGTAAAAATCAAATGGGCTGAGAGTCTGTCATTCTCACAGCTGTAATCACATTTTAAACCTCTGTCTACGAAAGCAGTGAAAGGCAAAGATAAATATTAGATGACAGCATTGATGATCACTCATAATAACAACAGAGGTTCCCTTTTTTTTTTTAAATCATCTTTATTTATTTTGTAGATTGAAATTCGGGGGGGAAGAATAAAACCATTGTGTGTCTATCAGCTTCCAGAATCAGATTGATCTCACTCGTGCTGGAACGTGGAAGAGTCGGGACAGTTTTGTGAAAGATAGAACAATAAACTGGTGAACAACAGACTTCACACACACTCTTCTTGCCAAAGTGATGGAGGAAGAGTGGGAGCAAGTTGGCTGCGAGCGGGTGAAACCTTCGAAAGTCTTTACAACCACAATAATCAACTGTTTGTTGTTGTCCTGTTTTTCTTTTACCATAGACTGTATTTTTCCTGGTTGCTGGCTGCAGTCATAAACCCAGCCTCCTCCATGTTAGTGGATGGGACATGAACAAAATTAAAAACCAGCTATAAACACACAACACATTAAGATTATTCATATACTCTGAATATGTACTTGCCCATTTGAGTTATGTACAAAGCAGCAGAAAATGACTTCTAACTGTAGAAAAACATGTGTCTGAGAGTCGCTGTGTTTTTTTATGTATTAAACCAAGAGTATGAGGCCCTAGAAATATTTATATTTTATATTTTATACCATATTTTTATCTTCTGAACTGAACTTGGTCTCCTGCTGGTTCAGTGCAGCACAGACCACATGTGATCCATCCTGCCTCAAGCAGAACAACCTTAAGACCAGAAAACTGTTATCTGGCAAATGTCCGTGATGAGAAAACCCTCCAGTCACAGTGAGAACATTTAACACAACTGAAATGTATGAACTCTTAGCAGATTCATGGCTGAACTCATGTGTTGACTACATGTTATATGTTCATTTGTTCTTATGTGTCGAATGCCTGCATTTTATTTGGTTTAAATTGAGTTCTTCAAAAGGAGCAGCTTCCGTCACATTGCAGGATAATACGATGACTTGAGTGATTATCATCAAAGTGTCGCCTTTAAAAGACAATTAACACAAAACAAGGTTAACGAGCTAATTAACCTTTGTCAAACTCCTGATGTCTCCTGGGAGAAGCGTCTGTTGAAGGGACCTCAGCTTCCTCACCGACGAGTTTGATGTGTGTTAAACTGTCGTCTGTCGTCGTTGCGTCGGCAACAGTTTGCTTTTGTCGTTCCCCACGCGAGGCAAAGAGCGATTAGTCCAACGCACCTAGGACGTCGGCTTCGATCACTTCTAAACGAGCCGACATGATGTGACTGACAACAGCGGAGGGTGACGGAGCCTGAGGCAGAGCAGGGGAGAGGTGGTAATTAAACCAGTGGAGAAGGAAAAAAACTGAAAACACATTTCTCGTTTTGATCTGAACCATCTTTACTGTTTGGATGGTGGAATGTCTTTGACTTTGCGATTGGATTTCCGGGAAATCCGAGTCTGAGCGGTCGTAGCTTGTCGTTATAACCCAGTAAAGTTCAGGTCATTCTCCCAGAGCACAGTCACGACTTGAGGGATAACACAGATAAACAGTAAATAGGATTATTTAAAGTCCAAGTCAGTGAAGATAAAATCAGTGTAGAGAGTAGAAGAGAATCCAGGACTGTAAATACCGTAAATCAGCCACTGCAGCTTCTGTCAACACCAGAGTTTCTGTTCTTCTGGAACAAACAAACATCTTAATGCAAAGTTAATCAAGATAAACTGTTAGATGACTGCTGGAGCCATTTATAGTTAGATCAGTGACGGGCAAACCAGTCGGGCTTTAAATTATTCCGATTTCTTTGTGTATTTGAATAATTGAGTTGTCTCATTTTGCACTGGTCGTATTTCAAAGATAGAAAAATCCATCTGCCATTAATGATTTGATTTAGAGAAATGAAGGGGGCAACACTCAGCAATGGAACTGCAATTTAGAGGAATATTGTACTTTTCTGAGAGAGTTCAGATACACAGTTTTATAAAATATATTCAAGAGGGGAACTGATTCACTGATCCAAGTAAATGAGATAATCCATCCATCCATCAATAAATCCATCCCTCCTGCCTTCCACTTATCCAGGCTCCGGTGGTGAAGGTGCATGGACCAAGGAGGGTGTCCCAGATGTCCCTCTCCCATTCCAGCTCTTCCTGGAGGATCACGAGGCCTGATGGGATATGCTGTCCCTCCAGCGAGTTCTAGGCCTGCGCCTGTCTCCTCCCCCGGAGTAAACCGCCTACGGGAGTCTCCCAGGATGCTTACTGACTAGTTGCCCTTTTGAAATTAGAAATATAATTGGTTTTATATAACCTTTTATACAAATACTCTATGTAATATACTGAATATTATACAGAGCATGTGTTATTCATTCAAACATCACGTCCACCTCAGCTACAGTACAAATAAGCAGCATGTATTATTGTATTAGAGGAGTGGACGGTGCCAGTGTTTATCCGTTACTCCCATGTCAACGTGTTTCCCTTCCTGATTAAAAGTGACAGCGGCTGTCCTCAGTCCCCAGTTCTCCTCACCTGACCTCAACACCCAGCTGTGCACCTGCTTCTTCCTCTTCTTCCTCCTCGGTGATCCTCCCGTAAACAACACGTCCCCGTCCTCCACCTCAGATTGTTTATTCAGCCACAGCGTTACAGACTCTTTTCTACTTTTTCTTCTGCCCTTGGACACTTTTGCTGCCTCGACCATTTAGACGTGGCTGCCTGCTGTCTTTCAAACGAGCAATCAGCCCTGTGCAATTCAACCAACTGCGTACTTGATCTTCTTATTTTATCATTACATGTTCATTTATTGATACACATTTCGTCCTATTATGTGTGTTTTTCTTATTATAATCATTGTTTTTAAATTACTCACTTAATTTATTTATTTTTGCTTCTACCGAGCTTCCCTGTTTTTCACATGATTTTACTTTTAACAGGTGAATGAATAAAACTTCTTGGATTTTAAATGTAAACATCGTTGTTTTTCCATCTTCCTGCTTCTGGGTGCAAATATTGAGTTTCCATGTTGTTAGACATCAAATATTTACTCACCTAGTACAGTAATGTGAGCTCTATATATTATTTCACTGGTAACACTTTACTTGAACTCCCATCTGCAGCATTTATTAGCACTTCATGCATATTTGATTAGGTTCAGTTGTATGCAGCTGTAAGGACATTCGTAAATGTGTAATATTTAGTAGATACATTGAAAGAAACTTACATCTGTGTGGAATTGTCTGCCGCGTTGTTTGCCTCTTTGCTTCCACCAAGTTTTGTTGAAATCTCTTTGATAGTTTTTGCTCAATCCTGCTGGCAAACGAACAAATAGACAAACAAACCAAATGGACACTGGATGAAAGCTGAACCTCCTTCGTGGAGGTGTCGGCTATTTTATAGTTTAGTGTTCAAGCTGATCCAGGAGGTTAATAACGATCACAGAGATGCTCACACTTCAGTCATTCGGTGCAGATCACCTCTGACCTCCGAGCGGCTCAGTCTTTGGAAATAAACCGTTCTTATGTCGCCTGATGATGCTTCACGCTGAACCGAATCCATATGTGACTCTAATGCCCAAGTTACTGAAGTGTATTTCTGGCTGATGAATGTTTCTCAGACACTTTGGATGGAATGATAACAGTCCTATAATTGCCTCAGGCGTGTAGTTTAGAGGATGTAAGGTCAGTCAGGATACAGGCCCCATTAACAGGCCGCCTGTCAGGCTGATGACCATTAGTACAACGGTACTTGCTGGCTGTCACCTCCATCAGCCTGAAGAGCCGACTCTGGCCCCAAAAGGTCTGGAGAAATATGAAGCTGGATGATGTTGGATAAAAATCACAGATAAATAATTGATAGCTTGAGCCTCCGTGTGTTTGCTTCGGAAAAAAATTACAAAAACTCTGATTAAATCAATTAACAAATGGTGGTCAGATGCAAAGCTCAGCAGTTTCCAGTTGTGGTTTGAATACAGACGGAGGCATTTATGGATCTAATCACTGAGGCGTGCACGAGCATGAAGGATATTAGCATCATTATTGATGTTTACTTCTCACTGACCAGACCCCACTCATTTTGGTCGGCCTGGTTCTGACTTGAATTATTTGCACAATTATTGCTGTTTTCATGCAGCAGGCGATCGGCATGAACTCCCGTCTGAACCGCGTCTGAAATAGATGTTTACGACTCGATATCAACGACTCGATAACTTCAAATGTCAATCATCCACGTCCTGCGTGCGGCAACATCAGGGGTTTGTTGACGTGCTTCACTGATCCGAAAACACAACTCAAATAACGTCTCTAACATAAATACAGTGTTTTCCTGTGGTGATGTTTTCAAGCGAGGGAAAGATGTTGATGACATATAAAGTAAATATTCAATATCTCTTGTGTTTGGTGTCACTGAGCTACAAGAAACCAGTGCTGACATTTCCTGTGATTCTCGATGTCCTGAACACACCGCAGTTTCTTTATTTTAATGTTTTTTTTTAACATGGACATCTTATGATAATTTGTTTTGATGGTTAAACTCTTAATTTGAAAGCCTGAATGGCTGTTGAAAGAGATGATGGAGGATTCACATGCAAATATCTGCACACAATGTGTTTTGTATCTGCGAGATATTTGCATATTTGCAACGCACTAATCATGTTTTGATAGAAGGACTGTCATTTTTTTTTTAAAGTAAATTGCTTTGGAATATGATTTATGGCTTTTGAATTCTTTATTTTCAAGTTATTAGTATTTAGATTTTTCTGCCGGTGTAACATGAGAAATCAAAAACCCCATTTTCAAAATCTCATGTGTCCATTTGCACTTAGAATTCCAATCCATCTCCTTTCAGGCCCTAACTGAGAGAAACTTTATTCCTCAAAGGTCCATTTATTTTACATGAGTGGTGATAAACAGCGATCGCTCTGTGTGCGCGGACGTTCACAGCATAGTTTTGTTATTGGCTGATTGATGGGTGGCGTGTTCCACTCTGACGGCCCTCGTTAGTGAGATTAACGCCTGCTGTCTGGACGCCACCTCTGGCCTCCGACTGATTATTGCCGTGTGGACGTGCTGGTTCTCGGTTTTGGTCGTCACTGTCTCGCCTGCGGGACGATGTGTGAACACATTCGCTGACAAATGAGAAGAACGTCTGGTGGCTCCTCAGCTGGAACACGTATAAAATGATAAGGAGACTAATTGTGTTGCCATTAAAAAAAAGAAATCATCATCATTATTATCGTAAAAAAAAGACAAAAGGAACAGATTTTTAAGACGTTGCAGTGACAGATCTCGATCCTTTAAAGTTTAATCTCAAGATTCCATCTGCTCTATTGCCTGGAAATCAGTGATACAGCTTTTATTGGCCCAAATAAATCCAGTGAATCATCGCAGATCACTGAACAAGCCAAAGCATCAGCCCTTCTCCCTCTCTAGTGGAGTTAGGTTCAATCTGTGCCTGTGCAAGGTTTGACTCAACTGTTCTTGTTTCAAACATCAAACCGCAACTAAAATGACGTGAGCTCGATTCTCAGCTAAATCTGCAGGGATCCAGTTATTGTTAAGAGAGGACTTTAAAATGGCACAAAAACTTATTTGAGATAGCTTCTGGTTTAAAACAAACATACAACTAACTCCAGAGAGTCAAAACTCACAAAAGCAATGTATCATTTAACAGTTGTCACGTCATCAAGTTAATTATCAACACGGACTGAGTCACCATCGATGCGTCCAGGTGGGTGATGACGTGTCGTCCAACCGCCGGCGCACCTGGCACTCAGCTCCGTCAAACACACACAGCGTTAGAGAGCCACACATTATCTCAGATGAAAACTGTATAACGCTTTGGTTCTGACATTGTATTGATGTTGTGCTTATTAGTTTAGACACAGTATGCACAGTGCATCCTCCTATAGCATCGTTAGAGGACCTGTGATGATGCCGTCGGCTCAATCTGATACAACATGCGTTAATATTTGAAAGGACTCCGCTCCTCGTTGCTTTTAGCATCAAACTTTCAGCTCGGTGGAACGGATGCTGCATGGATTCGAGGAAACATGACATTAATGATTAAATATGTGAAAGACACGTGTTTCTGTGATGAACAGAAAGATGTCCACGGACAGTTTCCCCCCTGGAGTTTCTATCAATCCAAAAAACAAGGAGGGGATAATGTCAACTGTCAGATTGTTCTGACAAAATGAGCCCGAATCATCTCGTCCTCACAGTCAGCTGCTGCCTCTCTACTCTGCTGAGAGCTGAGAGTCTCCTGCTGTCACAGTCACCGGGTGTGAGGGATTTCATTTTGAATTCAGCTGCCACATGAATGATCAATTTTGAAGGGTTTTCTCGAGGGTTCACGTCTTACATTTGATCCAGTCACTGTTGGTTTCCCAGTAATTACACCATATTCAATCAAAATGTAATGTTTTTGCAGGTTTAACAAGTTCATGAGTTTCTGTACTTCTACTTAATAAGCTGTGATAAAAGAAATAATTCTGGGCGAATGCAATTTTGCTCAAATGGTCAAAATAACACAAAGTTAAGTTTATAACATCGATGCAATTATCGTCAACCAGATCCTGTGATAAGAACAAGACCCGTCTTCGTGCAGGAGTTGATTCCGATGTGTTCCGACAGGGTGGGAAGAAAATACAAGAGAAAAGAGTCTAAAATAGAAAAGAGTCCGAGACGACACCACTTAATTGCACTCAACAGCAACTTCACATTTGTTTATAAGCACAGGCTTCAGTAGTTTATTAGCTGCTGTTTATTTGGTACCACCTTGATGACAGTGGGGGGGGGGCGTTCATCAGCGCACTCGAGCTCAGCGGGGGGGTTCGGGCTGATCTTTGATAATGATCTCAACTGTGGCCTTAATGAGAAGTGACCGGCAGGAGAGGGTGTGGAGGCCTCGGGGTTTAAACTGAGACCTTTTCCTTTCGGGGACAAAGACTTTCCAGGTTCCCCGGTTGTCGCAGGTTTGTCGTTATCGTAAACACATTAGCGGTAATCGATTTTGTGACACGTTCAATGACTCCGAGGTAGTTTCGGTTTATCAGACGGACCGAGGCAGTTAATTAGTCGGGATTACGGATACTAAGACGTCCAATTATCGAGAACTCCACAGGATGACCAGAACAATATGTCGGGGTACAAGGGTTATAACTCACAATCTGGATCGCCCCCTGGTGTCTGGCCGCAGTATAGGTCATAAACCCGGCTTCCTCCGTGTTAGTGGATGGGACATGGATCACACTTACATGTCAAAGTACATGTTAAACTCAAGGATGGTTTCTCATTTTAGGTGTGATTATTTTCACACTGATTAGTAATATTTGTAGTAAGTCTGGTTTTAATTGGTTATTTGACGCTATAAAAACAGGGTGAAACTTCGTGATTGACAGCTGAGACTGAGAGTTTCCAGACGACTTAATCCGTTAACGGCTTTTCGTAACGTGGAGGATTCCAACAAGTAAGTCCACGACTAACACATGAAAATAAATAACATTCTCCGTAATATGGATAGAAGCATAAATGCCACCTCACCAGGATAAATTTTTTTAGACTTTGAACATTTTACTGTGAATCATCTCACATCTGGTTTTAAGGTCAAGTCTTAATGTCACATCTTTTGATCAACCCCCCACATACACACACACACACACACACACACACACACACACACACACACACACACACACACACACACACACACACACACACACACACACACACACACCCCCCAGCCAGCCTCTGATGTATTCAGATTCTCGGATGCGTTCACACTGGCTCAGTACCCTCTCAGGTCATTTATGGCTCCCAGCAGCATTTCAGATGAGAGCC
Organism: Hippoglossus hippoglossus; assembly: GCF_009819705.1. Taxonomy (NCBI): domain Eukaryota; kingdom Metazoa; phylum Chordata; class Actinopteri; order Pleuronectiformes; family Pleuronectidae; genus Hippoglossus; species Hippoglossus hippoglossus. Next base: position 15,000,959 of record NC_047170.1, on the reverse strand, counting down.
AGAGGACTCAGCGCATGTTTAGATCTAATTGTCGCAGCAGCTGGGCTTTTAGCAAGACGCATTGTGCAGAAAATGACTCCAAATATTCCAGACTTGATTGAAGCGAACGCTGCGGAGCCTCCAAACAGCCACTGTGCCTGGACGCGTTCCAGAGAGAGAGAGGGACGGGGATCAGAATCTGATTCATCACATCACGACTGTCCACGGTGATCTGATTTAAAGTTTCCCGTCAGGAGTAAGAATAACACTTCAACTTTAAAACCTAGAGGAGACGCAGAGGTAAAAAATGAGCAGGGTGTAATTTGGTGATGTGTCGCCTGTGCTCCCAGATGAAAAGTGAAATAAATTATCACGTAGGACACCGCAGGAGATTCTCAGGAGGCCTGTGCTTCATCCTTTTGTTGCAACATCAAAGAACATTTCCCACGGGAACGTTCTTTCCTTTCTCCTCCTCCTCGCCTCCTGAGATCTGTCATGTTCGCCTGCTGAGTGTTGCATTCAGGCACTAACGTTGTTCTGCGGCTGATTCCGGAATTGACCTGTTTAGGAGTTCGGACTGTGGACGGAAATCGAACCGTAGATATTAAGATTGTGTTGGCAGTTGTAGTTGATAGTTTGAATCACAGACCACTTTTAATTCCACACATAATGAGCAAACTAATGAATAACATCATCAAAAGTACAAATCTTTAAATCAAAATGAGTATTAACGAGTGTGGGTCTATTCAAGATTAGATATGAATGAATAAGAAAAACTATAATGGCACTCAGTAGAGCAGATACCGAATAACAGGTCCTTCAGATTCAATCAAGCTGCACCAAGTTACACACACTCATAGATAACAGTCTACTAAATGCGCCTGATTTATTTAATCAAGAACCATGAATTATTCTCTATTCTGCAAAGGAGAAGAAAGTGCCCTCATATTGTTAAAGAAAGGGGAAAAGGAAGTTTTGTGGAAATCTGTTTGCTAGTTTTTGCGTAATCCTGCTGACAGACAAACAAACAAGAAAACACAACCTCAATTAGCGGAGGTAAATATCCTTAATTCTTACAATTGGTAAATTCCAATTCTCATCGGACTGCACATAATATGTGACCTAAGTGGCTGATCAGATGGATCCACGACCCTTAAGTCAAACAAAAGCCATCTTGAAATTTCAGAAAACCTTCACCTCAATCATCAATCCCCCTAACCCATCAGTCTGGTCTGATTTATTAATTTCATATCGAGGGCTCAGACGCAGGATTACGAGGATGTAGTGGAGGTAGCAGATGACAGAAACTGGGCTCAAATTAGGTTTCAGCGATGACAGGCCTGCGGGGATGGTTTCAAACGCAGCAGGTTGAATCACTCCTCGGTTCAGCTGCGGTTCAAGTGCCGCTGATGTGCCCTGGAGCAAGACGCTGAACGCCTGAAATCTCCTTCGTGCACCGAGGAAAGATCCGAAACAAGAAGAACATGACGACACGATTAAAGAAATGGGCTCAACTATGTTCAACGTTCAACAACCGGCCTGTTCTTGTCCTACACGAGCAGTGTTTTTAATTGGCTTGTCTCTTTTTGCAGATTTTACGATCAAAGTATTCAGGTGCTGCAGCGAAATGCTTGTTCAAGCTGTTCAATAGAACAACTCCACACTACGCAGGCTATTTGTACTCGGACCGCACTTCATTAAACTGTAGCTCAAGGTACAGTTTAATTGGCGAGAAAGAGCTTCCTCTGACTTTCCACTTACAATCCACCATTTAAACCAAATGCATCTCTCTCTCTCTCTCTCTCTCTCTCTCTCTCTCTCTCTCTCTCTCTCTCTCTCTCTCTCTCTCTCTCTCTCTCTCTCTCTCTCTCTCTTTCTCTTTCCATATGGCAATCAATGAACTTCTATCTCTCTGCTCGGATTTTAGTGGTGTGTGGATCTATTGCTAGGCACCAAACCAGCCGTCTATAGCACTCATCTTTATGCTCTGATAATTTATGTGCCGCTGACAGGACTTAATAGAAATGCATTTCCAGCACCTTAAACATCCTCCTCTGCGTAGCTGATGTATTTATTATGTTCTGTTCCCTGCAGTTTCCCCAGACGCAGCCATAAAAATCACATTCAGAAATGTCTGCTTCCCACCACGTTTCCCTTTCATTGAAATCACGTCAATCATTAGAGGAAATGGATCGTTAGGTTTGTTCATTATGAGTTTAAATTATCAGCAAGTTGGAAGCAACTTTGCAGAATAACTAGGAAGCAGCATTAAAGAAAAACGTTGGTTTTGGTCGTCAAAGTTTCAGTCAAAGTTTGATTAAGTTTCTGCTACAAAACTAAATAAAATAAATAAATAAGGACTTTAAAACAAAACTTGATTCAAGCAAAGCTGAACTCGTGGATTCACATAATTACCTCCTCACGTTTTCACCCCTTATGTTTGTTTGTTTGTTTGTAAGCAGGATTACGCAAAAACAACTGAATGGATTTCCACGAAACTTGGGTCAGGAAAGAACTAATCTTTATAAACAGATTCTGGTGAGGACCAAGATTGTGTGGATGGTAGCCCTCTGGTTTCTGTTTCGCCAATCACGTTTGAACAGATAAAAATGTCGTCTGCACCTAAAACACCAACAAAAAGTGCTGCTGTTTGTGTTTTATGTGGACAAATGTTTGACTTAGAAAGAAAACTAGACGGACTGTAAACAGTGTACAGCAGAAGGAAGATTCTTGGCCTCAGATATTCGCTGTCTACACCAAAAGACAGAATATATTGTCCATTGATCCCAGAGGCTAATTCGTCATCAGACTATAGCCAATGGGCACCAAGAATGGGGAAGAACCAATTCAATGTTGGTGCCAATTGTGAGGTAGTGTGTTTTTCCACGTTTTCATTGATTTCTCAACAAATAATTGATGAATCTTGATGCTGGCAGATTTTGGGGGGACTGATATTTATGAGTCTGTGCAATTTGGTTCAGATTGGTTGAATTTAAGGGGACTGCTGGGGCTTGGCAGAGGTATACGCCCGACTGACTTCCATTCCAGTTATATTAAACAACTGGAAAATAAGCAAAACCCCACAGAAGAAGGCTCAGAAGAACAGAATGTGGTGTAGTGACAGTGTCATTAAATCAAAATGTCTCGTCTCGGTTTTATAGTGAGAAAATTTCCCTCAAACTCTATCAGACTTTGCACCGAGTTGAAGGAAACTGTCCTGATATCAGTAACACGACGCCAAATAGAAATCAAATCAACGCAACAATCAGAGAGTCAGTGGAGCCTGATATTACACAGAGGAAACAAGGAGCAGCAGTAGAAATCCTCACAGCGTCAGACGTGCTCTCACTTCTCAATGATTCTCCGTCTTTTAACCCCTCTGACATCATGTGCATAATCCTGATCTATTCTCCGCCGTTGGCTCATGTGTGTATGTGTGTGTTTTTTTTTAAGTGCAAGGTGCCCCGGCCCCCTCCGCACATCCCCCAGGGGTAAATGTAGAAGCTTCTCTCTGTGATCCTCCACCAAGATGCACCATGGGAACTGTTGGCTGTTTGATGGACGCCTGCGACTTAATGAGACGTGAGAGCCGTCAATAGACACGATCAATAGGCGCACACTTCCACTGTAGATTCCCCCGACCCCTCCACCACAAACAAAGAGAGCTCTTGACCTTGATTGCGAGTGAGACACAAGTCAGCAGCGCAATCACATTCAAAAGATTGGAAACTAACATTCACAGCTAGTATTCACCGCTGCGTATATCAGGAGTTCTGCTTTTGAAGCAGGTAGTGATTTCCGATCTTTTCCATTGGTGACATTTAAAATCGATAAAGGGTGCGTTGTGTCCGGGCATGAATATGTAAAGAAATCGACGTTTTAGCAACATGTTGTCATGTTGTTGTCTCCGGGCAGAGCAGGGTTTAGTCATTTGACACTGATAGAAAATGGCACATCAAGAAAATATACATTATTATTAATATAAATATTGTCTTGTATTTTATCCACAGAAATCAGAGACCACCACCATAATTAAATGGTTAAATATGTATATATTTAAATATGTCTATATCTCTTGCTGCTATCGTTTGTATGTGATTGACTGTTTGTTTTCAGACTAAGGTAAATGGATTTTTCACGTGATAAGAATATAAAACACGTGTTTTTCTCTCATCTGTATTCTTCTGGGAAAGTGGACGTGTTTCATGTAAACATCAAATCCCAGCAGACGTCACGTTTGTTATGTATTTGTATGTATTATGTTATTATAAGGGAGTTGTATCACAGGTTATTGAAAATATTCCGATAGTAAAACCTCGCAGCAAATGTGAAAAAGCTGGGAAGAGATATAAATAAAAAGACAAATAAATTACAATCCCAACATCAGCAGATTAACTTCAACAATACTTGAGAACAGCAATACAGGAGAAACTGTCTCTGCAGAAAAAAATACAATTTGCAGTTCTCTTCTGAACTGGCTGTTAACGTGTGACATGCTGTAACACACACTGTGAAGTTTGCATTGGGCATCAGGTGCGTATCTGTGCTATATGTTCTGATCAGAGACAGATGGATAAAACATCGGTCACCTACTTTATGCACTGAGTCCTCCCCCACACTACAGAGAAACAAGCTCAGCTCCTCTGCATTCGTCACATTTATTGGATAATCGTTTCTGACAAACAACGTGGAAACATGATTGTGATTACCAATCTCCCGTCTCGGACGGTAATATATGAAGAAAAAAGTCTAACTTATTTCTGCAAGAAGGATGGAATTAATTAGATCTGGCTCCCTGCGGCTTGTAGAACGGATTTTAATTATTGGTTTACAAGACTATTTAATGGTTTAACAGGTGATTTGTCTTTTCTTTTTATGCAACTGCAGCCTATTGCATTATTTTATATTGTTAAATTGTAAAGTCAAGACAGAGAAGAGAGGAAGCGATTAGGTTCATGGACCAAACACATGTACAAGCATATTATCATTCATAGTAATAATGGTAATTGGTTGGATCTGGCATAATAATATGTGTGAGTATGTGATATTTGGTGCTTATTGATTTAATTTAAGAGAACTGTTGGGCCTTGGCTTCTCAATAATATATCAATTTATCACAACATGGATCTGTCGACAGAGATAAAAGCTAAAAAGCTGAAAGTACAATAGAAGCATGTCAGTGTTATACCAAATGGGAGGGAACAGATAATAAGTCTAGGTCACGATCAGGTCAAGATGCCCATTAACCTCATGAGAGTGCAGCTTCTCAACATTCCTCTTATCACAGAACCAGAAACAGGACGGTGACAACAAACACAAAACATGTGACATCTCATTTAAACCAGGTCAACCATGTGTGAAACATCATTTTTAGTCAGGCATAATATGTCATACACAACATTAAAGGTATTAAAGGTATTATAAGTAACAGGTTTCATGACAATGCGGTTTCCAGCACGAGGAGCAGAGCCGACTCCAGCGGAAACTGAAACTATGAGTCTGCCTTTAGAAGATGAAATAATAAAACAAACTTATTCTTCATTTCATTTCATAGATGTTTCTCTCCAGTAATATCACATCTTTTAATTTACATCTCGTATTCAGCTTCAGTTCTGTGTGAAAACAGATTCAATCTTAGGATTTCATTAAAATGTGTAATATTACTTTTTTCGGCGTCAGAAAACCTGTTAATGAAACCCTGTGCAACAACAGTGCATCACACTGTTCTCTGTAGTGAGCCGGTTTCACACTCAGACCAAAGAAACAAGTCTGTGAGATTTCCTGATGGTTTTTCTTTTAAAAGACCGATGATCCAGTGTTGCATGTGGATCACTGAAGAAGCACACGGACGGACAGATGAACAGATAATGAGTTGAAGGACCCCTCCTCATATTATTCATGTCAGCCCTGTGGTTCCTGTAATAAAACAGAAGCCATGTGAGCATCAGACCTGCTCCCTGCCTCGTCTGCAGATGGATGCTCTCGGCCGCTGACACACACCAGACGGATGGAGGTGAAGTGACGAGGTCTGCCGAGCGCCGAGTGAATCACTCGCTGCTCAGTTGCGTCCCCGTCGCCACAGCAACCATAAGCGGTGGTCACACCTGGAGAGAGTGGTGACCTTTCGATGGGATTCACTCTGATAGAATTTGGAGGAGCTCATGAGGGAAGTGTGTGAACTGTAAAGGATGAACGAATAACACAGAAAAAAAGTCGAGAGGCCTCAGCGAGTCGTAAATCAAAGACAAACTTGTCGAAACTCAAACATGAAAATGGGATTAGCACCGTTTATTACAGCTGCACCATAATTATTGCTTTATAATGTGGTTCTGCTGAATAATTAATTCTCTGTTACATGTGCTTTAAAAGTGGCCGCGGGTTTGTCGCTGGTGGTTCTCGGTTCTTCATAAAACGAATTGCGGATTAAAGTGATAAATCACTCTGACGCCGGGCTGAGAGGCTGCAGGCTGTTTTTCCAATCTGCACATAATAACATACGGCTGGAATAACACTGATTTGACTTCACGTTTTATAATAGAGGCACAGAGGCTAATGCCGCTGCATTAGGCCAAGAGAATAAGTGATTAGTCCGAAAAAGCTTTTGTGCTGCAACGTTATTAACACGGTTTAATCAACGCTGCTGATGCACGGAGGCCTCCAGGGCATTCTCAGGTACACATATTAATACGAGTCTGCGACACTGTGCGGCAGAGTATGCTAATAGTCCCATTTTATCAGTCAGATCAATTACCTCAGGGAAAATGAGTGCAATTTTAATAGCTGTCCTGAAATGTCCTCCAGGGAACGAGCTTGATCGGGAAATAAAAGGTAAATGGTGTCCTTTGTTTTTGTGAAAGAGCTGTTGGATTGATTTGTGCAGATCTCCTCTGTGTCATACAGGAGGAATCAGGATGACTGAAGTTTAGTGCATGAACTTAAATCGTCCAACAGAGAAGTGAAGTGAGAGTGATGCCAAAACTGTTCACTAAACAAAAGTCCCATTTATAATGTGTTGTGACTCACTGATGGAGCTACAGCTTGGATCAGCTTCAAACTCCCGTGGTTGGATCATCGGTACGACATGATCACGTGACTCCGGGTACGACTGTGACTCATGGGTAATGTAGTCCCGCGATACCATCTGCCATGCCAGACTGAAACAACAACTTCTTCAGCCCATCAGGAAAATGTTCAGACTCAAATCTGTTCTGAATAATAATGCAAATTGCTGCTAAAATGTTACTTTACTGTCAATCTTCACCATTATTTGGCGTTTCTATATTTCTGTGAATGTTCTAGCTGTGTCGGCAGATGTTTTAGTGACTGCAGATGTTCTGGTAGCTTCTGGTTAGTTAATTCTAGAAATCCATGCTTTTTTTTTAATTTAACACGTAAACAATGACATTAAACATGATTGGGATTAGATCCTTTTTGAAATATGTTTAAAAATCAACTGGTAAAGTTTAACTTCTCAGCAACATTATTAACTATAGTACCTTAACAGCAAGACACATGAATCACGAGTAAAGGTTTGAAGTCTCTTGTCCTCACCTGCCTCATCATTCCTGGCCTCCGTCCTCACCCTCCATCACCGCCGCCTCCTTCTCCAACTTTTTCCCCCACATCAACCCCTAGATTTTTACAACTTTCTCGCTCCCTGTGTGATGTAGAGGACCGTCTGTGTGCCGTCCAATCCCTCGGCCATTGATTGTAAATGTCTCTCGGTGCACATTCAGCATTTTTGAAGATGATCAGCTGTTCCTGTGGCTCATAGATCAAGTACAGTGTTCCCTGCTGGCTCCACAGCTCAAGGTGCAGCACATAAACAGCCACAGTATGGATGTGCATCAGGGGGACTTTTTCCTAGCAGTTATATATCTGTGTATGAAAGTGTTAGTTAGAAAATATGATACAATTTAGTTCAATGTTTGCTCACACCACTCATATCTTGACAGGAAAGACGTTCCTCTAATTACGATTATCAACGTCTTGAGTTCGCAAAATATTCAAAAGATATCAAAAAAGATTTATCAAACACAAAATAATTTACCCTCATATAGCTATGAAATAAAAAAAAAAGCAGGAAATCCTCATATTTAAAAACCTGAAACCAGCAAACGTTTGGTGTTTTTCCTGAAAAATTGTGACTCGTTGATGAAGTGGAGTCTCGTCCATCGTGTGGATGTGTAGCCTGTTTTTAATGTTACTTCCAGATCGAGGGTCGGACTCATTATTTAATATCATCACGTATCATCACAGTGTTTAATAACACATGAGTTTCACGTTGTAACAATATAGGAATTTATCACATTATAACTTAAAGATGTCAAATGTCCTCAATTCTACATTTTTGTAACATTTGATAAGTTTGTAAGTTGTAAAAACATGAAAATATCTTTTGAAAAATATCTTTTTACGTATATTACAATAAACTTTTCAGGTTATAACATGACACTGATAGTTTTTTCTTTTTCTGACGTGGCAGTAATATGCTTCCGTAGAATTGAGTTTATCGTCTTATCAAGGGATCAGACGTTTGAGTCCAAAAAGAAACGCGGTCAGAGCGTCTGATGTGTTTGAGCAAGAAGAAACATTGTTGAGGCATTTTGCAATAACAACATTTTCCACGTCAGTCCACTCAAAGACAAATCCCTGAGGTTCATCCCACATGGAGTCTCCTCGGTGAGATTTATATCAGCCTCAGTTACTGACAGATTCTTTCTTCTTGATTTTTTTCAATATCACAAAAATGCAATACCGCTGTGCACACACATCGTGCTGGGAGGAAGTCGACTGACTCCCCACAGCAGAACAACACACTTGATATCCCACACAGCGCTGCGTGTATCCAGCAGGGACCGCCTCCAGCTGCTCCTCTGAACCTACACATTTTCCATCTCTGCTTCATGCCTCGTGTTACCTGGTGCAGCTCGGATGCTTACTCACAACAATACAACACTCGCACCACGCAGCACTGTACACACGGCAGACACACACAGAGGTGATTTATTGGCTGGCATCACTGGGATGACCTCTGCTACTGCTCCTGGCGAGATTAGGAAGAGAAAAGGAATCAACAGCTGAAGCTCGAGGAGTTTAGAAATCAGAAATGAAATGTGCCTCACATGCAACATGTCTGCCAAGGACGTTATGTTTTTATCGCTGATGTCTGAGACATGACCCAAAGGAGAACTTGTTAAATTTTGGAGTGAATTCAGATAAATGGGCAGATTCAGGAACTGTTTTCTCTTCCTTTAACAAAGTGAGATTGGAGATTAGCCTTGTGGGAGCTATGTGGCCTCAGAGCGCCTTTCTGGTGAAGTAGTTGTTTTGTTGCCACACCAATTGATTTTGTTGATTTTCAAGCTAACTCTTTGATTTAATCTTGATTCAAAAGTAGGAGGGGGCAGCAAATTTATGTTCATGACGTTTGGTTTGGTTTGGAGATAATCTATATAATTGATGATGATGATGGTGATGACGACGATGACGACGACGACGATGATGATGATGATATATGATTACAGTTCCAATCTAACAGGAACGTGGATGTCCCTGAAGGTGGCACTGTAGGAAATGTCAGGAGATCTTTCGAGTCCATATGGTGCATCCTCTGGAAAGTCTGAACCAAAGTGGTGGATGGATTGGCGGATTGTGAATAAACATTTTAAACCTCCGACAATTGCTGTAGAACCAGACCTTTGTTTTAATCCACTGTAGATCCCCCGCTGTAATCCTCTGTCCACAGATGTGGATCTCCTCTGTGTCATAAGAGATTCAAACAAATCCGGTTCAAGCTGAGCTGGCAAACGTCCCGCCGATGCTTCCTGGAGTGAAACCATTAAATCAGCATCACCTCCAGGACTCTGCTACCGGCCGTGACCCCGTGACCCGACACCGAGGAGGAGCAGGCCTTGATCAGGATGAATATGAAAAGATTATTATCAACCACGTTTATCCTTTAACAAGCATCACAGCTTTGACTTATTTATTTTAACCCAATTACCAGAACGTGGTGTGAAGGCACATTGATCCTCTCCTGGTTAGTTGATGACTAATGTGCATCACCGACGATGACATTCACAGTTTAGTTTGCAGCTTTGGTGACGACGTGTGGGCGGCGGTGGAATATCTTTCACAGCGTTGTCTTTATTCAGAGCCCGGAGAGGACAGATGGACGACATCACGTGTTTGTGATGTGAGGGAATCTTGGATCTAACTTAAGCTTTTGGAATTATGTAAGGGCAGTGACGACTCGCTCAGTTTTCCTTTTGGTCACAAAGGATTTCCGAGTAAGTCTGTTCAAAACCCCAAAAAAGACACTGAAATACAACTTAAAACCTGACTGTTTTTAAAGATGGACGACATGACGGCTCCCTGAAAGTGAAGCCAAAATATTGCAATCGCCCCCTGGTGGCTGGCTGCAGTATAGGTCATGAACCTCCTCCATGTCATTAGAAGGAAATCAAACTAAAAAGTCAGAGTACACATCAAATAAAATGTTTTTTCATGTAGCTCTTATCACACTGATGTTTGTTCAAGTGTTTCACTGAAAAGTTTGGTTTTAATTAGTTGATTGATGCATGATTGCTGATACTGACTCCTGATTGGTCGAGCCTCTGTATCAGAGTATTGACTTGTGGAGTCACAAAAAGAAGATGAATAAGAAAATAAATCTTTGAATACTTTTCCATCTCTTTAACTCAAATAACTTTAAGGGCTCGAAGTCATTGACCTGAAAACCACCCAGAGAAAATCCTGACTACAAAGACACATAATGAAAGCAGATACTGAGCCGGATCATTACTTGGATTGAGTCAGCAGCTAAACTGTTTAAATTATTTCCTTGCTGCTGTAATGGCTCTTGACTTTTCATTGGTTTTTCCTCCTTATATTTCCCATAATTACCGACTCACAGATCTGCGGCTGCTCCTGAGCCCTGAGGACAATTTAATATCCTCCGACGTCAGCAGCTCTGGATACTTCACCGACCGACGTCATGCTGAGTATAACTCACATCATGATAATATTCGGAAAAAGCATCAGCCTAATGCATCGAATGTAAATGTGTACGTTTTCATATGATCCACGAGTAAGAGCAGCCTGAATGTTAGGTATAGCTGAATAATACGATATATGGTGTAATGCATATATCTAATTGTATTCCTTTATATAGATTTTCCTTTTTATGACCTTAAGCAGTTTTCTACAACAGTAAAATATATGATTCTTCCCTTCAACACAAACTGAGCTTGTATGTTTCTTTTGAAGGTGATAAAATACAGAAAAGATCTTTTTTTTTATGTCACAAAACATTATTAAATACTATATGTTATATGTGCTGTTGTGTTACATGTTATTTACTAACTCTGCTATAAAGAGGTTATGTTTTGACCCATGTCTGAGCAGGATTACACAAAAAGCGCTGATTTGTACAAAACGTGCTGGAGGGATGAGAAATGGGCCGAAGAAGAACCCATTGAAATTTGAGGTTAGTTCTGAATCATTACCTCTGCTGAGGAGTTCATGCCTCCATTACTGTTGGTAATTCTATTAATTCATCCATTGAATTTGTCGTTGTCTCTTATCTTTGTACTGTTAGTTATCATTTCACTTTTTATAATTTCTACTTCTTGTGTGCATCTGCCTCAAGTTATTGCATAATTCATATTTGTTTTGTCAGACACACATTTTGTGCACCTCTGTCATCTAACACACTTCACCAGCTTTCATCAGACTTTGTTTAATAATGGCGTGTGATGCTGGTCTTGCAAAATAAAGGAGAGCTTTACATCAGGCTTCTGGGTTCATACAGCACGTCGCAGTGTGCTATTAAAAATCTCTGCACTTATTAGAGTAGAAATAAACTCTTGCACTGCATGTGGCTCCTCGGATCTTGACAGGTCAGGACAATTTGCATTTTTCGCTCTTGAATTCCTTTTTAAAAAGCAACAATACAACCTACATTTGCTCTTAAAAATCTGTCAAATTGAATCGTCATTAGTAAAGCAGCAGAAGCCTGAGATCCATGACTTCAATGTTCCAGCGTTTACTTAAAAAAAAAAAAAGACTTAAATAGTGAAATTGTGGTGTGAAGGTTTGAATCCCATCTGTGTTGGAGCGTGGTCATACATCATCTCCCTCTCCCGTCCCTGAACTGTTCTCTGTCCACTAAAGCAGAAATGTCCTGAAATGTGCAGCGCTGAGAGTGGTTATGACCCTTAACTGCGACCACCCAGGGCTGAATGTCTCCAGATTCATGTCACACCTCCCTCCAACCCTCTGTCCATCATTTATTTTTAATATGGAGTAAATTGGGATGTCCACAAATGAGGGATGTCTCGGTCAATGATGCTCAACACTTGTTACTCCGCTGTGACGTAAGACTGTGGGAAGCCCAGTGTCTGCCTGCAGGTGACTGTCATCGCTCTGTCGTCTCATATTTTGGGTGAAGCTTGACAGTCGTGTACACGTGCATGTGCATGTGCATGTGCATGTGCGTGTGTGTGTGTGTGTGTAGTGTTACCTCTTTGGGGCCTTTTCCAGCATAAACACTAAACCTTGTGCAGGAGCAGGGGAGCTAATGGGGACCAAAGCCTGTTCGAGACTAAATATAATTTCTGAGGTCCTGGTTTAGGTTCAGGGATGTGAATCGTGGTTAGGTTAAGTTTTGGCATGAATCATGTGTCATAGTTAAGGTAAGGGGTTAAGGTTAGGCTGTCCACAATGAATGGAAGTCAATGCAAAGGATAACTGCGTATATCTGTGTGTATGATGCCGGTATTACTCATGTTGTGGGGACCTATATGTTTATGTTTATGTTAAGGTTATGGGTAAGTGTTTTCGGTTAGGTTTAGGTTAGGTTTAGGTTAGGTTAGTGTAGGTCTCTAGGAAATCAATGCAATGTCCTATGAAGTGATTCAAAGTGCTGTTTGAGGGTTATGACTTGGCTTTAGGGTTAGGGTTAGAATTAGGTTTAGGATAGGGTTAGGTTAAGGTTTAGGTTAGGTTTAGGGTTAGGCATTGAGTTGTGATGGTTACGGTTAGGGTAAGGGGCCAGGGAATGCGTTATGTGTCCTCCCAACTATGACAAGACAAGTGTGTGTGGTGTGTGTGTGTGTGTGTGGGTGCATGCGTGCGTTTCTATCCTGATTGCGCGCCCCCACCTCCTCTCCATCAGTGCGAGTGCACGAGTGTCCGCAAAGCTGTTGGCTGCTCCTCTCCAGGCGCGCAGAGCCGTCCACAAACTTTGATGAGCTGTTACCTTCAGCAGGACAACACAAACAACCCGGGCTGAATATTAACTCCGGGGATACATTATTAAATATTACATATTGTGGTTAATTTAACGGGAGCGTGCGCTGATTCCTGTGGATAAAGGTGAGTAACCTGCGAGCTTCACATCACAGTGATATGTGATTTTATTCCAGATTTATTCCGGACTGTGTTTTGCATCATCCACAAAGTGTCTCCTGCTGCAAAGTGAAGTTTGTGCCTCGTCTTTCTCCATTTTCACGATCACACATATTTTACGCATCTGGTTTTTACGCACGTCTCCTACTTTACGCAGCCGGACAAACAGGTGCGACGATGGAAAACACCCCGGTTGAAATTTTCAAAGAAGACAGTAAGTGCCTGTCCACGCTGCTGGAGGACTGTCCGCTCAATTCCTCCACCGCCTGGGTGTCCGGGTCCTCAGAGAGCCGCAACGTGAGCCACGACGATGGCTGGGAGTCGGAGAGCATGTCCCCCATCATCCCCATCATCACCGCGGTCTACTCCGTAGTGTTTGTGGTCGGCTTGCTGGGCAACTGCCTCGTCATGTATGTCATCATTAGGTAAGGTCTGATTTAAATGACTATAACACATATTCCTGAGAGAGAAATAAAAAATATGAATCTTGCAGTTATTTCAACTGATGTGGCAGCTATGAGACTAATTATAAGGAACAATATCTCTGTTGGCACATGCAGATAAGTCGAATTTATATGTAGGTGATAAAAAACAGAAGTCCAGGTGTTTTATTGTTTATGCAGAAGCCACTGGCCCCAGTCCATGGGCGGTCTGGTTTGTGTCAGAGTTCTTTTAGTGCCTGTATTTTGTTCTTGAACGCTCTCCAGAGACAAGTCCTACACAGAAAAAAAAGATATTGCTCATATGTCCACTTATGCTGCGAGTTTATTAGAAGAATAAGTATGTAAAGTGAATTTAAATGACTGTCCACAGAATCTAAAGTTGAAAAATCTTTTTATCTATAAGTCACAAAACTGGGCTTCAAATTAATGCTCCCATTTCTCACCCAGCATTAAATGTGTGAAACACTGCAATATATATAGAATTGATTTCTGCCTCCTCCAGTGCCTGAAACCTTCAGAGTGGCCCATTTTATGAATCTAATAACCCTCAAGACCCCGAGGTATAATAACAATATACAATAAATCAGCCCCATAGTGTGGTGACCATGATATTAATTATAGTTGAAACCAGCAGCGCTTTATCAAGCTGATAGTCGGCCTGCACCTCATTGGGGGGATATTTATGGCGTATGAGAGCCACAAATCTCCTCTGATGTAATGTGAAAAGCAGCAGTGCCATCCAGAATGCCGCGGTCCATGGACAACAATTACCTCAGATCAGACTGATGGCGTCGCCTCTCGGCAGAAGCTGATGCTATCACAACGGTTTTAGAAAATAACGATAATATTTTACTGTTCGGTTGCTCAGTTAACTGAAGGAGGAAGAGGTTTATGTTGACTTAGTGTAAACAAATTACTCTCAGCCAAAGTCAACATAGGCCATGTAAACACTGAACCTCAAGCCATTAGTAGAAGTAATGTAAGTGCACGTTGTAGGTCTTTAAAACTGCTCTAATGGATATTTTGTATTGACAATGAATCGAAACACAATGGGTGTCAAAGAGAGTTCCTCAGCTCCCCAGAGCGTTTTAGGATCTCTCAGCTCATTGTTTCGGTTTGAGGACGCACAAACATTACCCCCATTAGCCTTCCACACTTTCTTCCAGCTGAAAATCTCTGATAAACCAATTGTACATTAAATCCAACCCTGAACCAATCTGCAGAGATGGTGGAGACCAAAACAGAGCATTGATACAAGACTATATCTGCCAGTGAATGAACAATAATGTTCATTCACAGGCACATCTTGTTGCCATTGGACTGAGACTATTTTTTTAAGCTAATGGGCTGTAGCTTCGTATTTAATGTTCAAACAAATGAATGCATATTTCCAGAAATGTCAATTTATACTTTATACTTTTAAAAATTTGGATGCAAGAATGACAATCATGGGTTTATCATTGTTTTTTATTCTGATCCAGTTTACATGTGTTTACTATAAACAAAAAATGCATCACTTTCTGTGAGCCATGACTGTTTAATGTGGTAGACCCACTTCAAATGAGGATATTTTAATTCTAAAGGGTTAATCTCAGTGTTATAGGTGCTCAATAAAACTTTAAATTAAACTTAGTAAAAGTCATCACACGGAGCTTTAATGCTGTGACAATTTAATGAGGTGAAAACGAATTGATTAAACATTGGACTCCAATCAGCAGCCAATATACATAACAATGAAGCGTGAGTCTGACAAATAACATTACTGATTCAAGGAAGCCGTGTGGACTAATGATGAATGTTTAATTCATAATGAGCGAGGTCCACCACAGAGTCAGGAAGCCTGGATGGATGTTTGGCTCTGGTCACCTCTCTCTCCTCACTAATTAAGGACAACCTGGTGTTGTGCATGTTGAGCAGGTACACGAAGATGAAGACAGCCACCAACATATACATCTTCAACCTGGCCCTCGCCGACGCCCTCGTCACCACCACCATGCCCTTCCAGAGCACCGACTACCTGCTGAACACCTGGCCCTTCGGCGAGGTCGTGTGCAAGGTCTTCATCTCCATCGACTACTACAACATGTTCATCAGCATCTTCACCCTCACCATGATGAGCGTGGATCGCTACGTGGCCGTGTGCCACCCGGTAAAAGCCCTGGACTTCCGCACTCCGATCAAAGCCAAGATGATCAACGTGTGCATCTGGCTCCTGTCGTCGGCCGCGGGGATTCCGGCATTTATTCTGGGTGGCACCCAAACAAACAGCGGTGAGGAAGTGCTTTCACCATCCACCCGATAAAGCCTCGAGGTTTCTTTCTGTATTCTCTGGACATCCAATTCAAGCATGTGTTAATAGTAGTAGTTTAAAAGCAGAAATATATTCTATCTCGTCCATCCATCAGTTTCCCATTAGCCACACATCACGCGTCGCCCTTCCTGAATATAGATGGTGTTAGACGGATAGTTGTTTCGAGCAAAATGTTCCCTGTAGATTAGTTCCTCTGTTACCAGCTTGTTAACTTGATAATAGAAAGGCACAGAGTGGAATTTTATTTATGATGAAGCACAAGTGCACTTCATCACTTAGTTCTCATTTTCCTCCTCCCTCCCTCCCCCTCTCCTTCTCCTCCTGCAGACATAACTGAGTGTGCCTTACAGTTCCCCGAGCCGTACGTGTACTGGGACACTCTGATGAAGGTCTGCGTGTTTGTCTTCGCCTTCGTCGTGCCTGTGCTCATTATCACCGTGTGCTACTCCCTGATGGTGCTGAGGCTGAAGAGCGTCCGAATGTTGTCCGGCTCGCGCGAGAAGGATCGCAACCTGCGCCGGATCACCAGACTGGTGGTGGTGGTGGTGGCCGTGTTCGTGGTCTGCTGGACGCCCATTCACATCTTCATCCTGATCAAGGCGCTCGTCAGCGTGCCGGAAACCACCGCCATCATGGCCGCCTACTTCTTCTGCGTGGCTCTGGGCTACACCAACAGCAGCCTCAACCCTGTGCTCTATGCCTTCCTGGACGAGAACTTCAAGAGGTGTTTCAAAGACTTCTGCCTGTCGGCCAAACTGAAAGGGGAGAGGGTGTCTGGGGGCAAAAAGGCCCCGAGCACAGTGCGGGAGGCCTCCGTTCCCCGGGAGAACCAAGGCGGGACTAGTAAACCGACATGACTAGCAGTGGAACTGTCTTCAATTTCCCACATCGGAAAAGAAGACTCACACGACCTGGGCTTAACCCACATCACGTCAGCAATGTAGAATCCATGACTCTATTGCAAAGGTTGACTGGATTTATTTTTATCACCCGAAGTTTAATCCGTGCCAACGTCGGTGATTTCGTTTCAGAGCTCAAATGAAAGTTTCAAATCATACATTGTATATAATCTTTTCCATCAATCCACATAGAATCAAAAACACAAACCGGCTCTGCATGAAAACAATCTCATCGTCCTCCTCTGCTCTGACTTCAGCCTCTCGAAGCAATTTACTTCCTCGTGGAAGATTGTGTGTATTTATTATCTAAACGTTCAGGTGGATTTAAAGTGGGGGAGGGTTTGTTTATGTTGGAAAAGAAAACCTGATGGGATTGAAACTTTTTTCTTTCTTAAGATTAATATTATGATTTATTGAACTACAATGATAAACTTTATAAATGATTAAATCTTCAACTAGTTACATTTATTGGTTCAAGTCTAAGATGGTCAATTGAATAACTTTTTTCTTTTGATTGGACGAAGAAGACATTTCTTAAGGCATCGTTTTGGGCCGAGGGAAATGATAACAGGCGTTTTCACTATTTTTCGCCCCCAAAAAGTTGCATGTCCCAAACATACTGCATAAGAGGTCAGAAGAATATAATTTGATATATATAAATTATTTTAGTTGCATTTTCTTCACACCTCTCTCCTCCTCCTGTCATTTCCGCCTATATTTTTTTTCTATGACCAAATGTGCCTTTGATAGTCCAGGATAAGATGTTTGTAGCAGCGGGAAATGATTTCAGGGATGATTACTGAAGAGTACATGTATAATATTTTCAGATCTGTGCCAAAAGCTTCTGAAGTCATTGAGATGGGAAAAAAAAATTGTTAGCAGGTGAATCCTGGACTTGAATGTGCATTTAAAATTTGACAGAGGGCTCTCTATCAGCTTTGACTCTGGAGTTGTGTCCAGATGGATAAGTTGTTAAATTATATATATATATATATTTCAATCACGTGTGCTGTGTATGGCTTTTACCATGATACACATAGTCCTATTGAAATGCTCATGCTTTTACTGTAGAGACATATTCAATGAGTGCAATCTGAAAACATGAATATCTGTTTACCATGTTGAATCAGTTTATTCTGTCCAATGTACAGCATTATAATTATGTATATGATTATTTTGTATAGAGGAGAAAAGAAAATCTTTGCACAAACATCATTGAGATAAACTGTATTTGTAGCATGTCAGTAACCATTGCTATGATAGTAAATGCAACATCAGCTGCCTATATGCTCAATGGACTGTGCTGTTATTTTTGAATGTATTTGCAAATAGACTATGTATTATACAAACATGATATTTAATCATGGGATGAACTCATCTCTCTCATTAGAAAGAAAGACGACAATATTTAAGAAATTAATTTACACAAACACTTTCAGTTTCTCTTGTGCTGCTAAAACCAGAGCTTGAGATAAAAACCTTTTTCAAATAGTTAATTAATCTTTCGCCACAAGGTGTCCGCTGGCATAAAAATGAATAAAGCACAGTAGACCAGGGCGTCATTATAATTTTTCTTTTCTGTGTGTTTTACTGGTTCATCCTGGGACTGTACATTGGCTTCGTCTGCTGTCGGCCGAGCAGGAGATATATTGTTCAAAAACATCTTGTCTGTGAAGAGCTCAATATTAAAGACAGTTAAACAAATCCACATCGATTCTCTTCTCTCGCTGTGACACAATCAACTGGTTGACAGTTGGAATCTGTCGTGTGGCAGCAGTGATATTCACCTTTCGCCTCATTCTCTCTACCATTTGATATGTGATTAAAATAAAAACAACTTTGTAAATCGGACTGGCTAATTTGAAGAAGAGCGTTTTTTGTTTTCAATACATTTCCAGCATGGAGATGAGTTTTAATGAAGAGTCTTTGGTTTTAGTGTGAGTTCCTCTGCAGGTTTAGATTTGATTTTATACTCTATGACAGCAGCTCCCTCCAGAGGACAGTAAAAGACATAACTATAGATGTGGTCCAATTAAAAAAAGAAAAACAGTGATTGATAGTTTCATACACACAACTTGTCGTGTGCAGAAGCTTCAGATTCTTTATTAGCCGATTACATGATTCCCTATAGGGAGTTTTTGATCCCCTGTGAACTGGACATATATCAGAAGTTTAATCCATAGAGTGAAATCGATTGGTCAGCTCAATTTGTACCAGTTTAGTACTTTCATTTTTATTCCTAGTCGAGTGAATGTTTTTTATTGTCTAGTTTTCCATTTCCTTTAATTAGATTTGATTTTCAATGGTATGGCATCTTTTGTATCAAATGTAATTTAAAATGTGCAAATGACATATGCAACTTTAGTATTATCTCAGGCAGGAAAAAACTAATATCACTAATTAAATACACCTGAACAGCCACAAATAGAGCAACGAATAACAAGGTATAGTTCTCAGTATGATAAATGTATGCAAGTATTACATAGGTGGTGATTAAGCTTTTCAGTGACAACAGAAATGATAAAAAGAGTCTGTAATCCAGCGTATAGGAACTCGTCATCATCGTTAAATATTATATTGAGCTTTAATGGATCAACCTTTTCCTACATTCTTCTTAACCTCCTGCTCGCTGCACCCTGGTCACCTCCTGCTCACCCAGGGTAGTATTTTGATCTGTTTTTATAACTTGTCTAAGGAAATCACACCAAACAACTATATGAAGTCAATAACTAAAAAAGAAGGCCCATTATCAATACTTTTACAAAGTACAGGGCCCTGGTACCAGCACGTGAGGTGAGGAAATTAATAGAAATACAAACAGAAACAGCAAAACTACACAGACAAAAAACAAAAACTTGAAGCTGAAGCAGATAAACAAGTTTTGAAAAATAAAAAAATCCATCAAATCTGAACACAGTAAACGGAGCGCTGAAGGAGGGCGGGGCCGAGCGAGAAATTAACACGTGACTCCTGTGACGTCACGCAGAAGGCTCTTCCGGGTGTTTTCCCCCCTCCTCAGTCGGACGGTGACGGTGACAGCGAGCGCCGCAGTTTTTCTACTTCTGAAGCCTCAACTCCGCCGACATGAACCGTATCTTCGGCCGAGGAACCCCGAAGGCGCCACCGCCGAACCTCTCCGACTGCATCGGAAGCGTGAGTGTCGTGTTTCCGACGGGTTTTAACCGCTGTCTCGAGCAAAGTAAACAAAAGATGGAGCCCTGCTGCTAGCTGCTAGCTAACTGCTAGCCGTGTTTATGAGCAGGAACCAGGCCAGGGCTCGTCTTGTTGTTCCTCCCTTTTCTCAAAATAACCGAGTTTAATATCTTACGAATTGATAAATACAAACAATAGCTCGATTGTGTAAAGTAGGACGTTTCCCTTTTACACTTTGTATATCAGCTGATGTTTCCATAAAACAATGTGTATCTGTTCAGGTTAGGAATCCGCGTCATGCAACTGAGCAGGAATTTGAGTCATTTGACAGCCACACAGCTGAGACTGTTTTATTCTCTGTGAGGTGGCTCACACACTTCAACCAGTTATACAGGTTACCAGTCACAGCTATTGTCAGCTGTCTGGAGTTTACTGGGGAGGAAGAAACCTGTGACAGGTTGTATTTAATGGTGATCAATTAGCTTTCACACCAGCCCACAGAAATAGCAAAGTCATCTCTTTATGGAGTCTGATGGTAACAGTCACCTCACACAAAGCTGATGCCTGATGTTCTGTTTTCTACTTTCAGGTTGATTCTCGGGCGGACTCCGTCGAGAAGAAGATCGCCAAACTAGATGCTGAACTTGTCAAGTACAAGGATCAGATGAAAAAGATGAGGGACGGACCCTCGAAGGTGAGAGTTCATGTGGGAATGTTACTTCCTGGTACAGATTACGATACATGGACTTTGTGTATTGTCAATTACTGAGTACTTATCCGATGCCTGTGAATTTAATAAAACATAACATAAAACACAGTTTAACACATGTATGCTTCTATCACTGTATGGAAGTGAGGATTGCCATCATTGTTGTACGGCCTTGCTCAGGGTAAACCGTTTGTAAAACAAATACATACAGAGAATAAAGGCCAAAGAACTTATTTAGTTTCAGAGTCATAACTGAAATAAAATAGAATAAGAAAATAATCCAGGAATACACAACAATGAACTTGACAAGTTTGTTGGTTATCTCTCATTCTGAAAGGCTGTGTTTGAAATGTGTGCGTTTAATTGACTAGCGGTTATTGAAATTAAAAAAGTAGGAAGACCGTGAGTTCTCATCTTTTCTTTTATTCTGTTAAATTAACAGGTTTTGTCATTATTATGACACCCTTCAGTCAGACCTCTGAAATGTTAAATACTGTCGAAAACATCTCCTCAAAGAAAAGTAAATCTGTGAAGGTGACATCTTCTGTTTTTTTTGTGCTAGGCAAACATTTAGGCTGTTTTTTTAAAAAAGTGCTGATAAACATACTCTTGTATCTAGTTCATGTTTATTTTGTTTGGTATTAACATGTTTACTAAGTGCTTTCATTCATTTTCCTCTATTAGAACATGGTCAAGCAAAAGGCATTGAGAGTTCTGAAGCAGAAGAGGATGTAAGTACTTTTACTTTGAGAGACCTCCGGGTTTTTATTATTGACCATATAAAATGCATTTTAATCTTCAATACTTCTATTACCAAATCCAGTCATGTTCCTTATTCCAGCTCTCGTCAAGGCCTAACTTTATCTGTGTGTCCTCCAGGTATGAGGGTCAGAAAGATAACCTGATGCAGCAGTCGTTCAATATGGAACAAACAAACTACACTATATCGACGCTTAAAGACACTAAAACCACAGTAAGAGACATTATATTTTAATCCAGAAAACTAAATGTGTTGAAAAGTAATGAGTTTAATTTCTGCTAACATCTGTTTTTCTTTGTAGGTCGATGCCATGAAACTCGGCCTCAAAGACATGAAGAAAGCTTACAAGAAAGTGAACATCGATCAGATTGAGGTAATTGATTTGGACTTAAATTTGTTAAACTTTCCTCACAGTAAAAGTATTTGATTGTTTTCACAGAGAATGTGAATGAAAGAGAATCATGACCTCTGTTATTTTGTATACAGGACGTCCAAGATCAGCTGGAGGACATGATGGAGGACGCCAATGACATCCAGGAGGCACTGGGCAGAAGCTATGGCACACCCGACATCGATGAAGACGACTTGGAAGCAGGTCAGGAAAAACTATTTTTCTTCATCGTTATAACTATAGTATTGAGTCCAAAGCTGCAGTGGTGCTAACAAATTTAGCTTTGTTATATTTGCATTGTTTATAAGGTGTATAAGGAGTTCATAGATACTGCTGTCCTCTGCTAATGTTGAATAATAGTCTTTTTTCACTCATTAACAGATTTTATTGAAAACTATGAAAGTGGTTTGGCTAATATATAGATAGATATAGATTATAGGACATATTTGTTTCGGGATTTTATTTTTATGATAGACGAAAGTCGAGAAACTATTGTCTCTTGACCAATCAAAAGGCTGCCGGGTCAGGCATCAATGAATATGCAAGTCTTTAAAGAATATTAGTTTCACTCAGACTGAACTGGCAAGTACTGTTCAGTCTGAAAGAGTGGCAAAGAGGAAGTGATTTCCAGTAGTGTAGGAAACGTTGGCCTCCCCCTCTGACATTACGTGGCTTTGTTAGAGGCCGTGCAGGACTATACAATGGTTTTGCATTATGCAGATGTGGGTTATCATGATATCATGGCTGAGTGATGGACGTTTTGTGATGGTACCTTACGCTGCTGTGTCCACAGAGCTGGATGCTTTGGGAGACGAGCTCCTGATGGACGAGGACAGCTCCTACCTGGACGACGCCGCGACAGCTCCTTCCATCCCAGAGGGTATGCCTGGCGACAAGTCGACCAACCGGGTACGTCACAGCTTTAGGATTTTTCAGTTTCACATCATCTACATTACTCATTGGCTTGATTAATGAATATTCTTTTCCCTTTCTGACAGGATGGTATTCTGGTGGACGAGTTTGGCCTTCCTCAGATTCCTGCTACATAAAGAAGTTATCGCTGCACTCATGCTGGTTTTATATGTATCATAGCCTTTTTTTGTATTTATCCAAATGACACTCCCAGCCTTTAGAGGGAAGCCTTGAAAATCAAAGCATCTACTGTACAAGGAATGATGGAAAATTACATCAAATCAGGTTTCTTGAATAAAAGTGGATTATTAATTACTAGTGAGCTTCTTTCATATGTATCTAAGGTGATTGGTGGAACTGGGATTCTCTCTCTCTCTCTTCTCTCTTTGTACAGTCTCTGCAGCTTGTGTTTACCAAGAACCAAATAAATTATATTTTTCAATCCATACTTCACTTGGTGTGATGCATTCGAGTCATTCAAAAGTCAATATGTACTCAAAGTAAATTTATTAAAAAGATAAATATGTGGATGCGCAGAATCAATAACTTAAACACCTTCATTTGACAACTTATTAGCAAAAATAAATATTGATTTATTTTAATAAGAAAAAACAAAAATTCCTGATGTCACATCTGCAGCAAAGTCATTTGTGTCATCACCAGCTCAGCCTGTACGTGTGAGGGAAGATCTTCTGGTGCAGGTACTCAACCACGCTGGTCATGCTTTGGAGTTTCTCAAATTCATGGTAAGGAATCTAGAAAAAAGATATAGCAGGTTCACATTTAACTGATACATTTTTGAGCCACTTAGCATTGTAAAAATACACGGATCTAACATTTGGGCGGATAGAGATGTGGCAGAACTCTCCCTGAGGAAAACAAACAGATGACTCTAAAACGTGAATGTGAGGGTCTAACCTGAACAACTTCATATCCCAGAAGCCTCAGGTGTCGCTGCTTGATGGCCTCTTTTCCCAGCAGGTGCCTCGTGTTTGTAGTGAATCTCTTTGGTCCATCAATACAAAGAGCTACCCTGCAATCACACGTCAGCTCTAAAAGATCAACTCCAGAACTCTCACATCTAATACATGAAAAATCTTGCAATCGTGCATAGTGACCATAACACAATTTACCTTTTGTACACATCGTCAGTTTGACTGGCAGTCAGCACATATCCCTCCTCATCAAGTTTAATCTCCACGTCTACAAGAACGGAACAAACGTTAAGTTATTTGTAAATAAAACTCTGGGAACCATTGAGAAGATTAACAGCTGTTTTGTGTCTGTTACCGAGTGTGTAGCAGTACGGCGTGAGAACTTTGGATCCAAAGTATGCACGAGCCCCGAGCAACTCGATCAGTCCAGTTTTCACAGAGTTGTACAGATGTGCATCCACCGGCGTCTCCAGGGAGCGCCCAGACATGAGGAAAGACTTAACACGGAACTTTGGAAGCAGCTTGGGACCCTGAAGAATAAATGCATACATTCATTCACATGAGAATGAGATATCAGATCTTAACGTCTATTTATGACACAACCAAGAGAAAAGGAGACAGTGGGGTTCTTATGTCTGAGAAAACTTTACTTGATTAGTGGTACCTCTGCCTCTCAAATTGAAAATAAATCATTATGGGCTTATAGATGTTTACATTACAAGCAAAGACACATATTTCTTGTCTTGCTGTCTGTTGGTTTTTATCACAGGTAACTTGGAATGCACTGAACCTCACGTATTGACTGCGTGTTAAGCCAGAGGGTTTGTTTAAAGGCTTCTGCTCATCCATTGGTCACATTTAACCCTTCGCATAGTCTAAAATACTTTACCTGATAGAAAGGACACTCCAGCTTCACGGTCATGTAGAGCTGAGTCAACTGTGCCAGGACGATCCGATCCATCCCTGTGCCTTGCTCTGAGGCACAGAAATAAACACAAACATACATGTCAACAATGTTTTTAATCTCTTATCGTGCATTAATCTGTCAGCTGCCTGTTGAGGTGTTTTACCTTGTAACTGCTGCAGGAAGTAACTGCTGAAGACCTTGGAGACAAAATTAACAGGGAACCTCTCCACCAGGACGCAGGCGTGGAGCAGGTTGAGCAGTGTTCGAGGTTGGAAGTGTGAAAAGCGCGTGTGCAGGATGGTTTCAACCTTCCTGAACACCTCGCCTGCGTTTGGCGGGAGGTATCCCAGCTTCCCGAAAGCCATGATCTGCGTGGCCACCTGGCTGGTGCTGTAGTCGTCTGCTCGGTACACAAAGCTCTCCGCGATGGCGTCGAACACAGTTGGGGAGAGGATGTTCCTCCGGCTAAAGAACTGCATCACCTTGGTAATGGTCTCTGGGTGGGAGGCGAATGCCATGGTGGGGATATACTTCTCCATCGCCTCCACAAAATAATGATCGCTGTGACCAAAGTATATTAGCGCCCCGACCACAAGGGTGAGCTCCTCATCAGTGAAGTGAGGTACATGCCGCACAGCCTGTTTACACAGATTGATAACCAGAGGCATGGCCTGGGTCTGGTTCAAGGTCACAAGAGCACTGAGCAGCCCGCTGACAGAGGTAGGGTCCATACGGGAGGTGAGTCTCAGAGCAGGCGTGTGCATGGCATTCAACAGGTCTCTGTATTTTCCATCTTCACCCACACCACCCTGCAGAAGCCTGTAAACTGCAGTGAGGTCTGATAGGCTCCACTGGGCAGGCTCCTGCTTCTGGATGTCCTCCATCACCTGCTCCAGCATCACACAGCCAGGTCCCTCCACGGCGAGCATTGCCTGGCCTAAGGTACACAGCTCACCTACACTCATCTTCCCCCTGTCGAGCCGCTCCTGGCTCTCAGACACCAGCCGCACCATCAGAGTGCTCCAGGGATCCAGGAAGAGGCGAGTGCAGGCCAGGAGAGCTGATACCAGCCCGGCATCCGTCAGCCGCCCGGAGTCCTGCTCCAGCTGGAAGCACAGGGCCCTGATGGTGTCCTTCTCCAGCACGGCAGGGTCCTTCAGTGACTTTCCCCCCTGCTCCAGGTCGGCCACTCGATGAAGCGCTGCAGCAGCCATGGTGTCAGACAGGATCTCCACCGAGCGCAGCAGTCTGAGGACCTGCCGGGAGGAGGAGCAGCCGTCCAGACGCTGCTGGAAAGCCTGCTCCTCTGCAGAGGTGGGTCGGTGCAGCTGGGTCAGACGGAGCAGGGGGATGTCTGCATCCTTGTGGAGTCCTACAGAGCTGCTGGCGACAAAGGACGGCTCCCTGATGATGGTGGTGAGGCCCCTGGTCCCACAGCCCGGCTTGAGTTCCCTGCTACCCGGGCCGGCTGCACATGAGGGCCGACCCGCACTGCTGGTGCTCAGGAGCCGGGTGGAGGGGCAGACGGAGGGGAAACGTTGAATCCCGAGCCGGCCGAGCAGAGGAAGTCTCCGGATCATCTTGAGACCCTGGTCCAGGACCCCTCAGGACCAGCTGATTCAGAAACAACAACAAACACGTTCATAACTACAACAACACGTTTACACAACCTGGTTAGAAAACAGTACATCAGTAAATCAGAGAATAGAACCAGCAGCAATGACAGAACTCAGCCTCCTCCTCCTGTTAACTAACCAACCTTGAAGGATGCTGTTAGCTAACGCTAGCCTTAGCCGCTAGCGCCCTGGCTAGCACAGGAGAGTCGCACTTTTCCCGGTTATTAGCGCTTTTTATGACTGAAACTTGAGCTTCGTGTGATAAACAGAATAAAAAATGACAACATGGAGTCAGTAAAGTTCATACCTGGTCCTGTCCAGCAGCGGGAACGTGTCAGAGAACCGGCGGCAGAGAAGAAGTCAAACTAGCGTGGTTCCGTAAGGAGCGAGAGGCGTTCAGGGGCATGTCGGTAGTTTGTATACCGTAAGTACACTAAATCAAACCTCGTGTAAAATCTTTTTTTTATAAATCAAAAACAAATGTGGATATCAACAGAAAAATCGCTTCTAGAGAGACAGACACTGTTTAACCTTCACTGCAGTAGGATGAATGCTTGATTCATGCAATCTTTAGCTACAAAACATACTTTCAAGTCATGTCATATATTCCAACAGCACCTGAAGGCATCACCCCCTGTTTTCCTTTAGCCTGTAAAGAGAGTTCAAGTGAGGAGAGTGTTCAATAAAAAGATGATGTCATGTAATGATTGTTTTACTTGTTTTCTATTTATTTAATCTTTGAAATAGAGGGTAAGTGTATTTACAACTTGAAAAATGCCTATTTCAATGCATTGTTGGCTTATTTAATCCAGTTCTGATTTTACAGACTAATAATTGTACAATGTTTTATTTCATTCTTTTGCTCTTTTCCAACATTTCCATTCTTGTATTTGCTCTTAATTGTTTATTTATGTTTGCCTTCAGTTCTGTATTTTTTAACTTGTAAAGCACCTTGTAACTGTATTTGAAATGTGCTATATAAATAAAGTTTATTATTATTGCTGTATTATTGTTTTGACCCCTGTCCTTTGATTTGTATGTTTGCTTTATTTTATGATTACTTAAAAACTACTGACTGGATTATTACAAAACATGACGGAAGGATGTGGTATGGGTCAGAGAAAAACCATTACATTTTAATGCAGATCCAGTATAACTTCCCTTTGCATTATGAGAAAGGGAGTTTTGTTTTCTGATTTCCCAGGGGGAAAATGTATGGATCTTGATGGGGGAAAAAATCTGATATGTTTAGGGGACTAATATTCATGTATGTATGTCTGTAATTTGATGCAACGCCAAATACAAATCTGAATCTAGTGCTCTTAAATGTGGCTCCATAAGAGGAATGTTGGGCCGGCTGTTTGATGAACACTTTGGCTTATTTTCATGCCAGTTTCCTGCAGTGTACTTATTATAGCTACTTGTTAACAGCTCCTGTATCGGCTAACATGATAATGCATGACTATATACTAAAACACTTGTGTTGTCATATGAGAAAACATTTCTATTATGAACCGAAAAAGCCAGAGACATGTACTCTGTGAAATTAGACTTTGTTGTTGATCAGAGTAAAACATGAGCTCAGGAACTTCTGTTGAATCAACTGTAGCCTGATGCAATCATCAACCAGGAGAATTTCATTGTGCTTGTCTAATCGACAGCTGTGTCCTCAAACATCTGCTTTGAAAAATATGTTTTGCTACACCAGGCCACTTCCTGTACGACATAACTGAGTCACCACCAAATAGAGCAAATCCTAACATAGGGGCACTTTCCTTTTCTCTCTAAGAGGTTCATTTTAAATATGCCACACCAATACACTGTTTTCTGTGCAAGTCGTATCCATTTCAAGCCAGAATTTTCCCTTTCAGAGAAGGAATTCAGCTGACGCTCGTCTGCACACGCTCAATGAATTCTGTGGAGGAGGGAGAGTTGACTTGTCAGGACTTGACAAGCTCCTGAAGAAGTGGGACTGAGCATTTAAGTTCATTAGCCCCAGGAAAAATAAAGACAGAGTAATGCAACACGTATTTCAGTTGTCGTTTATGGAAGGGAAACAGTCAGCAGAGTATAACTTGATAGAGGGCTTTATTTAAAAAGTTTATATTATAAAATGTAAAAATTCAGCTATACCCGATCACATGAATTGCAAAGACTTATCCCCCAAAGAGCTTCCAAAGAGCTGCCACTTCACATCTTTAAATGACAGAAGAAAAACGCTTTAGACAAATGTTAGAATATTTTCTTCTAATTAGAGACGTGTAAATTTGGCAGTACTCGAAGTTCACTACAAAGAGAGTGGATAGTTATTGCTTTGGTTTGGTTGAAAGGGTTCTATACTGGAGAGTTGAGCCATGCAGCACGGTCATCTAGCTGATGGAAAGAGGCGAAGAGGGTGAGGAGGTCAATGCGGGGGTGGCTCTTCAATCGTCCTTATCCTTGGCACCATGCTTTAGGATGCGTGTGAACTCCACGTAGTTGAAGTTGTTTTTCTTGTCAATGGGGGCCTCCCTGAAGAGCTCGTCCACCTCCTCGTCTGTAAACCGGTCACCCATTGTTGTCAGCAGCTCTCTGAGGTATTCATCCTGGATGAAACCTGACGAGGGAGAACAGAGAGAACAGATAAGACTGAGAAGGAAATCACCAGAATCTTCTCCTAGAGAGATTACCTTTGTTGACCATGATTTAATTACACCTCATTTGTATTGATACAGCTGGATTGTTTTAGGCAAGTAGTCTGCATTACACCTTTCAAAACACACCTCAAATTAAAAAAACAAGTAGGTGTGCTACTTTCCTTTTTAAATTTTCTATCATCTATATATTAGCATACGCCACTTGGACACCACAGGCTACACACATGGGAGAAAAGAATAAATGTATATATATTTACCTGTTCCCTCTTCATCGAAGCAGGCGAATGCATTTCTGATCACATCCTCGGGGTCTGTGCCATTGAGCTTCTCTCCAAACATGGTGAGGAACATGGTGAAGTTAATGGGTCCGGGAGCTTCATTCATCATGGCCTCCAGGTACTCATCAGTTGGATTTTTTCCTGTAAAAAGGTAAAGTGCACTCAAATGAGTGGTGAGCCTTTACAAATGCAGCGCTGGTTCTACATTAACAGCTGATGAAAAACTAAATCAGTATGCTTCAAGAACTACTTTTCTAACAGCTCACAGCTTCACACCGACATGTTTGATCTTGTTTTTATTCTTGAGGTTCTGAAAGACTCCCCCCACTCACCCAGCGAGGCCAGCATGTCGTGCAGGTCCTCTTTGTCGACAAACCCGTCACGGTTCTGGTCGATCATGTTGAAGGCCTCCTTGAACTCCTGGATCTGAGACTGGTCAAACATGGCGAAGACATTGGAAGTGGCGCGCTGAGGGCGCTTCTTGGTGGTCTTTCCCTTTGCTCTTTTGCTCGACATGTTGACGGTTTTGTGTCTGTAAAAAAACACATGATTAGATATCCTGTTACAGACAACTAGGGACATACTCCTTAAAGAAGACCAACAAAAACCTAATAGCAGTGTCAATGAGAGTCCTGAAGACAACAGCTGTAGCTGGGACTTTAACAAAGGCGGTTCTTTTCTTTTGAGTTCTTGAGCAGGTTTGTTGTGTGGAATGTGTGCGCATGTCTGTCTGTGGAAAGATTTTAAACACTGTGATGATGGCTGTTGTCCAACCCATGAATACCAAGCAGTCATGTTTTATTAACTCCAGAGTAATCATGGGTCAAATAACATCAAGTTGAGGGATGTTGCAGCTGGTGTGAGTCTATCACAACATTAATTCCCCTAAATGATGATTGAGCCTCATTTTGAGAGGAATTAGTGGCTCATAAAGGTTTATGACGGAAAATAATCAGTCAACAAATTGACTATAAGTATTTTAGATTCGTTCTTTTGCTCACCAAATTTTAGTTGCCAAAGCAGAAGAAAAATGCCAATTATTCTACTGTTCTTTGTTCAATGTGAGAGTAAAATATTTCTATACACTTAAATAAAAGTTACAATCAAAGAAAACAACTCTGAGTTGCAGCCCTATTTTGTCTCCATGACTTTAACATATTTCACATAATATGAGCCTGTCCCCATGAGACAGAAGTTGACAGTACACGTGCCAGGCAGGGAGACGATCTGGTCTAAACTAAAGTGGATCATGCTGTTACTCAAAATAATATTTCGTCAGCCGTGCCCACAACTCGGTGGCAGTCATTTAATTCTCTGGGAGTGATTCCCCTGTGTGGTGTCCCTCTCTCTGAGCTATAAATGGGAATGTTTCTCATCTTTCTAGGTTGATCAGCTCGCTGGCTTCACAGAGGGCGAGAAAATTACCTCACAGAGGGCAGGAAAGTTAGTGATGTGAGGACACATGTCCTTATCAGGCAATGTCTTGAATGTAGACTTTTAACTGTCCAACAGTCACAAATTTATGTTGACAGACACGTATGTTTTAGCTACACAGCGCTGATGGAAAATGGACTCCACCATCTTGGATAGCAGGGATTACGCAGAGCCGGGTCATGTGTTAATGCAATGATAGTATCTGAGACGTTGATAAGTATATTCAGTGATACAAATCTGAATTTGGGATTAAACACTGTTTTAACTACACTCATATTTTAAGACTCATTTTACAATGAAAACAGAGCAGCAAATACTTTTGCTTTGACATGAAAATGACTAAGAACTGACATCTTCAACAGATTATTGTTGAATACTTTGGTGTCTTCTGATCATTAGATAAGGATAAACAACAGGACTATATCTCTAAGATCTTTGAAGCTATAAAGGCTCTTTAGTTCATGCTATTTTATTGCTAACAGTAGAAAGTGTATAATTAAAACTGCATTACTCAAAATGAAAAGGGTTTGGACTTTGAACAGGAAAAAATATTTATAATGATAAATGATGCCAATAACTATAACTTGGCAGATGATCATTGTTTTTTGAATTCAGTTTTAAGAAGAAAAAAAACTAAATACTCGAGTAGCATTTTAAACACTATTGATAATCGATTAATCGAGGACACAAATTGTAATTCACTACTTTACTTATATTTACTGTGATTATTATTACTTGTGGACTTTGCTAACAGTTCAAGTCAATAATCAGCTTTTACCAAAACAAATCGATCTCCATGTTGAAATGTTTGAAGAAATAACTTTAGCACGATACTTTATAAAGTACGTACACAGTCCTGGTGGTTCGCGGCCTGGTTGACGCTTCCTGACACAGTTCGTGTTCAAACCGCAGCTCATTAAAAAGCAACACGGTTTAAATTTACTCAAAAGCAAAAAAATCCAACTTTAGAAGTCTACAACATAACAGCTGATTTGAAATAACTACGCTAGCTTCCGAGGTGTTAGCCGCGCAGCTAACAGTTAGCCGTGTTTTCAACGCTACCAAGCGAACCCTCAAAATGGCAAGAGAGCATCTAATCCACGTGAAGAGCTTTAATACCGCAGATATATATTAGAGGAGTATTAATAACTCGGCTAACTGTTGTGTAAAGACACGGGAACACAGATAAAAACACGGTCTTACCTGACTACGAGGAGAAATGTCAGTTAGCCCGGTGCTGCTCAGTCTTCTCAACCACCGCCCTTCACTTCCTCATCCTCCTGTTGGCTTCCGCACAGAGCACCAGGCCGGACCAAAGCAGGAGAATAGGGGGGTTCAACAAACACGAAACCCTTATTACTTGTTTTAAAAGCACTTCACTCCTCACTACTATCTTACTTTCACTATGAAAGATTCTCTACTACATTATGTTTGAAGAAACGTGTCTTAATATCTCAGTATTAGCAGTAATAAAACACACAGTGCAGACGTTAACTCCCCCGCGGGAGTAAATGTAACGTCCTCAAACGCTCCCTTGACATTCCTGGATTTGTCCTTTTAAGGAGAGAAAGAACACATCCTGCTTCGTATGTGCAATTAAAGGAAAGGGAACAGTTTAAATAATGGGAATGAACTGGAGTTACCATCAATAAAACAATATATTTATCATTTTATTGTTAGTATTGACCCATTTTATTTTGTTGTAAAGATGCAAATAATCACAATCTCTCTAATAAATGTGCATAGGGATACTATTAGAATATTGGCATGATATATACAAGAAAAATAGTACTAATGGGTTTTTTCTTATTATTTAACAAATACATGTGCAAAAGGTGACATCAGAATTTGGTTTGGATCTGATACAAGCTATTATGAGGACCAGCATCACTGATATCAATACCAATATCAATAACTCTTAATATTGTTAAAGATAGTGCTAACATATAAGAGTAGGGAAATATAAATGTTGTTTGTGCCCATTAATCTGCATCCGTATTCCTGACCTAAAAGTGATAAATGATGACAACCCTCACGTACTGAAAGCAAAACAATAAGTTCAAAATGTTGATAGGATGGGTAATAATAGACACTGATGGCCCAGCGTGGGTCAGACAACAGTTGTCGTCCAGGTCATTACTGTGAAGAGAGGCTTACTGCTGCAGGGCTTCAACAGTAAGATGTGGAACCGTTGACTCACAGGTTAAAACAAGCCACATCTGTCTTTCTGTCCAGCGACCGTATCAATTTCAGCGTCGATAACAAAATTGTTGAACATAAGCCACGAGCCATTTATAGTTAAACAAACAGATTAGGTCAAAAGCTGCATAGTCCAAAAACATCATGACTGGTGTTTCTGAGCGATACAATAGAAGTTGACTGTTTGAAAAAAAGACTTTGGAACTAAA
This sequence comes from Hippoglossus hippoglossus, assembly GCF_009819705.1. Taxonomy (NCBI): domain Eukaryota; kingdom Metazoa; phylum Chordata; class Actinopteri; order Pleuronectiformes; family Pleuronectidae; genus Hippoglossus; species Hippoglossus hippoglossus. Next base: position 14,967,775 of record NC_047170.1, on the reverse strand, counting down.
CATTGTTATTGATATTTTTCTGGTCTCTCAAAGGCCCAAATTAAATCCATTTCCTAACATAGTGTTGTTTTTAACAGACAAAATAAAAGATCCTTTTTGAAAAACAAACACAAGTCAGGAACATTAACCATTTCTGCTTTACCTCTTTGCATGTACGTAACACAGAATTATATGGGTGAAAAAAGACTACCCCTGTTAATAATTTTTTTTAAATTGTCCACCAAATTGCACACAATCATAAACATGAGAGAACTTTATATGACAGATTATAAAAGATAAAGGTCCATGAATTAGTCCCTGAAAAAACAATGCAAATATTGAAAAATGCTGCTATGTTAAATAGTGTTTAGTGGAAATCAGTTAAATCGTTTTTGTGTAATCCTGCTGAAAAATAAACCAACAAACAAATAAAGGGGAAAACTGAACCTCCTCTGCAGAGGTAAACATCATTTGATATTGTAGTGCTGCTTTAAACCACTAGAGGGTGCTAGTTTTATTGGAAACCTTTCATTTCCTCAGTGTTACAGAGACTTTTCTTGAGCTAATGAATAGATTGTCTCTCCTGTGTGTCCTCAGTGAATTTCTTTATGTCTACAGTTGTTCACTTAAATGTTCATACAGCAACTGTGTAAGGAAATTATTCAAAACAAGACTTAAAATAGTCCAAATAAATCCCTGGAGGCGGCCACACAGTTGGAATTTTCTGGACAGCTGAACTCAGACACATAAGTGGGACCATGAACAAGATTCATTTCATGGACTTGGAGAAGATTTGGAGGGAACCAAACCACTTGTGTATACATGTGGGATTGGACAGAATATTAGAAAAACCTCTTATGCAGTGTATTACGATCCCATTACCATCTATTTAATATACCTTTTTGTCCAAGCGTCAACAAAACTGATCGTTATAGTCCGTTACAGTTGCAGGGTTCATTAGATTGAACTGATGCATTTGCTGTTATAAAACAATAACTGAGTATAGGTGATGATATTCCCCTATTAAGCTGCAGACATTTTTATAGCGCTACCGCTAAAATAGATTTATACTCCTCAAATACCCTGGGATACAAGTGGATAAGGTCATTAGGTGTCCGTGTTATCACATTACAGCGAAGATATTTGGGCTACCTCAGGTTTTCTTATGAACTGCAGAGTTTCATGGAAGAGACTCTTCTATACGAGCTGTGATTGGCAGCTGTTCAGTTATTTGGGCTCAAAATCAGATCAGCACAAAGCCCAAGATGTTTGTAATAAAAGCTACAGAGGCCGTGTGGGATTCTTTGACACTCAGTCATTAATCCTGTTGGTTACTCTACCTTTGTGCCAGACAGGGTACTAAGATATGAATGTATTTAATGTGAACAATTTTAATACAGCTAAAACGTGAAGGAATTTAACTCTTAATTTTAATTTAATGAAAGGAGGCAATTTAATGCCATCCATTGTATAACTGTCCTTGCCAGCGAGCAATGGAAAGGCATTTATTTGGTTTTATGCATTTGAATTACACATACAGGCTTTTAAAGAGTCAACTGAACACATATGTATATCACTTTCACTTTTTTAGGCTATGGTCCAGTGGCGAATTATGTAGCTTGACATTATATTCCATTTGATTCCATTTCATATCAGCCAGCACGTAGTGTTGTGACCCTGCTTAATGTCTCGTTTTAGCTCCCCTCACTGTTGATCTCTGGTAACGAGCTTACACTTCAGACTGCTGCCATAACATTTTAAACATGTTGTCGTACTGATCATTGTGCTGGATGGTGATTGTGGGTGAGGACCAAAAAGGTTCAGCATTTCTTTGGCTTGGAAATTACCACGTGTTTGTGTTGCAGACAATTTCCAGAACAATAGGCAAAACATCTGTAGTGATTTGAATTAAATCTAACTGCCAAGCAACCTTTTAACATCCATGTATTATCAAGCATGTGCTTTTATAACAACTGGAATCCAACATCAACCACTGGATCATGAGTCTCTCATCTATTTCCACTTTTGCTTTCAGTAGCTGTTAATGAGCACAGGCCACAAGAGGGGGCTTTTGTGTACCTCCACAAGTGAGCGAGACAGAAAGAGAGAGTGAAAAGAAACAGTAACTGGCATTTGTTGAATGTGAAGCAAGTAACAATAGCATAGCTAAAGTTAGCAACAGCCACAGCTGAGACTGCTGCGGATAAACCTCAGTCTATACGTCAGCGAGGCCTTTACGGACAAAAACATACATTCAATTAAATATAAGTGAAATAAGATTGATCACTGACCCTTTGAAGGTTGGATATTGAGGTATTTGTATTCTGATCCAACCCTTTGTCATGTTCTTTTTGTCTATGGTCATATTCATAAATGGTGGACTAAAATGTGTGTCTCATCCTTTATCTCAGGAGATTAAACAAGTATGCAATACAAAATAAAAATAAAAATAATATATACAATATATCTTTTCCATACAGGTAACAACAGGAGGCCAAAAAGGAGATTAAAAGATTAAATGCTAATACAAAAATTAACCCTGTGTTTACCTGCATATCAGCCTTTGCTGCTCAGAGGCAGAGACCCTCACCCATAAGTGCGCTGCACTACGGGAGCTGACTTGCCCCCCAGCTCTGCTCCCAGCTATATATATCTCCACCCTCACCATAAAAGGCTGCGACTGCTGCTGGACACTCTGGCAAGGGCCAATATTATTTTTGTTGTGTAGACCACAGCCCTGTACGCACCTACCTGTACGACTGCTGGGATATCGAGCTCGAAGTGTGGAGTTGGACCATATTTTCCTTTAAAGCTTTTGAGTCTGAGGGGTTTCGTCTGGGGTAAGTGCTGCACATGCTGTGCAGGGATAAGATGTGATGAAGCAGGTTGTGTTTGTTTCATATGTCTGTGTAAGCATGAGGAGAATGTGCCTGATTGCCTGAATCTTAAATCATGTCTTGCAAAAACTCTTTGCAAGTAAATTTCATTTCTCTTGTTGTTTTCTTTTTTTGATCAAGGGGATATGATGCATTTTTCGCCGGAATATTTTCATTACACTTATGGCACGTTTAATGGAGCCAGTTTTTAAAAAGTCTGTAAGTCATGATGAGCCAAAAGTATAATAACGATAAATCCACCTGCTCTTGAACATCAACTCACCAGACAGACAAACAAATAGGTGAAACTCGGAAACTCAGCGCTCGTTACCAAGAGCGGCCTGCAGCATGTCTGGATCTTTACCGTTCTACCAGAAGAACCACCGCCACTATGACCGTGGCTACCGTAACAAGGAGACGGCGTCTAAAATGAGCCAGTACCAGTCCAGCAGCAGCAGCAGATACTTTGCGGGCAGCAGCACCTCCGCCACCAGCAGCAGCAGAGGGTAAGGAGCAGGAGGAAGATGAGGAGGAGGAGGAGGATGGAGGGGTCATGCCCTGCCTTCATCAACCCATGTCTTTGTCACAGGAAAGCTCTACCTCCCCCCCACCACCGCCATCCCGTTAACACCATCACCCCCCCGATCCAACTGATCAAGTTCCCCTCCATCACAGTCACACGATCATCTTTCCTGCTCTGCAGTAACCTTCCTTCTCCCACTTTTGTCTTCATTTTCATCAACCCTCAGTTACACCTGAGGATCACACACCTGAATCCTGCACGACCGGCTTTGCATGTGGGCTGATATGAGCCCAGTGTGCTCTCATGCATGCCGACCAACTAATACAACCACAACTCAATGGAGATGGGAAACATAACAGCTCTGAGCAGGAACCCTGGTTAGATACGCTGTATGGAAATGCACTGTTATGTAATGGCTGAGTTATGGTATAGGGCATAGACCGAAATAGACTGTTGACCTGTGAATACCAATGACAGTTTCTCAGTCGTGTCCTCTTAAAGACAGGTCACAATTCTTCCTTAAAATATCAAAACAATGAGACATATGTTGTTTATTTTCTTTACTTGTGAACTTACGTTATCAAAAGTGTTTCCAACAAAAAACTGAAAACAAGGTTACAGAAGCAGCAGATTTCCTTTGCCCGTGGTTTGGCAAAAGAAAAAACACACTGCTAGCCTGTTAGCCGGTTGGTTGTTCATATTGGTCACGCGTAATGGATCACAATTATTCATTGACGTTTGCTACGTAAAAAATGAATGAAACTTTTATACGTTACCCATTTTGAGAACATGATTTGCACTTGGGTTGCATCAGACAGATTTTCATTGGCAATGGTGGTGAAGACAGAAACTCCCATGATCCCACGCTGCTTCACCACATCACCAAACTGGGTCTTTTGCAGGTCTTCACTTTCTTTTAAACCTGATAGTATCCACATTGATTATCAGGTCTTGATTGCTTTCAGTAAATATCCAATAAGGATGAAGACAGTTGTTAGCAGATGGTTTTGAGATTTGTTCGGCCCCTGCTGAATGCACCGTCAGCTGCCTGGTGTTTACATATACAGTACCTGGTTACAATCTATTGATAGAACGAAGATATATATATTCAGATTTCCTGATATTTAAAGGAGGAAGTGTACTGAGCTTTATCGTTTACCCCAGGATTCACAAAACGGTCAGTTTACATGTTACAGTGTCTTTAAATACTCTGGCCTGGAGAGTGTGAACAGGTCAGAGGGCTTAGGTTTTACTAACATCTGATCTTTACTCTGATACTGTGGATCGCTGGGCAACACATCAGGAATCTGTGCTGCAGTGAGGAGAGGAGGATTATGATGTGACGATGATTTAACAGGCAGGGTGGTTATAATAATGTGGTCACTGCAGAGATTCATGAACATTTCATGGGCTTCATTCATACATAATAATACATCGTCGCAGCCCTGGTCCTGGAGAGTCAAGTGGATGGACACGGTGTGAGCTAAATGGACACTGACCCTTCCTGCCCCTGCCTCTTTATCGTGTTCATGTTACCTCACACCCTGAGCTCCTACCCCCAACTCTCCAGTACGACAGATAGTGTTTCCCCTTCCTGCAAAACGACAAAGAGTCTGAGCTACAGTCTGCAATGGAGAGTCTGGAAAAAATATACAAGATGGATTTTTCTGTGCGCACTTCTTTTTAGACTTAATTATATTTCATAGCATTTTTCTAGCTTAAACACAAAATGATTGCCAAGTGAAAAGAACAGAGTAGAAATTAAAATCAGAAACCTATCTCTTAAAATCCATTAAGGCAAGTGGAATTTACATAAAGTAATACATTTTAATGGGCAGTCGTACATTGAGTTGGATTGATGTAACATTACTTTGAATGTAGACTAGAGTATTGTTATAAACGGTGCATCAAGAGGATGAAGTGTCAATATCAGTATCAGTTGTATTGAGGATCTGGAATCCCCAACCTGTTCTACTGAATTCAGTTGCAGTCGTGTTGTCTGGGTGTTTTAATGATTCAGTAATAATTGATTTCAGTTGTCTTTGATATTATAATCATGACTAAACCATCAACACCTCCCTCCCACTGAACACTAATCTACCACTCATCTACACGTGACCCGAGAGGCACCCCCACATGTTGATGTCATGTTATTGGTTGCTCTTTCTGGCTGTGAGCCAGGCTGATGGTATTCTGTATGTCTCAGACTTAGAGTGTCTTCACACTCTGGGCTGGAAGAGAGCCGACTGAGCCCCATACCCAAGAGAACCAAGCCAACTTACTTGGCTGTGGATAAAGAGAACCAAATCATCGGCTATGTAATTCCTATCTTCAGGGGCAGGTAACAAACTCCTCGCCGTCGGAAAGTGGAACACTGAAAATGCTGTTCTCTTGAAGTTATTTCAGTTTTAATGCTATTCCTTACTCCCCTCCGACATCGATCCATGCGACTCCCAGTCAAGAGTTTGCTACAGGATTTTCGGATACAGAGGAATCAAGGGTGAGGGACATGGCCCGCAGGGATTTGTTCAGCAGTGGCCTGGAGATGGAGAGGTCAGAGCTGATCTCCAGGAAGGAGGCCATGCGCGAGTCAGCTGATCGCATCTGTCTGAATAAAAGGGTCAGTGAAGGGGTTTCAAGCTGTTCCAAGGTCGTAGAGGAAGGCAGAGTCTTTTATTTATATCGAAAACACGTCTATGACACGGTCGTGACATCATTGATTGATCTTGATTTGCTCTGCGACATTAGAAGTTTGCTTTTCTTGCTCATGACATCATCGTAAAGAATTATTATGGGAACAACACAAACTGACGGACAGGACGAACATCAATGTGACATCACTGATGTTAGTCTCCTTAATGACATCACAGTGGACATTGTCCTTCGTGACATCATCAGTTCTTTTGTCACAGAAGTAGATCATCTTCTTTTATCCCATCACAAAAAGTATTTCCTTTACGACTCCATTCTTAAACATTTAAAATGTATTCAGCTTCAAAACCCAGTCAGGTTATCTGCATGGTTGTGTATCTGAACAACTAATTGATTGCAGCATGTCTGAGGAACGCCAAGTGCCTGTGGCTGAGTGGTCGGGTTTACTATTCCTTACACAAGGGAGTTATTTAAGTCTGAGTGATTATGTGAAGTACGCAGCCATTCACTGATCTTCATAAAAGCCACAGTGAGCTCCTCACTGTTTTCATCTGACTGCCCTCTGCCAGATTACTGGGTGACAAATACCTCAGGAGATTGTGTTTCTTGAGACACAGGGAAGGAGTTGTCCCGTGGGTGTCGTCATGTTATGTGCTGAGTTACTGGTCGCACAACGAGACAAGACCTCAACTCCACTAGCTATTCATAGGACATAATGAACAACACGTTGTCACACTGGTACTGTGACACGTGTCAAATGAACACCTTGCATGTGTAAACAAATGAAGATATGATGGGAAAGCTTCGATTTTGCTTCAAGCATGCATTCTGAATTCTGAATTTTTTGATGTTTAACAGTTTATGCTCTGGAAAACGTCCAGTTGCCCTGAGTGACTTACTCTGCTGTCTCTAGATCCATGATCAAGAGGAACACTCCAAGCGTATGAACGAAGACAGCCTGATGCATCCCCCGGAGTTTGTGATTAAACCTCGCTCCCACACTGTGTGGGAGAAGCAGTGTGTGCGGCTGCACTGCACTGTCACTGGCTGGCCTAACCCACGGGTCGTCTGGTAGGTCACCAACACACAGCGACCTAACACACAACCTCAAGTCTGTCCTCTGTTCTCTCAACAACATGCTTATTTCATAGGCTCCATCTGTTTTCCATTGCTTTCCTTTTCTATCCTTTTCAAGCTTCTTCCCTTTGTCTTTCCTCTATCCTGTTTTCTGCCTCCCTCTAAAAGGTACAAAAACAATGTGGCCATTGAATCGATTGCAAACCCTGGCAAGTATAAACTTGAGAGCAGATACAGCGTCCATTCACTGGATATTAACAGGTGGGTGTAGCATTACCTAATGTAAAGGCATCTTGTAACATCCCTCACATTTCACCACCTTGGTGTCTTTTGTAGCTTGTGTGGATCACTCTCTGTTTCAACAACTCCTGGATCCTAATTCTTTACCACTGCTTATTTTAAAAAGGCCACTGGCATAACATATGTTTATTTCTTTCAATTATCCAATGAACAATGAATCACAGATATTTGTTTCCGGCAGTTAGCTGTAGCATTAGCAACATTGTCAACCTGGTTACTGTCCAAAGCAAGAAACAACCCCAAAAACACAATTAGAACAGGAGACCCCGATGTCAGTGCTACGATAAAGTCAGAGTATAACATCCGATTTTGTTATGTTCTGATTTGTATAAATATGACTAAATGTCCAGCTCTCCACTATCATTTGAGACTACGGTGGGGCAATGGATGGTAAACAAATCCATAATGATTTTACCATCCTTGCATTTACCTCATTACCAACCCTCTCTGCCTGTCACAACAAAAGAAAAAAGTAACATCCACTGCCACTTTAAAATGTCCTTTTAATTTTAAATGTATGATATTATACTTTAGAGCACAAAGCTTTGGGGGATATTGATTGTGGTTCCCATCATGTACAGCACACACCAGATACTTTAATGTTCAGAAATTCACACCACGTGGTACAAATGACATCACCAGTCGTGTCTATTTATTGCTGCAGTATTCCTGGCCAGGAGCTATGGAACACTTCAGAGTCAGGCCTCACATAGTCGGTATTATTTACATGGTTCAGAGGGCTGAGGTTGAGGAGGGGGAAGGGCTCCTTGCACACGAATCCTTGAAGAATGTGTGCATCATGGACATTGATCCCCTGATCCTCTACTCTTTCAGATGCGATTTTGATGACACAGCTCAGTATCATGTCTCTGCCATGAACTCCAAGGGGGAGCTCTCTGCGTTCGCCTCCGTTGTTGTTAAAAGTAGGTTTTGATGAGCCCCTACATCACACCTTAGTTTTCCCACAACCACCGATTTACTTAAATCACAATAAAAACTATTCTACACTCTGTTTTTAATATTTTTTCTGTATAATATTGTACATGCAGTCCATCAGTAGAGTTATATATCAATATGTATGTGTTCTCCATAGGGTTCAAAGGTGAAGTTGATGAGTATATGCCAGCTCCCAGACGTAAGTGTTTGTTCACTGTATTCGTTGTTCTTATGTATATTTAATGCTGCATTTTTGAATTCATGGTCACTAGGGTGTAAAAAATCTTCTAAACAAGTTGAAAGACACATACATTATTGTCCTATTAAATTGCTACTGCTAAAATTCTAGCATTTGGCATTCACCTAGAGCAATTTTGTGTCTTATGTTCAAGAGACGTCCACAATTCACTCCCCTTATAGCTCTGGTTTGTTCTCCACCAGTTCTTTAGCTCAACTGCTCAACTTTCTTCCCCAGCTAAATGTGCTAAATGTTGTCTGTCTCCTGTTATCGCAGCAGCAAACCTGACAGTAAAACCAAATGAATGGGCTAAAAGAAGCTGTGTGATAATGCTCTGTTTGTTATTATAAGTGATCACTTTTGCTTCACATGTTCTTATTTGATTCAGTGTTAAAATGATGCCACTACTATTTTGTTTTCATGTATTTTTTGTTCAATCTTAAAGGTCCAGTGTGTAAGATTTAGGTCTATGGGCAGAAATTGAATATCAAATAATCCTAGAGATGTTTTCACTAGTGCGTTTCATCTTAATTGTACAAATTGCTGGTGTTTTATTTACCCCAGAATGAGCCCTTTATATTTACATCCGGAGCGGCTCCTCTCTACGGAGGCTGATGTCACTAAATTCTACAAACTGAACCTTTAAAACATAAATCTAATCTTTCAGTATCTAAAGAAGATGTATCTGTTTTTAACGTTTAACGGAGATCAGTGGGAGCTTCTGCACTAACAACCTTTTTGTCTCTCTGATGCTGCGGGGCGACAATGCAGGGGCCAGTACTAAAGGTAACAGGTTCAAAGGAATCTGGTTTGTTGAAGTTGATGCTTCCTGCATGGCCACTCACTGTAAAGTCCACAGTGTTCTCCTGGAACTGTGAGGTCTGACGTAGCCGATCTGAGGGTTTTTTCAGTGTTTCTGGTAGAGAAACAGTCTGTGTTCCTCATCAATGTTGCTAGTGGGCAACATTGTAAGCTTAAGTTGTCCTAGTTTGTAGGCAGAGAGTTCCTAATGAACTGCTGAAGCATTTGGCAAACCCTGGCTTCAGAGTGAGATATTACTTTTAATTTTGGGAACCATTATTTCATCCTGGATACTCTCTGGACTGTTTTTATTTTAGCGATTTTTCACTTGCATTTGTGGTGCTTCACTGTTCTTTGCATGCAGGTTGTCACACACACTTTTTGTGAGCACTGTGTTTCAGAGTCACTCTGTCGCACACCTCTGATCCACGTTTTTTTTTCCTCTGTCTTCTTCTGTGTGGCTACAACATTTTTATCTTCATGTGTCTTCTTTCTTTTGGATGTGATTTGATCTGCTCCCTCTTTTTTATTCAAGAGACTGTTTGGTCTTTTCACTTTTTCTTTGAATTTAGTTTAGCACAACAGCACCAGTCCAAACTCTGACTCTGCTGTGTCTCGCTTCCTCCGCAGATGGCCCAGTGTCTGAGTATGGCGTCACCTTCCAGACTCACATTGTTGATAAGTTTGGTGTTTCATTTGGAAGAGAGGGGGAGACCATGAGTCTGGGGTGCACAGTCGTCATCTACCCGTCCCTGCACCGCTACCAGCCAGAGGTTCAGTGGTACAAAGATGGTGAGTAGACAATTCAGGGTTGCTTGTCTTTGACTTCCAGCAGGATGATGGAATTTAGACTCACATTTTAAAGCTCTTGCAAAAGTTCTTCGTATATGATGGGCTCTAAAAAATTGTATTATATAAGACTTAATTTCTGTCCTTGGTGTTTTTTTAACCTTGCTAACATTCACTGGCATGTCTTCCAGGTGTTCTGCTGTCTCCATCTAAATGGTACCAAATGCACTGGAGCGGAGACAGAGCCACACTGACGCTCGCGCACCTCAACAAGGAGGACGAGGGTCTCTACACCCTGCGAGTCACCACCAAGTCGGGATATGAAACCTACTCCTCCTATGTCTTCGTCAGAGGTGAAGGAACCTTCTATAAAACTTAAATTGCTGACTAAATGAGGCATTATGATCTATTCTTATGATTCTATGTGTAAAATCTGGGAGATAACAATCCTTATGCTGTGTGTTCAACGCATAGTTTCAACGCACCTACATTTCACACTCCAGAATTATCTTAGCTGATTTATTTCTTTAAGTTTTACTGATTTTGGAACATTTCATCATGAATATTCCCCAATTTGACTGTTACTTGCCTCGGACCCTAAGGACCCTAACCTCTGACTCTTATTTATTCACCGCCATGCTAAATATCAAACCACCAACAAGGCCTGTTCCAAACTCCCTAAGGGCTTGAGTGGGCACACTCAAGCCCTTAATTCCTCAAAATGTTGTGTATCTAAGAAATCTCCCCTCAGACATTTTAACTGCAACCATCAGTCAACACAAGATAAATACAATCCATTGGCCCCGGCTTTGTTTTGGTCGAGTGATGTTATCAAATCGAGGTCGAAGTCACAACAGCACGTCCTCTGGCACCTCATGACCAAACGGCATTTAACAGTCAAAGTGTTGTGAATGTGAGTGGCTGGTTTTAAATAGGATGTCTCCAATAGAGAGACGCTGCAAAGTGGCAGCTCCCTGGCATCTGTTTGAATGCCGTGGAAAACAGCGAAGCTTATCTCTGCTGCCTTCAGAGACAATCTGACCTTTGAGGCTCTTTGACAGAGGAACCATGTTCAGTATCAACAAGCTAGGAAATAGACCCCAGTTAAGAAGATGCCAGGTACAACCTCCACAGCAAAAACACTGCATGAGCCTGGCTATTCTCAGAGAGCTCAGCTGAGGAATGAGTCTGGCTGTGGGCGCAGAGAGATACTGTGAATATCTGCCTCAAGGAGAAACAATAGGCTGCCCACTTTCCTTCCTGCACTCTGGTTCCTTCAATACCGTCTCTATAATTACTCTTTCTTGAATTGTCCAATCTCTTCCACCTTCCAGGGAGAATGTTAGAAAAATAATAGAATATAACGTTGCTGATTTTGCCTTAATGGCTGTAACAAAGGCTACACACACACACACACACACACGCTGTTAATACTTAGTCTTAGGTTATGATGCAACTCATGTCTGTAGTGACGCCTCTTTGAGACGGCCTCACTTTACCTTGATGCTGCTTATAAGAGTCACCTCTCTTATCCCCTTTCACTCGGGGCTGGGCTGCTGCTAATTCTGTCCCCCTGCCACCGACTGCTCTCGGCTTGTGTTTGACTCCAGGACCCAGAGACATTCCTGGCATACAGCCCTGCAGCTACACAGATAAACTCAGGGCAAAGCGAAGCACACTTAAACAGCTAGAAATAAACTGTTTTGTAGTTGCATCTTAGGGTCAAAGTTGAATAAATATAAAAACTAGAATGGCACTCAGTATAGTGCATGCCTCCCCCCAAGTACACATGATTGTTTTATTTATTTGTCGTAAAACATAGTCAAAGAATGTTAAAAAATATATATACCTGGATTCGCCCCGTTAATCCACATCCACACCACCCACTCCCCATCCCTCCATCAAGTTTGGTGGAAACCAGTTCAGTAATTTTAACATAGTCTTGCAAACACATTAACAAACAAAACCAGACCCAGGTGGAAATCTTTATATACAGTCTATGGTGAAAACACAACTGAACACAAAGGTTTGTATAGGAGCGTATGCATATAGTCATCAATAATGGTGTTTTTCATGTTTGTTTCAGATTCTGATGCTGAGATGGAAGGCGCTCCAGGAGCCCCTCTGGACGTTCGCTGTCTCGACGCCAACAAGGACTACATCATTGTCACTTGGAAGCAGCCGGCTGTCGATGGCGGCCACTCCATCCTGGGCTACTTCGTGGACAGGTCAGTCAGTGCGTTGCTGCCTGAGCTGTGCGTCAGTCGTTGATAAAAAGCTGTGATTTAAATGTATAATATACATACAGGTGTGAGGTTGGAACCAACCACTGGATCCAGTGCAATGACACTCCGGTCAAGTTCGCCCGTTTCCCTGTGACCGGTTTGGTGGAGGGTCGTTCTTATGTCTTCCGCGTGCGTGCTATCAACAACAGCGGCATGAGTCATCCGTCCAGAGTGTCCGAACCAGTGGCCGCCATGGACCCGGGTGACCGCGCCCGCTTGAGAGGTACAACTGATACAGCATGTGTGATCCTATGCCATACTCCCACTGTCCAAGAGCTTTGTTACCTGAAAACCGTAGAATAACGGCAGTAAACTATTATATATCTTATCTTATTATTTAACGATTACAACAAATACAATTCTCGTCAGAATTACTGATTTGAAAATGCACCAATTAACAATTACATGATAATGATGATGATTATTTGCTGACAGGTACTTCTGCTCCCTGGACCGGACAAATCATTGTCACAGAGGAGGAACCTGCAGGTAGGAGATGAACATATTCTCCATGAAACCCAGCGACATGACTGCTATGTTACCTTATCCTTTATATCTTTTGACCAACAGAGGGCATTGTTCCTGGCAGACCTCTTGAACTCCAGGTGACGGAGGCGACCAAGAATTACGTGGTGCTGAGCTGGAAGCCACCTGGAGAGAAAGGCCTGGAGGGAGTCAGGTACTACGTGGAGAAGGTAAATATTATTCTTACGTGTTACAGTAAAATCGGAATTAAATAGTATAAACTACTAATACATTTTTCAGTATCTGTAACTGTGACGGCTGACGGATGGATTCTTGTGTCCTTGTTTGTCAGTGTGTGTCGGGCACAGACACCTGGCAGAGGGTGAACACAGAGATCCCAGTCAAGTCCCCTCGCTTTGCGTTGTTCGATCTGGCCGAGGGGAAGTCCTACAGCTTCCGCGTCCGGTGCTGCAACCCTGCCGGGGTCGGTGAACCCTCCGACCCGACTGAGGCCACCACAGTTGGCGACAAGCTTGGTGAGTAAACGTACATAGACGATAAATAAAGATGTACGACGCGTCTTGTCTTCCTCCCATTGAACAAGCAAAAAACTACTGAAAAAAACAAATTTTGTGGGAAAATGTACCTTTGATCAGTGGTCCATGTCCCAACCACTAACATGGAGGAGGTGAGGCTTAGTTTCATTCTCAGTTCAAGTATCTGAAATATACTTTGTTCTGCAGATATCCCATCAGCCCCCAGCAAAGTCGTCCCCATTCGAAACACAGACACATCAGTCGTCGTGTCTTGGGTAGCGTCCAGTGATGCCAAAGAGTTGGTCGGTTACTACATCGAGGGGAGCATCGTGGGCAGCAACGTGTGGGAGCCGTGCAACAACAAGCCTGTAAATGTAACCAGGTAAAACCACACCCCCTATTATTGTTTTTATGAGGATGTAGGTTATTAAGACAACCAAACATTTACGTCTATGTTCCCAGGTTCATCTGCCACGGTCTGATGACGGGAGAGAAGTACGTGTTTAGGGTGAGGGCAGTGAACGCAGCAGGGCTCAGCGGGTTCTCCCCTGAGTCTGAGCCTGTGGAGGTGAAGGCTGCTATTGGTGAGTGAGATGTCGGGTTCATACCACAGACATGGTCATTTCATTTTGAATTAAAACTTAATTTTGGGTTAAAAATGTTAGAAAGTAATGTAAGATTCAATATTCTTCTCTGAGACATGTCTCCAGCTGTTTTTATCATCAGCATCTACTGTACACCCCCCCCCCCCCCCACACACTTTCTCCACCATGGTCCCACCCCTTCACCCTGTCACCTTATTCTGTGTGACCCACCCACCCCCCCACCCTGTTCAGCCGCACGTCCACCCTCCTCCCACCTCCTCCACCTCCCTGCTCAGCCTGAGTCAGGACTTGTAGACTTCCTCTAATCTGGGTCAGAGTGATCCAATTCAGCTGTTAAACCAGCACAATGTCACACACCACCCCCCCCCCCTCCATTATCCCGAATCCCTCACCCGTCCTGGGCACAAAACGTGTCGGCAACCCCACGTGGTGCTAAAGGTATCAACGCACACTCTCTCCCACCCTCACCGTTACCTTTAAATAAATAAACTCTCTCCTAACCTCTTTCTAAGCAGTTAACCTGGCAGTGGTATTGTTCTGTTGAGTATCTGTATCTGAATTATGAGATCAGAAGTTATTTTTTGAAATCAGATAGAAATAGTCTCAGTCAGTGAGAGGCTGTATTTTTTTCTCTACATCAGAATTAATGGCTCAGACACAGAGCAGTTACTCACCGTGTGTGGCTGTAGAGGGCGCTGTTGCTCAGTAAAGGTTATATAGTGTCACTTTAAAGAACAATGTTTTGCTCAAGTTGGGACAGAATTAATTCAAACAGAATTCAGTAAAAGAAGAGTAACTAAACATCTTCATATTATCAAGATATGATTGTACTGAAAGTCGATCGATGATTATATTGATCTGGAGCCTGATTCTAAAACAAACAATGCAAAACAGAACAAAGCTGCCATTGTAGTAATTGTCTCTTTCTAATCTCCTGCACGTGTTCCCTAAATTCTCTCTGCATTAAAACTAACACAACTCTCAAGCTTTGGATCTCACTCATTCACTGGTTGACTTTGTGCTGAGCCGCATGCTCTGTTTTCCTTTGTGAAACACACTTGGTAAAAATGTCGATTAGATTCGCTGCTCATTGGTACTGACATCCATCGACATTGTTACGAAAGTAAAGTGGGTTTTTTTCACGAAGGGCTCGTGCAAAGTCTGCACATCCACGCTCTTCGGCTGTTCTTCTTCACGCAACTGCATGTTCTCATACTCCTACCAGTCTCCTCACATGGATGTCACTTTTTGATCATCTTGTCTTCATTTTTCACTTCCAGTCAGATGAAGACATTTTATTGAACGTGATGTAATGACTATAGATTTTTTTAGTCTTTAAAGCCTGTTTCTATCTTGTGGGACTGAGATAAGAGCTGTGATTTTTTTTGCCTGTTTTTAAAGAAGCCTCTTCTGCTTTAACTCCTGTAGGGGGCGGCATCCCTCATGGTGTGTTGCCGGAGATGGGGCCGGGGGGTAACGTTGGCCAACTAACTGAGCACAGGCCACGCTGGACGGGCGCGCATGAAACTGTCCAGTCCTCCCCTGACACAAAGCAAAAGTGCAATAAAAAAGCTCAGACTGACACCGGAGCCAGGGAGGGGGCCGGGGCTGCTGGGCCCGGCTGCTGCACAGAGCCCGACCCCTCCAAGAGTAAAAACAAGGGGGGCAAGAGAGGCAGTGTGTCCCGGGCCCCTGACCTGGCAAAAGACCTGGTCCCAGAGTCCGTGTCAGGCTCGGTTTCTAACTCACACACTGACAAAGACACAGCTACATGCTTAGAGCCAGTCACTGCTGAGGTTCAGGATGTAGAGACAGCTGACGGGCCTGAGGCAGCACAGGCACGTAAGTTCTCTGTAGACGCTAACCAGGAGACAGCGAGGCCGAGGAGGGAGTCGACAGGTGAGCACCGGTTACTGATGAAAACCCTCAAATACAACACCATCCCCCCCCCACCCAACCTACGATCCAATAAATACGCTGCTCTGACTTTCAAAATAAAAATAAAAGAGTTTCCGATGTTTTATCAATTCTACAAGGCTAAATAATCAATAAACAGAAGTTGATCAGCTCTACCTCCAATCAAAGGTAAGTCTTTGTAAAAGCAGCAAAGTTTAACTGGACACTACAGTCACGCTTGTCAATACCTTTTGCTGGACGCCACTCTCCCACAACCTCCTGCACTCGGTGGTCTGGCGTCAGTCGTGTGGCGCCTGGGAGCTGCCGCCACTCTGAGCACTTTAACACGCAAACACACGTGTATGTCACGGGAGCACAAGTGGTTTATCCAGCGAACACAAGTGCAGCACACGTGTGATCTGAGACCTTTAATGAGTTAACGTGTTCCATTATATAGATGCAATTATCGACCTATTTCTTTATGTCCCTCCTTCAACCAACTTTCTTTCAATTTGAGACTATTAAGTAATACATTTAATTTTGGAACACATGCTTCTTTCCTTTCTTGCTGGGAATTTGCTGATGAAATCTATTCTACTTCTAAGTACTTATTAAGTTTAATAATTTACATGTTGCTTTTGACTAATAATTAGAATGTGACAATTTCAAGTTGTGGTTATACTGGGGTTATTTGACAGATCTTTTACCAGCTAAACGTAGTGACTTCCTGGTTTTCACATGTTTCTTGTGCAGAGCATTTATTAGCAAGTTATCAAATGTGTTGTTTGTTGGATTTGTTTTTGAAACAGTCATTTCCAGTTTGTATGCTAGGCTAGCTACATATGTAGCATACAGATATGGTCGCAAAAATCTCGTCTAACTCTTGGCAAGAAAGATAATTTCCAAAACCTTAAATGTACAATTATGTTGAGGGTTTTGACAATATTCTGTTAAAGCAGATGTTTGTCCATCACTGTCTGTAAAATTATACACAATCCAGTGATGGCTGTGGTAGTTTTTTGGCCTTTGAAGAAACTGTATCGACAGATACTTTGTGTAAACTGAATAATTTCAATAAGACGATGAGGCCAAACGGCATCTGTAAAACTCACCAAATACATGAATTCAATAGATCGAGGGTTTTAAATTGCTGAGAGCAGCTGGACAGAGGTGTGATCGCAGATGGGATTTAAAAGTTATAGTAATGTTATAGTTTCTCATGACATCATCGTGTTTGTGGTGTTAATTTGAGTTTTCTGTCCTCTCAGCCTCCCCTGCTCCACCCTTTGGCATCAGTGTCCTGGAGTGTGTGCGCGACTCCATGGTGCTGGCCTGGAAACAGCCAAGCTTCATCGGCGGTGCTGACATCTCCGGCTACTTCGTGGATTACCGTGAGGTCGTCGATGGCGTGCCGGGGAAGTGGCACGAGGCCAACATCAAGGCTGTCAGTGAGCGGGCCTACAGAGTGAGTATGAAACACCCGTCTCAAGTTTAAAACCAATGTGGATGTGGATCGTAATGGTAAACAAACAATCTGTATAGCAAGGTTTCATCACCATGTGTCTTTTTCTTCAGGTGTCCGACCTGATGGAGAACAGGAAGTACCAGTTCCAGGTGCGAGCAGCCAACATGGCAGGTGTTGGCATCCCGTCACTGCCCAGTGACACCTTCCCGTGTAAGGAGTGGACCATCGCTGTGCCAGGTTGGTTCCACCAGCTGTTTCACCTCCTGACAGAAAGTGTACTGTGCTGATCTGCAGATTTTTATCACATTTTCTCATTATGTTTCCCACAGGACCTCCTCATGACCTGCAGGTGAGAGAGGTGCGCAACGACTCTCTGGTGTTGCTATGGAAACCACCTGTGTACCAGGGCCGCGATGCGGTCAACGGGTTCTACATCGACATCAAGGAAGAGGACGCCCCAGTGGAGGCGTGGAGAAGCGTCAACAACAAGGCCACGGAGAAGACGTACATGAAGGTCACCATCACCTGGAGTCCCTCTCATCATTCATGGTCACATGTCTCTGAAGCTGGTCTGTAATCTGGTTATTTTTATGTAATTTCACAGATCAAGAACCTGAAGGAGGGAGAGGTGTTCGTGTTCCGTGTTCGTGCTCAGAATAAAGCCGGTGTTGGAAAAACGTCTGAAGTGACAGAGCCGGTTTCAGCTGTGACCAAACCTGGTAAGAGGAAATACAGGCGGTGTGATGAAATGATGGTGATAATAAAATACATTTCTACAGCATTACGATATTTCTCCGTGGTTTCAGGCACTAATGAGATCAGCGTGGCTGTGGACGATGACGGCATCATCTCCCTGAACTTCGAATGCTGTGACCTGACCCCTGACTCCAAATTTGTGTGGTCCAAGAATTACGAGGAGATCACAGACGCCTCCCGCTTGACTATGGAGACCAAGGGAAACAAGTGAGACGTCCAAATCTGTAAAGCCGAGAGACTCTTTGATGTACACACAGTTGTTCAAATTTATAATACTGTGTTTTCCTGCAGATCTAAAGCTGTCTTCAACACACCTGCAGAGGAGGACATCGGGATTTACTCCTGTATCGTCACCCACACTGATGGAGCTTCATCCAGCTACGATCTCTCTGAGCAAGGTAGGAACACATTTCAACAATCATTTCAGTTTTTTAACTTTTCGTAAATCTCTGTTTATTAATCTTCTCTTATCTCTGACAGAGTTGAAGAGGCTGCTGGAGGTCAGTCACGACCACAAATTCCCCAGTGAGTACTTCAGCCTCACATCCTCTCACTGCTGTGTTTAGGACTGGATTGGTTTCTCTGAGCTTCTTCATTCCCCCCCTCTCTTCTATATATTTAGTTATTCCCCTGAAGTCAGAGTTGGCTGTGGAGCTGCTGGAGAAAGGCAGAGTTCGCTTCTGGCTGCAGGCCGAGAAGATTTCCGCTGATGGCAAAGTCGATTACGTGTTCAATGAAAACCTCATCTCTCAGGGGGAGGTCAGTGAGCAGCAAAGGAAACTCATCTTAAACAAATGCTTTTCTGTGCTAAATTAACACTTCTGAAGTTGTCCTCCTTGTTTTGCAGAAATACAAGATGAACTTTGACAAGAGCACCGGCGTGATCGAGATGATCATGGAGTCTCTGACCCCGGCGGACGAGGGCACCTTCACCTTCCGGCTGAAAGACGGGAAAGCAACCAACCAGTCCAGCTTGGTCCTGATAGGAGACGGTATGTTCGGCAAATGAAAACATCTCGGAAAGGTTTCTGGACCAAACTTGTATACAACTGGACTCCAGTAAGACTTCTTTACTTCAAGATAATGAAATTACATCAGAGGCTTAAATCTATGGGAAATTCAGTGGGTATTTACTCACTTCTTTGGCATTAATATATGATAAATAGAAATGACTGAAGCCCAAATAAGGGTTTATGTGTAGCTGGCAGAGATGCAGATCTGAGTCCAGCAGCTCCATACTCCGGACACTAGAGGGCAGTAAAACATTTAAGAAGGCACATTGTAAACCAGCGTCACAAACTATATTTGGATACTGTAACCTGGATTGAGACGGATTCACCAGATTCAAGTATAACATATCAATGTTTTAAACTTTTTTTATTTGCAGTGTTCAAGGGGCTGCAGAAGGAATCAGAGTTCCAGATGAAAGAGTGGGTCAGAAAGCAAGGTATGTTACAGTCACTGGAAACTAGAGCTTTAACTAACTCAAATTATGGTTTTCTCTTTATCATTTAATCTGCTGATTATTTGACTGATTACATTTTTTTTTAAAACAGATGATTTCTCCTGTCAACAGTTCATAACCAAACATATTCAATAAATAATCCCAATTAAGAGAAAAGCAGAAAATTCTCATACTGAAAAATCTGTAACCAGCAAATATTTGGAATTAAAATACTAAACATTTTAGCTCTACCAAATACAGATGATTCTTAATCTATATTTGCTTTAAAGGTTATGATTTCCATCCTCATTATGTTTGTTCCAGGTCCTCACTTTATCGAGTATCTGAGTTATGAGGTGACGCCCGAGTGCTGTGTTCTGCTGAAGTGCAAGGTGAGACAGAACTTTTAAAGAGTTTCCACGTAGAACATCTTTAATAAAACCCTGTGAGACATTCCCTCACATCCTGCTGTTGTGCTGCGTTTCAGGTCGGCAATGTGAAGAAGGAGACCTCGGCGCTGTGGTACAAAGACGGACAAGAGATCAAGGCAGACGAGCATCTGGGCTTCACAGAGGGAGTGCTGAAACTGGAAATAGCTCAGGTGAGGATGTGAGAGAAGACGCCTGCTTGAAGTGTGAACTGATGGGTATATATATTTATATATGTGTATATCTGTGTACTGTATATCTGTCCCTGAATACATTTACACATATGACTGTGAAGGGTGATATCCTTGCACAGCTCTGTTTGTCTCTATACTTCTTTACATTTAACGGTTTTCTTCTTCAAGATACTGTCTTTGAGTAAGAGGACGTAAGTTAAAAGATAAAGACTAATAAAAACATTTATTTATATCATGAGTCCTCAGCATTAACTTTATTTTTAAATAAATGTTCACTTTCTTTCTCTAACTTCCCTGTCGTCGTCCCTCAGCTCTTTTCTCTCAACCTTGATTTAAACCCTGTCCTCTGTCTCCACTCTGTCTCTCTCAGCTCACTCTCATCCACTGTATTGTCTCTAAGTGTCTGTCTGTCCATCTCAGTTTAACCCATAAACATGATGTCATGTGTCCCATTTCAGTGTGACTGCCCGGCAGACACAGCCGACAGCGACGTAATCTGGAGAAAGATAAAAGTTGGGATCAGTTTTCTGTTGTCGTCATCGCTCATTTCTGTTTTGCCTGAGAATGCTTTTTCTTTTTTTTTTATATATATATTTGTTTGTTTGTTTGTCTGTTGGCTTTTTTGCTTTTGCGTCCTATATATGTGTTTTCTGCAGCATCCAAAGCAGAAGACAAAAAGCTTGTCTTTTCTCATGAATACAAACATCTTCCTGTACAAAGTCTTGGTGATGCTCAGTGTTGTTTTTTTTACGACTGAGGTTAACTTCATTGTTTTCTCTCTGTCAGATTTCCAAGAAGGATTCCGGTGTGTACGAGGTTGTTCTGAAGGACGACAGAGGAAAAGACACGTCCAAGTTGAATTTGACGGATCAAGGTGACCTTCAGTGGAGAACACACTCACATAAATGTTACTTATCCCTTTTATATCACTTCAAATGATCAAAACCTCTTGTTTTAAAGGTTTCAAGGACTTGATGAATGAAGTTTTCAGTTTTATCGGTAAGAAGAAACATTTTGTCGCTTCATAATGTTGCAGCCGATAAATTTAAAACTTGTTCTTTTACTGAAAATAAAACCTTTTTTGTTTTCTATACTTGCAGCCAATTCCTCCACTCCGCTGAAGATCACAAGCACAGATGAGGGCATCCGACTCTACACCTTCGTCAACTTCTATAACGATTTACTCCAAGTGACATGGCACTACAAGTTAGTCCTCCATGCACTTTTATATATATATAAAACCAAGCACATGCACACCTGTGTTGAAATGGATTAACTGTTAGCTACTCTAGCAACTAGAACGGCATTTCATGTGGACATGTTTGTCACTGTCCTCTCGTCTGTATCGTCTCCCTGACAGAGATTCAGCCATCTCCTTCTCTGACCGTATAAAGAGCGGCGTGGTGGGGGAGCAGCTGTGGCTGCAGATCACTGAGCCCACAGAGAAAGACACGGGCAAATACGCCATCGAGTTCCACGACGGAAAGGGAGGCCTGAGGAGGACCGTGGAGTTGGCTGGTCAAGGTGAGAGCGAGAGTGTATTTATAACCTCCTGCTCCAAAGTGACGTCATACATTCACTGAGATAGCTTTTTAATCTATATTTCACATGCAGTATGTCTGAATTTAAAAGTTTTAGTTTTATGACCATTAACTGACTTTTTATACTTCTGTTTTGTAGTATTTTGCATTCATCAAGCTGAATGGCTACATCTCATTTAGCCAATAAATAAATATTAAGATTCCTAACTTTTGTTTTGCAGCATTTGATGACGCTTTTGCAGAATTCCAGAGACTCAAGTAAGTTATTATCCACTTGATAACCGACACATTAAGATGTATGGTGTGTTTTTCTTATTTGAGGAAATAAATAAATAAGTTCTGTATGATGAAGGTTAAGTCTTAAATTTCACTTCTCAGCAACTTTGATGTAATTTGTTGTTCCCTCTTTTTTTTTTACCTCCTCAGATCCGCTGCCATTGCAGAGAAAGGTAAGTAACATCTGATGATGAACCATCAGCAAGACCTGTTTGTTTTCTACTTTTATATTAACAATATAATGTTTCATATGATTTTTAAAAGCTATGTTTTTATTGTGACTAAAATTGAAAAATATGAGCAAACAACTTATGGATCCAGGGTGTTGATTTATCAGAAGTCTTTAAATACCGTCATAGAACAGGAGCTTTTAAGTGTGCGGATCTTTTCAGACTATAATTTAAAACACATTTCATATTACTCTGATTCATTCTAACAAGTCAAAGCTATCGGAGAAATGAAATGTTTATTCCATGTAATAAAATACATGTTTCTTTCAGGTCGTGCTCGAGTAGCAGGAGGTTTGCCTGATGTGGTCACCATCCAGGAGGGCAAGGTGCTGAAATAACAAACTAATTCATATGAGTCTTATAAACTCGACAGCTGACAGTTATTCCAAATGCTAAAATATAATTGTAATTTCTGTAATGTTCGATATTGTTTATGATCTGTGCCTCAGGCCCTGAATCTCACCTGCAACATTTCGGGCGACCCCGTGCCAAAGGTCACCTGGCTGAAGAACGACAGGGAGATCACGTCCGACGACCACTGCATCCTGAAGTTCGAGTCCGGCAAGTTCGCCAGCTTCACCATCACGGCCGTGAACACGTCGGACACCGGCAAATACAGCATCCTGGTGAAGAACAAGTACGGCACAGAGAGCGGGGACTTCACCGTAAGTGTCTTCATCCCTGAAGAGGCGGCCGGCAAGAAAAAATAGAAGCGGTCCAAATCTTGTCGTAAATATGTATAAAAGAAAGAAGAAAAAAAAACACTGGAAAAAAATATTTAAGGAGAAATAAAGGTGTGAGGTGTTTGTGTAGAATTTAAAAATTTACTCTAGAGGTGCTAAAACACAAAATGTGAAACAGTTTGGAGAGAATTTGATAAGATTTGATCAAATGAATCTGACTGAACATGAAGAGGTATTTGTGACCCATTCAAAAATGTCACTGGTGCAATTTTAGTTTGTGTAAAGTTGTGTTTGTGCAGAGAGGCACGTGTTGGCTTCTGTTTGCTGTAGAATAGGAAACGACACATTAGTTGAAGATAATGTCGTGTTGGTCGGACGCAACGTGGAGAAAACAAATCCTGAAGTCAGTGTCGAATGAATTTTAAACCCATGTTTTATCCTGTTTGCCTCAAATTATGTTGACTTACTTGCTGAAGCACATGAAAACTTAAATAAGCAGAGCTACTACTTTTTGTTCACGTCCTTGATATCAGTCTGTCAAGGACAAAACTGTTTTTGTGTAATCCTGATGATGAACAGACAAAGGGACAGGGGTGAAAACATAACCTCCTTGGCGAAGGTAAAAAAAGAAGAAGACAGTGTTTACAGACAACTTTAAAATCTCAAAATCACAAATGGCTTTTCTTTGATCCCTGTCCCCTCTAATGGGATTCACTGTCACAAAGAACAATCCACAATGTACCTTTCTAGCGGCTCGAGCTTGTTGGCTAATCAAGCTGAGATCATCTCTACGAGTTCCTCACACTTCTTGTGTTTTTGGTTTTTGGAGAACAACCTTTAAAGTCTGCCGTGACTCCACAGTCACTGCTGGAGAAAAGTTTGTCTCCTAACAAACTTGTTGCAAATGGACTAAAACGTGGTTCTTTAATGAAACGTGTCATTTCATCAGCCCTGTTTTCTGTTTGTTCCATTTGATTCACAGTCACTTTGAATGTTGTGATCATGACGACACTTCCCTTGTTTCATGTCTGTAACGAACACGTCAGCCCACCTACTACTCATCATTATTATTATTATTCACCGCTGTGATGACTTCCCCTTCACTGTGCACCATGTCTCCTTTACTCATAATGATGATGATGATGTGATGAAGATCACCATGGTGATTATTTCCTGTTCTCCCTGTTTCTTGATGAGACTAATAAAAAATGAGCATGTTCTCCCCCACTTCCTCTTCCTGCTCCTCCTCTTCCTTCTTTCTGAGTCGTCTCACTTTGGTCTGAACCCTTCACCCTTCACCTTCTCACTCGTTTCAGTAGATTCACCCCCCCCCCCCCCCCCCCCCCCCCCCCCCCACACCACCATTTCTGTACACTCGGACCTCCTGAGGATCAACCACCAGCATGGAGTCAACCCTCCCCTCCACTGTAATCCAACCCCAAACCCCTATTGGTTTATTGTTCATGGTGCACTTCACTGATGGTGCGTTGGAAACTCAAATAATGTGACATTCACGTCACTAAACAAATATACGGTAGAAATATACATTAACAACAACGGCAAACTTTATTATATAGCATTTTCTATGTGTAAAAAATGCAGCTCAAGGTCCTTTACATTAAACAGATTAAAAATAGAACATAGTAAGACAGGAAGCGAAAAAAGGGTTAATATGTCGACAGAGGATGCATTTCTAATATGTTCTATCATATAATATCTGAAACTTGTCTCGGCCTCTTCATCCAGACAAGCTTAAAATCTTTTTTTTGTTTCCTCCTGTCAGAGAACATGTGGATTAGCAGATCCACGTCTCTATTTAAGTTCACTGACTGGAAGTTATAGATGATGTAAAGCAACAGTGTTTTCACAGCAGCTCTAATAACACACAGAGTTAAAGGGGCACGAGTTCTCACGACAAAGTTCTTCTTCTATAGACGACAAATCTCTGCAGGAAGTCTGTGCAGCTGGGGACGTTTGGTTTGAAAGATGTGGGAATTTCCCAGACAGGGTAGATGTAACAAATACATTCTCAGATTGCATGATGTAGAGTTTTATTCTCTTACTTGTCTTATCCTGTAACTATTATCATGATGGAGGCCTCACTGTCTAAATCTGCTTCTGATTGAAATTGTATTAGATAAGATCAAATTATATTATGTAAACTGAGGAACACTTGCTTTAGCATTATAATAATATAAGATAATAATCACAACATGATTATAATAGAGTTTTTTAAACAGTAACTGGGCCTAAAAGTGTGTGTGGGCTAACTGACTTTTTGAATTTGGTCATTTAGGTTAAAATAAAAACATTGTCCCAGAGGGCTTCATAATTTTATACACGATATAATGAAGACCCTTCATATGGAAAAGTCATAAAATGTGTTTCAAAGAGAAATCATGTGATAAACATGATTCACTACAACACACTTAAAAATTAAACAAAGTCATATGACTAGATGACTTATTTTATGCAAGATTTCTTGTTTTTACTGTGATCAAGTGGATTATTTTGACAATGGTAGCTCTGCCCTCATTGCACTTCATGGGTAAGTAGTGGACCACAATTCTTTGGCTGATGATGTGATGGTTGAGTTTGCTGATTGGTTTCTAATCTCACGTTTGCCTCCTTTCAGCTGGAGACCACAGAGGGGACGCCTGACCAGGGCGTGACGTCATACTGGACCGACGCAGATGGAAATGTGGTGTTTGGCCCAAACACTCCCCAGGAAAAGATTGAGATGCAAAAGCGAAAGGGTGAGAGGGAATGAAACAGGTTTATATATGTGTGTGTGTGTGTGTGTGTGAAATGTTACTAATGATTGTTCACCTGCATAATCTCTAGCTAAGACGCCCCCTGTGAAAATGAAGGAAGACAAAAAGGAGAGAAAAAGTGAGGAATCGAAGGAGCAGAAGAATAAGATTAAAGTCGATGTCGCTGCCGAAACAAAAGCTTCAGATTCAGCCGAGAGGACACAGCCGGAGTGAATGAGAAAAGTATTATTTACTCATACATATATATATTATCTACAAGTTTGATGTGCAGTTTCATGTCAACTGTGATAGTTGTGTTTTCAGTTATCACAACTTTGATCACGTCTGTTTCTACTGTTTTTCAAATCTTTTTGATCTGGATATTTTATCTGTCAGTTTTATCCTTTTCCTATTTGTTTGAATAAAGAAGCTGTTGAAAATATTTCTGGATTGAACTCATCTCACTTGTTGGTATATGGTGTTTATAATGAGATTTGAGAATGCACAGAGTTACACAGGCTCGGAGGATTAAAGAGGCACAACACTCTCCTGTTGGAGAGAAGAACAAAGCAAACAGGAGAAATTCTTCAGGTGAAACAGAGCAGAAGTGATTCAAATCAACAAGTGTAAAAAGTTTCAGGGGTTCAGTTAAGATCATGGAGCTGCAAGGAGAACTGCAGCCCCTCAAATACTCACACGTGCAGATTTGGTGTTTTAAGGTTTATATAAATTCTTCTGCTTTAATGAAGCTAATTTTAATTCCAAATTAGTTTCGTAAACATTTTACTGGATCAGAACAAATAAAATAATACTTGTGGTGTATTTTAGCAAGAAAAAGGAAAAAAAAAATAGGAAGCATTAGTAAAAAAGTAATAAAGTGGAATTACATTAAAAACATGATTTTTGAGGTCATCGTGACCTTGAACTTCACAGTTTGTGACATTCCCCTCGAGGTGTTCTTGAGATATCATGATAACACGATGCCTCCAGCCGCTGGTTGTCACCGGCGCTGGGCCATAAAAAGTAAACATGCAATATAAACACAGAAATATAAAATAATATACACAGGGGTAATAAAGTGTTAACAGGATTGCAGACGGGAAGATGTTGACATTGCGTAGACATATTGAAACTGAACAGATAAGATGTGTCACACACGTCAATGAGGTATCAGTCCTCCTGAATCTATCCTCTGTGACTCAGCTGCTCATGAAGAAATGATACTTCCCCCTCCAGAGCCAGTGCACGGTTCACTTCATTTCTTCCTCCTCATGTTCATTTATCTGGTGACACTCCTGGAGCTGACGATTCAGGCTCAGTGTTGTGGAAATGTTCCGCCCTGTTGAGCTGCACAGGAGCAAATCCCCTGAAATCCTCCACCATCTGCAGAGCTGCTGCTGCTGCTCTGCTGCTGGAGCTGACCCCTGACCTCAGAATGGAGAAGGTGGTAAAATTAACTTTGTCCCAGTAAATGATTATAATAACTGACTGAAATAAAAAATATATATATGTTATTTTACACATGATTTATATTTTATCTGCGGACCATAGACTGTAAATAAAGAAACAAAGATGCTCACACAATCAACAAATTAAATAAAAACTGTCATCACTGTGTGATAAGAAATGTTTAAAATGACAGAAACCATAGAAACCATTATTTAACACGTGGGCTACTTTGACCTTTTTAATTTGGCCCATGTCCAAAGTGCTAACAAGGTTACAACAATAAAACAAGCTCAACCTTCAGCACACACACAATAACAAGTGGCAGTATGTTGTAAAACTGTATTATAACTATATACATGTACAATGTAACTCTGATAATGAACTTTAGTGTCCTTGTGCGGGAGGTGCAGGATGATCACGTGCAGGCTGAGCGGTGCGGAGTCACGTGGTGCGGCGGCTTCAGCAGCAGCAGAGAGGGAGAGAGAGAGAGCAGAGAGAGAGAGGGCAGAGAGAGGGCAGAGAGAGAGCAGACAGAGAGAGAGAGAGAGAGAGAGAGAGAGAGCGAGAGAGATAGAGCAGACAGAGATAGAGAGAGAGAGAGAGAGAGAGAGCAGACAGAGATAGAGAGAGAGGGACCGACTACTCCTGCTGCTGCTGCTGCTGTTGCAGGTACGATCATTTCACCTCTCATTATCCTCTATATACATGTATATAATAATAATAATAATTAAGACTCTGAGTTAGTGTTTGTTAAAGTCTCCTGTGTGATCGTGAACATCGCATGTGAACGGGCGAGAGCGGAAATTAGCGGTGAGCACGAGAGAGGAAACATTGTTTTTACAACAGCAATTTATTTATGTGCAATCTTTCTCTTTCTCTTTCTATGAAAAGATTGTTGTGTGTCCCTGAACGCATCATATCTGTGGATACCTGCAGGTTCCAACGTCCAATCTTAAGATACAAGTCACATTAACATCATCGACAGGTGCATGTGAGGCTGTGGAGCACAGTTTAAATATGTCATGAACCTCAGATCCTGTGGGGCTGATTGTTGCTTGATTGTGTGTTAACAGTAGCCTGTACTCGGATTTAAGAGATGTACACATCAACATACTGCCTCACATATGATCTGGGATATGAGAGTCAAATATTTACTGAGATTTATGGTGTTGTGACTCTGTTGCTATCATTTTAATAACTGATTCACTGTATGAGATATTTTAATAGAAAATCCTCTAAGTGGTGAGGATTTGCTGCTTCTCTGTTTAAAAAAAAAAATCACTTTTAACTGGAGCTGAACGATATGACTACAAAATATATATGAAGATAAATATTTTCATATATTTTGATAAATGTCAAATTCAAATTTCTGATAATTTATTACGGTTTTATCATCTGAAGTGAATTAAAACTTATTGTAGGCACCAGAATATTGCCGTGTTTTGTTGGTTACACACAGTGGCCATCGATCGAATACTTTTTTTATTGTATATGTTACTTTGCCGCTTCTTATTTTAAACCAGGGCTGAGCAATATGGCCCAAAAGTATATCATCATTTTAATATCAGTCATAATTATCAAGACAAGTGTCACATTACATAAGTGTAAAGACTGATTGTTGCCCCTGAGTGAAGGTTGTGGTTTTAAACTCTTCTTTATTAGCAGAGAATGAAAAATCTGATAAACAGCAAAAGATTTTGCTGTATTTTATTTGACGAATATTATATTGGGATAATTGCTGATATGGTTTTATTGCCCAGCCTCACTTTAAATTTAACATTTTCCAGGTTTGAGCTGTTTAGAACCTTTGATGGGTTTTTTTTCACAATTTTAAAAATAGATTAATCGTTATCCTTATCTGGATCCTTAATTTACAGTTGAGTCAAAACCCTGTGGTGCTAATTTGATTAGTTTGGTATTTATGTCTGAAATGAAAACATCAGTGACACGACACACTGGCTGACGCAGGCTCACGTTGGACACTTGGACGCATCGAGCAGGAGAAACGTGCAGAGACAGGGAAAGCTAGATTAGTCCTAATCCAGTGAACAGGATTAACACCTCTTTAAGGTCCCCTCTTTCCAAACAGGGAGTGTCATGGGTTGTGTTGGATTCGTCCTCAAACTCTGGCTCGAGAAGGAACCTGGATCTGTCAAGTTTAGGGAGCTCGGTCAGCTCATTATCATCTTATTATAATTGTACTGTCTCCATGGAGATCAAGTTAATGTGTTGAAACTTTAAACATCAAGCTCAACCAATCACAGGTCGGTCTCAGCTGTCAATCATGACGTTTCACCCGAATTCTATAGTGTCAAATAACCAATTAAAATCAAACTCATCATAAAAACACCTGAACATAGATCGGTGTGATAAGAACTACCTAAAATGACACAAACCAATTTAGAAAATTCATTTGACCTGTATTTTGACCTTTTCGTTTGTTCCATGTCCCATCAACTAACATGGAGGAGACAGGGTTAATGACCCATTCTGCAGACAGCCACCAGGGGGCGATAACAATGATTTGGCTTCACTTTTAGAGAGCAGTCATGTCGTCCTACTTTATTTACAGTATGAGCCATATACCTATATATCCAAACTCCTCCAGTCTAACTCCCTCAGTGGGTTTGAGTGGCAGTGGTCCCCACCTCAGCGAGAGGGGTTATGTAAGGGCTCAGGCTGGGGGTAGTCCTGTGGCTGTGGGGCTGGAGAGGTTGTGGGACGTGTGGTGCAGGAGCAGGGAGGCTGAGGACGGTCCACGCAGACCAGATCCAGTGCTCCTGTTAGATCTTGTTGGGGACACATGGAGCTCTCGGAGCGGTCACCCATAGAGCAGCAGGGCCAGCGGCTGCACCTGAAGTCCTCCTGGACTCTGGTGAGTTTGGGACTTTTTAAGTCTGGGCCATTATTATTCTTTGCGCTTTATAAAGATAAATGTCTGACTGGACGTTTTAGTAGGAATTTATTTGAAGCGTTCACAGTTTTCCTCTAACAATCTGGTGATAAAAGTATCTGATAGGGCTGCTAGCAGTGATTTTAATCATTGATTAATCTGCAGATTATTGTTGGATTAATCGAATATTGTTTAGTCCAAACAAATGTGAAAAAATTTGTGTCCCAGTTTCCCAGAGTCCAATGTGACGTCTTTGATATTCAAATCAACAAATATGAAACCAATCAGTTTCTGTCACCCAAACACTGAACCTCTGCAGATCATATTAGATTATGTGAAATGCTATTATGGGATGTGTTTTATAGTCTCATCCAATGAATGAAATACTTGAAAATGTATTACAAATCAAACTACTTTACCACACACACCAATTATGTTACCATGGAGCTGTTACCCTGATTTATTTGCAACTAGCCACACTGATGTCAAATGAAAGTGAAACCTTTACCTGAGCTGAATAACATGTTGTGGTAGAAACATCTCCATCATGGTATCCGTTGCCATAGTACCCAGTCATACTGTACATACTTTCCCATTGTGGTTGATATAATTTAGTGTTGTTTACTTTCAGCAGATGGTTTCTTTTGTATTTTCTCTTTGCCGTCCTCTAAGTTCATTCGAGTTTAGCTGGTGCAGAAGCTGCCAGTCATAGAAACTGAATGGTGTCAAAGTCCATCAGCTGGTATGCAGCTCCGATTTAGTCCATTGTGTTCAATACTGAAACACACACACACACACACACACACACACACACACACACACACACACACACACACACACACACACACTCACACTCACACTCACACACACACACACACACACACACACACACACACACACACACACACAGGAAAGACACAGAACGATTCTGAAAGTCGTGGTTGACGAGGATCAGGTTCATCCACATCCGTCACCGTCCACTGATCACAGCTGTGCGTAGAAGTGCTGTGACGTCATGTTGATGCCGAGTTAAGATGCACAGATTCGTTTTTTATCATCATTCAGTCGACCTGGATTCAAACTTTCATGCTCAAATCCATAAGTCTTTGTCCATTACAGATTTTCATTGGCTTTATGTTTTAGAAATCCACCACAGTGACATTGCCCTAAGTCCTTGTAGTCTCATTAGCCAAAGTGAATCATAAATAAACACAAAAAGCAAGTATTTACAGCACATTCAAATCCTTTTAACCTATTTGTTAGACCACAAACATTGAAAGTCGCCTATTCTATACTCACAGTTAAAGCCACAAGCATTAAACACAAAATTTGGGGTTCACCCTGGACAGATCTCCAGTCCACCACAGGGCCGACACACAGAAAGAACCATTCACACCTACAGGCCTTTTAAAGCCTCCTATCGACCTAAGCTTCATGTCTATGTGTTCTTTGTGGAGACAGAAACACTGAGTGTCTCCTCTGCAGCCGCCGTGTTGCTGCATTCAAGGACCTGATCAGCTCAGCTCTCTTTTGAGGCGCTGCGTTTAGGGACCAGCTTGCCTTTTCTTTGCAGACTTCATGGTGCCTTCTGAGATGTTTTTTTCCACAGGTAATTCAGGTGTGTTTGTGGACAGGTGGACACCATGAACTACGTGGGGCAGCTGGCGGGCCAGGTGCTGGTGACAGTAAAGGAGCTGTATAAGGGGATTAATCAGGCAACTCTGTCGGGCTGCATCGACGTGATCGTGGTGCGACAGCCTGACGGGACGTTCCAGTGCTCCCCTTTTCACGTCCGCTTCGGTAAACTGGGAGTGCTGCGCTCCAGGGAGAAAGTGGTGAGCCAACATTTTGTAGAAGGGAAATAATACGATTTTATTTTTGTTATCAACATGAGTAATTATTGCATTTTTTTTACCAACAATCAGAACCTGTTGTCTCTGTGCAAATCTGGCATTCTGCAGATTAAGGAGGATTAACTGGAGATAAGACGTAATACCTTATTAATTGGGCAACTATTAAAATCTAAAAAAGCTCCATCATTTATTTATCTATCAATAGCTGCACACTGATAGATTTTAGTCCTCCAAGCAAAACAGACTCAGGTGCCTGAGGACAAGAAGTAAAACTGTGACGCTTGAACTATTTCCGTCACTCTGCTTCTCACAGGAGCAGGTCGCCCTCTCGCTCTATTTATAGCCTCTGTGTGTAGTCGTCACTGTGGTGGTGGGACAAACAGGCTAAATCTCATCTTACCCTCTTACTGTCCTCCCACCTTGTTAAGATTCATCCCATTGAAGACGAGTGTCTCACAGAAGAGTCTTATCTGCCACAGACGAGCACGGAGACAGGCCGAGCGGCAAACAGTCACAGATAAGACTGAAAACCCTGTGGGTTCCAAAAACATCCTGTGTCACTGTGAAGGAGACAACCAGGAAGAGTTAAACCATCTTTACCTCTTATTAAATGTCAGTTGTGATCAATTTCACAAACTTTCTGATAATGAAAAGGTTGAAGGAGACTTTTCTCTGCACTAGAGAGCGATAAGAATTATATGAGCTGATGCAAATATAATTTAAAAAAAGAAGAATTGGCAATGTAATTGAGGTTTGATGTGAAAAAAAGTTCATATTGGTCTATTTTTGATCGATTAACCAATAAATTGTTTGGGCTTCACAAATTCTAATGAAAAAAGAAAATTGTTTCCCAACTTAGAAGAAATTACTCCAGTTGGTAACATACTTCAGTTATTAACACGTAAACGAATTAAGTTTGTTCAAATTTAAGTTGAAGACTTTGATTTGAAAGAACTTAAATCATTTGTGTGTGACCAATTTTTCAAACTGGTGAACAATTCTCTTTTTTCAGTAATACGTTGACTTGTTTTTAAACCAATTCAGAGAAAACCCCAGTTTGTTAAATCCAGGGACAGAAGTTGTGGTACAAGCTGTTCCCTGTTTTTCTCTGTGGATTAACTCTAATTCTTCCGGTAAATCTGTGGCACAGTTTTATCCACGAACCGTATTGTACACATTCCTATGGTGCTTTAACACCTCATACATGCTTGTTTAAAACCTGAGGCCAACTGAGGAGAACATGGTGACCTGGCGAGTATCAAGCTATTTTCAGACTCAGGAAAATGGCTGAAAAATTGGGTCTGGACATTTTCCAGAGTCTGTTTCAGATAAGAGGAGCGTAGCAGGAGATTGTCGGATCAATCACATTCACAACAACAGGAAAACGTCCGGAAGCCCCGATAGAGCAAACGGAAAATCACGTGTATTTGTTTGCAGCACATCGACATCAACTGTTATCACCAACAGCTCCTGAAGTGTTTTTGTTTGACTCTGCAGATTGACATAGAAATCAATGGAGAACCTGTGGAGCTACAAATGAAGCTTGGAGACAACGGAGAGGCCTTTTTTGTTCAGGAGCACAATGTGAGTTCTGTACAGTAGGTGGTTAAAATGAAGCTGTTCACTCGTAGAAATCAATCACGTTGATGCACGTCTCCTCCCCCGACACAGGACATCGTCCCGGCCCACCTGGTGACCTCGCCCATCCCCACAGAGGAGCTTCAGTTCCGGAGCAGGGAGCCCAGATGTGGGGGATCAGCGGCGGAGATCGGTCTGAGTCCGGAGGACCCGGCCTCTGGAAACATCCAGCCCTGCTCCAGCTCAGGAGGCAAGAAGAAGAAGAGGCGCCGGAGGAAGCACAAAGCTGAGCCACGCAAGGAGGAGCAAGCGGCCACAGCTGCAGGCGGAGAGCTGGAGCTGTGTGAGCTCAGTTCAGACGAGGAGCTCAATGCACACAACGGACGGTGAGTGGAGACGTTAGGTTGGTTGCTTAGAATCTCTTATAAAGATGGATGACACGACCGCCAAAACACCTGGATTGCCCCCTGGTGGAGAACATCTCATAAGCCCAGCCTCCTCCATTTGAGATAATTGGACAAAGTCTAAATACGCGTTAATACTGTAATCAGGGAAAACATCAGGCTTAGTTCAGGCTCGGACACAATAAACAGAATTCCTGTCCGGTTTGGTTAGTTTTCTGTCAGGCTCGGACCGGTTCGGACAGATTTTTGCACGACAACTCTTTATTCTTTAAATCTTTATTTACAGTCTATTGTTTATTGTTCTTTGTTGTGGACCTTTTGTTGATCGTCTCCCGTCTCCAGGGCGTCTTCTCTCTCCACGGTGAACAGCAATGACCACAGACAACCTTCCCCCTTCACCGCCCTCGAATGGGACAGCTACCCCTTCTCCGACGGCGACTGGTCCCCCTGCTCCACGTACGACCCCCCCACACGCTGTCTACTTACACATTTACACTGTTCATACAAGCAGAGAGAAGAAGCAACATTTCAAATTCACTTGATCAAAACAGACAGGGCCAAGTAGAACAACTCACTCCCACCCGTTACAGCCGACTCAGTGAAAATGTGTTTTTCTTGCAGGAGGGAGATGTCCGAGCCCATGTCCCCCAAGAGTGACTCCGAGCTGATGGTGAAGTCGACAGGGAGCGCGCTCAGGGCCGAGTCCCACATGCAGTGGACGTGGGGGGAGTTTCCAGAATCTACAAGGGTAATGGCTCAGATCTAGACTCGTAGAATCTGCGCTAAACATATATATTGTATACACGTATATTAAAGCTTTACTTTGTGCCGCACTGTCTTTCATTCAGGTCAACAAAAAGGACAAACCCGTGCCAAAGGTGTTGACCATCACTCCCTTGGGGAAAACACATTTCAGGGTTATCTTGAGCTCCGAAGAGATGGAGGAGGGGTCGAGGGAAAGAGCGAGGGACACGTATCCCATTTGCAGTATTGTTAAACCAGAGCCTCGCACCATCAAACCACAGCCCGCTGGAGCTTCGCAGCATGATATAAACATCGAACAGCACCAACCCGACCTCTCAAATTCAGCGTGCAGCAGTTTCACCTCTGAGCCGTGTCAGAATAACTCCGACCCCAACATAAAAAATGAGCGGAAGACCCGGTGGACGTCCTCGCCGCCCGGCCGCAGGGAGAGCCGCTCTACTGCCAGCGGAGGCAGCAGAGTGGCCGGAGACTCTTCGGCAGTTTGTGTCGAGACAGAAGCTTCGTCCAAACCCACAGACTCCCCTTTGGGCAGGAGAGGTAACATAGCTCACTTCGTTTTATAAAAACAATGAGGTACCCAAACCAAAAAATGACCTTTAATGAAAAGAGACTTAAGGACAAGTGTCTGTATAGGGACCAGATGAAACTTGTTGGAGTGGGGAAAACGCTGCAATACCCTCATCCTAATTTCTCAATATAATGCAGTATATTTATGTTTATATATGAGAAGATGAAAATGGTACCAAAAAAAGAAGCAAATAAAATAAAAAATACGTTTTGGATAAATTAGTCCTAAGAAGTGAAGAAGCATTGTTATTTGAATGTCAGGAAGGATGTGGTTTCTGTCTGGGCCTGAGTAGAAAAAAGGAAGTGAAACTAATGCATTCAGCGTTTTCTCAGCAGACTCGTCTTCGTTTCACTCAGGTGTGAGGAAGAGGAGTCAGCATCAGGGCCCTGAAGACATTTACCTGGACGATCTGAACGCACTCGAGCCGGATGTGGTCGCCCGCTACTTTCCCAAGAGGTACAAACCAATAAAGTCGTATTCACTTCCTCAAACGGCTGCAGCAAGCAGGCAAGACCGTCGCAGGTTAAAGTGACACCAAGCAACTTTTTATATTACCTTAAAATAGCTGCTTCAAAATTAGTTTGATGAGAATCAGCTCCAGCAGGTTGAAGAATAGAGCTGAACTGTGAAAATAAGTCATATCATAGAAACTGAGTGACTTTAATGTGTTAAACTGGAGCGTGTGTGTTTCCAGTGAGTCCGAGCAGGTTCCTAAACACTGGGTGGAGATGGGACGGCGCTCTGGGTCTCAGTCGCCACAGTCGGTGGGCAGCGCCGCAGCGGACAGCGGCACCGAGTGTCTGTCCGACTCTGCCGGCGACCTCCCTGACGTCACGCTGTCGCTGTGCGGAGGCGTGGGCGAGAACTGTGAGATCCCTAAAGGTAATTCATCATGTGTATTACAAACTATTATTATATTGATTTCTCATACAGGAAGTTCAAAGTTAGTTTGTATTTCAGGGATTTAAAATAAAAGGATTTCCATTAAATCCCTTTAATCTGCCCCACATGTTACTTTCTAGTGACATATGTTAATTTTACTTTTTATCTACATGTGTAGATTTCTATTTCTTTATTTCAATGTGACAAATTAAGCTTTAAATCTTTGAAATCCTTCTATGTGTGAATTAAATTAGGCTGAATTACATATTGAATTTATTTGGACTGTTTGCGCTCTGCTGACTGACTTTCTATCTCATAATGAGGCTTTTATGTTTCATTTATTCCAGAAAAATTCATGGAGCACATCATCACCTACAACGAATTCGTAGAGAATCCAGGGATCATTGATAATCCTAATCTGGTGGTGAGGATTGCAAACAGGTGAAGCTTCCTCCTCTCTAATCCACACTCTCTCTTGTTACTAATTGAGTGCACATCACAGCTCACAAGCTTTCTCTCCCTCCAGGTATTACAACTGGACTCTGGCAGCACCGTTGATACTCAGCATGCAGGCTTTCCAGAAGAATTTACCCAAGGTATCCTCTGGTGTGATGTGTTTTTTATCCAGCGTCAGCACATGACATCTGTTTACACATGACATATTTATTCTGCAGGCGACAGAGGAGGCCTGGGTGAAGGAGAAGATGCCAAAAAAGTCGGGACGCTGGTGGTTCTGGAGGAAGAGCAGCGTGAAGCAGGTATCAAACGTGTGACTCGGCCAATAATCTGCAGGCGTAATGAGTCACAACTCCGTCTGTGTGTGTGTGTGTAACACTGCAGAGATCAGTGGGGATCCCACACTGTTTAAGTATATTTGCATTGTAAATATGACACAAATGAGCCGGTACAACAAATTCATCCTCCTGATTTGCATCATTATGTAAAGACTAATTTATATCTTGCATTTCACTGCCCATTGATTTTAACGATAGATTCTTACGTCACGTCATTAAAAGGACGATAATATCTCCTCCTCTCCTCAGTCGTCAACAGAGACAAAGCTAGAGAGACAGGAGTCGCTGACCAGGGAGAGTCCAGCCCTGCACCAGGCCCCAGAAACACAGTGAGTCAGCAGCAACACACACACTCACACACTCACACACTCACACACACTCACACACTCACACACTCACACACTCACACACACTCACACACAGTGTTGGGTAAACATGTGCCACAGAGGCTGGGATAGCATGAAGATTTTGAACAATTTACACATAAGCAGCTATTTCGATTCTTCTTTTTGCTTTGATCTCAATATCTTTAAGGATTTTTTTTTCGTTTTTAGAGTAAAGTTATGAGTTAAAAACAAAAAAAAGCAAATTTTGTACCTAAAAAGCCACAGCTACTCGCAGGCGATGAGCTCTGCTGCCCTCTGGTGACCGTAAATCACTCTTCTACTCTACTCGTCCTGCTTCAGACTGCGTTCTCTCTCCCACAGGCACAAAACATCCGAGTGGTCGAGCGATGACGAGACTAAAGAGCTCAACGCCGCGGCACCTGCTCTGATGCCTAATGAGCGTGAGCAGACAGAGGACCCGGCGCCTTGTCCCTCCTACAAGAAATCCCTCCGCCTCTCGTCTGACCAGATAGTGAGACCACCCAGTACTCATTTACTTTGGCTAAAACTGTGGTGATTGTTTTTCTAAACTCTGAGTATTTTCTCTCACAGTCCAGGCTGAAGCTCAGGGACGGGCCTAATGACGTCAGCTTCAGCATAACCACGCAGTACCAGGGCACGTGCCGCTGCGTGGGAACCATCTACCTGTGGAACTGGGACGACAAGGTCATAATCTCCGACATCGACGGCACCATCACCAAGTATGGGAACATCCAAAACTTGTATTCCAGTCTATTCCCAGGCAGTTAAATCCCCCTGGATAAGATGATGTTTACTACCCAGATCATTTCCTTCCCACAGATCCGACGTGTTTGGTCAGATTCTGCCTCAGCTTGGCAAAGACTGGACTCACCAAGGCATCGCTAAGCTCTACCACTCAGTGCACGAGTAAGACCGACGACTGTGAACTAAAAATGGTAAAGATGGCAAATCTGATCTAATAAATCTAATCTATCAATGACTATCTTCCCTCTTCAGGAACGGGTACAAGTTCCTGTACTGTTCGGCCCGAGCGATCGGCATGGCTGACATGACGCGGGGATATCTGCACTGGGTGAACGACAGGGGGACCCTCCTGCCTCAGGGGCCCCTCATGCTCTCCCCCAGCAGCCTCTTCTCTGCCTTCCACAGGTGGGAAACCTCGTCCCTGAGCATCATCATCGTCTGGATGAGACACAGTAAAGATGAAATAAGACCTCTGGTCTCTGGAGATAACAGTAGTGTTATTAAAGCCAGAAGCAGGCGGTGTCTGTGTGTGTATGTGTACAAAATAACTCAACAATGCACTGACGGATTTACACCAAACCTGGTGTGAACATTATGAGGGTGTTTATCTCAAGGTGATTAACTTTTGGAGCTTAAAGGTCAAATGTCAAGGTCAACAAAATATGATCTTTAAAAAAATTCACATATATATCTCCACAAATAATCGAGCTAGAGAGACAATGTCAAGATTTTATGTCATAAAATATGTGACCAACAATTTTCTACAGGTATCTCTTTATCCTATAAGACACGACCTACAGTTTATATAGACAGCTTTGTCTTTGCTCAAATTAAATCTAAAGTACTTGTTACATCATCCTGAATAATTCTTAAAATCCTCAGACTTTACTGCAACATTTGATTTATTCTCTCAGATTTTTAACGCGTAATATCCCGTTATTATGGTTATTTTGTGGATTGTTTTTGATGCCCACCGACTCAAATGAAGCCGTCAGAGTCTGTAACACTTTATTTGTAATTCTC
Organism: Hippoglossus hippoglossus; assembly: GCF_009819705.1. Taxonomy (NCBI): domain Eukaryota; kingdom Metazoa; phylum Chordata; class Actinopteri; order Pleuronectiformes; family Pleuronectidae; genus Hippoglossus; species Hippoglossus hippoglossus. The sequence continues at coordinate 14,928,726 of NC_047170.1, read as the reverse complement.
TTGTCAGAGAGGTCATAGAGAAGAAGCCGGAGAAGTTCAAGATCGAATGTCTCACCGACATCAAGAACCTGTTCTTCCCAAACATGCATCCCTTCTACGCAGCCTTCGGAAACAGAGACAGTGTAATGTTTAATCATTTTTTTCTCTTTCCCTCTACGGATTATATTTTATTAAAAGTGAAGGATTTGCTGACCACAATGAAAAATGATCCTTATTGTCTGTTTCTTTCTTCCTGTATTTAGGACGTCTTTGCCTACAAGCAGGTGGGTGTGCCCGTGTTCCGGATATTCACCGTGAATCCCAGAGGGGAGTTAATCCTCGAGCAAGCCAAAGGAAATAAAACATCGTAAGTACCAAATCACCACTGGAGTCAGTGTTTTTGTTTCAGTATTTATTCATTTTTTACTTTATTGTTGTTTCTGTGTAGTTACAGTCGGCTGAGCGAGCTGGTGGAGCACGTGTTTCCTCTGCGGAGCTCTGAGCACAGCGCCACCTTCAGCTGCCCAGAGTTCAGCTCCTTCTGTTTCTGGAGGCAGCCGATCGGCGAGCTGTGTTTAGAGGAGCTGCTGTAACTCAGACTGGTGCTAATGTTATTGATTCATTACCTGAAATCAACTGAACTGAGCTGTGATCTATTTTACACATCTGTATGCACTGACTTCAAACTGACTGAATCCAGTCTCTCCTCCACACACCGACTCAAGCACTTATTTAGTCAGTGGAGGTTAAACTTTTCTTAGAATGTGATCAGTATGAAATTTAAGTACTTGACTGAAGTGGAACATTATCTGCCTGACTTAGGAACCAAACATCCAGTACATGGAGTATTTATCGCCCTAGACGTCCCATTAAAGGCCTTATTTGCTCTGTGATGGTTATTTACTGTATATGAATCATATATCTCTGCTCCAGAGCTTTAGGATTTTGCAATATGATGCTAAGGAGAAATGTGAAATGATTTTTCACAGGTGAGAATTTGTAGAATCTGGAGGAAAAAGCTCTTTCTGAACTGGAGCTGCTGCTGCTGCTAGTTAAAGTATTACATCAAGAAAAACTGTTTTTGACAAATTCTGGAACTCATCTTTGAGACATTTCTGCCGGACTTGTGAGAGCTGCAGTATGATATTAATGTTCTGCCAATTTTCTTTCCATGCTCGGTAACAGCTGCTGGTTAAATTGAATGCCTTCTTTCTATGAAAGTGATAAACTTTGTGTGACAGGAACACACAGTATTAACTCTTTAGTTTTACTTTGTGAAACTTTACAATGAAGAACTTTTGCTGCTGCTGCTGCTGGATGTGTTTCCTGCTGATGTTTCTACCTTGTGTTGATCCAAGGTGTCAAACCTATAGATTCTTGTGTGTGTAAAGTGTTGTCACTGTAAAAGTGTTCAATAAAAAGTATTTTGTAGAATGGTTCTTTCATAAAAGCTCAAAATGTATTGTGCAAAACTTATTTACCAACTGATTTTTGCCCAATAATTAACAAATTCAATGAACTGGAATTAAAATTGTAACACTTACAAACCATTAACATCAGAAATTAATTAGGTTTTTTTATATTAAAGGAGATATATTATGCGTCTGTCTCTTTAAGCCCCTCCCTTCCGATGAAGCCAAGTCTGCTCTGATTGGCCTGCTGGCTCGCTCTTTTGGGATTGGTCCACCGCTTCCAGCACGTGTAGGAAATGTCGGCCTCCTCGCTTTACCTGGCGTTGTTAGGGGATGTGCATGACTATAGGCTAGGTGTGCATTATGAACATGTGGGGCACTGTGATGTCATGGACGTATTGTGCGGATGTCTGACGACTGACCTCTGTTTGATAACTTTGAGGAACTTTTACATTCATAAAAAAACCTTTAAAGAAGAAGTTAATACGTATTGTATTTAATTAAATGTGTGTATTTGGTTGGTTTAGGTTGTAAACAAACCTTTACAATAAAAAATACAATTTCACTAATATAAATGCACTATATATTAGTACTCATGATAGAAATAATCTCTTACTTCGGTTCTGGCTAAATAATTTGTCTTTCCCTCGATAATACACACCGCACTGTGTCTATGGCTTATATAAGGTCTCAGCTGTCTCTGGAAGTGGCGGGGCTACCGTTTTGACAGGCTGGGGTAAAGAAGCACGGCGCTGAAAGACGACAGGATCTCAGAGGAGGAGAAGGCCGAGGTGGCGAGCTTCCCGGCCGTCAGGACGAGTCCCGCTCGGTCTCCTCGCTTCAGTGAGAGGACCAGACTCAGCGAGGTCGGACTGCTGCAGTTACACTGTTGGTGGGACGTTGGCACAGCCGCTCCGGACAGGAAACCCGTGGAGTCCAACCTCTGGATGCTCCGATTGGACACCGAGAGGACGGCCTCGACCTTCTCACCTCGCTGGGCTGCGAGCACGGCACTGACCAGGTAGCGGCCGTCTGTGGGAGCCGTGAAGACGCCTGAGGACGCAGGGGGGAGACATTATTACTTCATCATGCAGACTGGAGGAGGTGGGGATTCGAACCATCGACCTTCTGGTTAATGGACGACACGCTCTACCTCCTGCCCGATTTTCATAAACAATAAAATCTTCACTAGGCTTCTTGCCGCTGTTCTCTGGATCATTTATTCAGTATATATTGAATATTTTGACGTTTGAGCTTGTTTGTAGAACAAAACGTGGCCTTGGGTGTCGAAACAATTAATCAATTAATAAAAATAATAATTGTTATATGACTCACAGACCAGTGGGTGTCGCCACTTGGTTGCAAAAAAAATCAAATGCATTAGAGTGAAAAACCTGCGTCTCTGTGCTTCATGGTTCGGGCCACAGCGACTTAAATATAAAAGTTACCTGTGTGAGGGTCGTAGTGTCCTCCGTCATTGACCAACACCTTGTTGAATCGAATGATTCCGACCTCTCCTTGGAACGATGGAAGAGTCAGACCGGCTGAGAACGACACCTCACCTGAACATGGGAGAGGAAACTTCACAAACTAATAATCGTTACAGTGACAGAAGCAGGATCGATAATCAATCAATTCTGACTTGAACTCGTGGCAGGTTCCTGTGGTGAGGGTCCGTGGGGCAGGTTCATATCTGATGATCAAACAAAAATATTGTAATCCACCCTTTAGAGGCTTTATTGTATTGTATTGTTATAAAATCTAAGTATTTACCTGAGATGTGTGGCAAGCTGGTCATTAGTGAGTCAGTAGATTTGACTGGAGAAGCTGGGAATTTAACAAAACGATGAGAAACCATTAACCAGTGTGGGAAACATGCAGGACAGAGTTAATGCGCATGTGGGCGTCTCACACCTGGAGCTCCAGCAAAGCCCTGAACAGGCATCAGGCTGCCGCTGGTCCCCTGGGGCAACTTGGACGAGGTCATCTTGCCGGGGGGACCCGCCTCTCCGGTCTCCATCACAGGTGGCTGAGGGAGAGAGGCGTCCATGGGGACCACAGGCACCACGAGGCCTTTACTTGAACCCTGGGAAAGTCCTGCGTCGTCCACTGCGACCTGAACACCTGACAGGGACAGATACGGCGTGAGCGATGGGGTCACGGCTGCAGGTCAGGCCGAGACAGATGTGCGGAGGTCAGACGAGTTAACGGAGCAGCTGGTTTCTTAGAGAACCAGACCTCACCCCTCCTCACTCTGTAATATCTCCCCCATAAATCCAGACGAGGAGCTTTCAATTACGAGCAGAGGAGACAAATCACTGTCAGGTTTATGAACTTGTGACTATCTAGGGGCTGCAAGAGTCTAATGAACGTGACCTTTTAAAACAACTGTAGTTATCTGTAGTTGTGATTTTTAAATCTTGTGAACTAAGAATATTTAATGGAAACTTAGCAATGTATTTGGTGCAAGGACTTGATTATGTTTCAAAATTGTGAATTTTGACCAGAATGGCCAGCTGTGGTTTAGGAAGGGGGGGGGGCAGGTCGTCCACTAAACAGAAGGTCACTGGTTTGAGCCCCGCCTCCTCCTGTCCACATGCCAAAGTGTCCTTGGGCAAGACACTGAACCCTGAATCGCCCCCGACGGCTGTGACAGCATGTTGATGATGTGTGATAGAAAAATGAATGGGTGAATGCAACTTGTACTGCAAAGCACTGAGTGGTAGATAAGACTGGAGAAGGTCTGAATAAATAATGTTAATTTACAATTAAAGATTGGTAAACATAACTAATGGTAACCGTCCACATGTGGAAAACACAGGTTACATCCCTCCGACTCTGTAAAGTAGTGACACTTATCTGAACATCTAGATGTTTAACTGCAGGTGATTTAACTCAAAACTTAGTAAATAGTCCAAGATCTGTTCGAATCTGACGTCTGCACTCACCATAAATCAAACCTTGGCCCCGAGGTACCGTCTCTCACAGGGAAAACATGTAATTACATGTGATGTTGTCACTGTCACTTTGTGAAATGCAAGAAACGAGCATTTATGTTCAGGGTCAACTCTCATTAACAAACACAGTGATTATCTGAGCCTGTCTTTTGGACACAAAGAGAGACAATGACAGACCTCTGCCCTCATCATTCGACGATCATCTCTAATCTACATGTGCCGCTGCATTCCTGAGAACCACGGCAGAGACCAACCCTGGAGTTTATCAACAAATCAAACCTCCTGGCTCGAGGGCACTTAGTCGCTGTTGCTCTCTAAGCCAACAGGCCCCAAATCTGCTGCTCCGAGAGGGAACACCAGCACATAAAAGACATACCAGCAGCATACCAGGGCCCGGCCACATGTTCAATCACCAGAGGGCCTGTCCCCTCACCCCGGGAAAAGGGTCATTTAGTGCAGAAGCCAGAAGCGTCTGCCTGTTAAACACAACATGTGGAGCGGGACGGATGTGTAACCATATAAAAAGAGCACAGGGGGTATGTCTGCGCGTAGCCACACATGTGAATGTGTTTCATTGGTCTGCGTTTGTTAGCCGTGTTGCTCCTCGTATTTAAAGCACGTGCCCCAGTGAGTGGGCTTTGATGGGAGCAAATGAAAACGGCTTTCGGTACCTGGAGAAGAAGAAAGAAGAGGCGAGCGCAGGATGCATGCGAGGGAGTTTGTCGTGATGAAAGAGGTGAGCGGTAAACAACTGCAGCTGGATCTGCTGTGGACCATAAACCCTCAGCACAGAGCAGCATGGGAAACCCTCACTCTGTCGTTAGTCACTTATCCCCACCGCCTCCCACACCCTCCCCCGGGGACGCAACAGCCCCCTGTGCCACAATAAAGGCCATTTTCCGCATTACATACCACATTATGATGACTGCGGGGCAAGACTTGGTGTGTGCTCACTTTATGAGTCACTGTGACCGAAAACACATTGAACGCCTCAGACTTTGATTCAGGAAAAAATAAATCCAGAATTTATGGCCAAGCAGAAAAAGGAAAAGAGTCAGAACATCAGATAATGTGACACCGACACTGTCGCGTTAAATGAGCGGAGGCAGACAAACACTTCTGGACGAGAGCATTCTGTCAGGCCCCGTCTTGTTTCGGGCTCCTGAGGGTTATCAGGGTTGGCCGCTGAGCAGAGTGTGTCACCCGACAAGTCTCCTTATCCGTCGTTGACCTACGAGCCGAAACCACTGAGCTTTGTCAAAAGCAGGAAAGCATCTCAAGATGTCCCTATAATGGAGCCTGACTGAGCTGTGGGAAGAACATAGACGCCGCCCTGTCAAACACAATGAGAGCGATGTCCTTCAACACAAGTGCAGGGATCGGGAGAAATATATACGCTTTACATGTGGAGGCTGACACACGGAGGAAGTGACCGTCTCTGTGTATGTAAATACTCGTATACATGAGTATACAATGAGGGTCCAGAGTGGGCATGTGTTTACATTCAGTGATTCTCACAAAAACACTCAGTGTGAATCCTTCACGTGTTGAAAGCATTTCCTCGTAAAACATTTATGAGCAAAAAATGATTTCTTTAGAAAAATTCAAATTGTTATAGACTGTATAAACATGGACGACATGACGGTGAAGTGAAGCCAAATCATCTTGATCGCCCCCTAGTGGCTGACTCCAGTATAGGTAATAACCCTGCCTCCTCCATGTAGGTATATGGGACTGTAGACTATACATATAAAGATGGACGACATGAATGCTCAGTAAAAGTGTAATCAAACTGTCTCAATCCCCCCCTAGTGGCTGGCTGTGGTATCAGTCATAAAACCCGCCTCTTCCATGTTAGTGGATGGGACATGGGCCAAGCTGAAAAGTCATAAATACATGTAATACAATAATGTTTCCTCAATTTTGTTTCTGTCATTTTAAGTATACTGATGTCTCGTGATTGACTCATGATTGGTCAAGATCACGATCGGCTCCACCCCCCGATCGCCACTGCGCTCACTCCGGCTCCAAATGTGCCAGATGGCAGCGTTCCTGTCCAGAAAAGTTTGGCTTGATCTCTGGATACTGGGAGGAAGTGGGGAAACGTCATGTTTATTCACAGGCTATTGATGGACCAAAGTAAAACGTCAAACGCTAAATAAAGCAACAAAATCAGTTCAAGGATGACATATTGCATCTCTCCTCACCCCTTCCCTCACCCTCTCGTCTGAGGTTAATGGCGGGTATGACATCATGGTGAACACACTGACATGTTGCCCTGGGGACCCCAGAGCAGCTCTGGCTGTTTACACTATTTGTTTAAACAGAAAAGGAACTCAACCGTGGAAGTTTAAAATGTGAGAAAGCTGCAGATGGGACTGACGAAACGGGAGAAAAAACGTGACTGTGGACTGGGAGGAGAAGCAGTCGTTAAAATTTCTGTGTAGTCGCACCACTAAAAGAACAACAGAAGCATTTGGCTCTGAAATAAAGACGCCCACGAGTGGTCCTTATGAGGTTTGTTGATAAGCTGTGTGCAGATCTCCCTGTAAGGACCCCTCCAAGCAGTGTTTTCCACCCTCTTCAGATAAGCAGGGAGGGAGACATTAGGATGAGGTAGCAGAGACACAGAGCCAAGCACTGAGTGGCCCCTAACATCGCTGAGAGAGAGTGGAAATCATGATTAATCGTGCAGTACTTCCCAATGACAGAATGATGAATTAAATGCAAAATTATGACAAGAACCACTGGGTGGAGTGGCAACATTTCCCCACCAGTACTGAATCATTATTTGGCAAGAATGAGTAAACTGGCATCTGCAAACTACAGAGAGGAATCGGAAGAAAAGCTGAAACATATCTTGATGCAAAGCCTCTGGCTTGACTTGTAATGGGACCAGAAGAGGGACTAGTTCTTTCCAGCTCACCTCCCTTGGGACTCTGGACTGGATCGCATGATGCATCACCTGCCCCATAAACCAGCATCTGAAAACTAACAGGTCCCAGAGGAAGAGATTGGCTTGTAAACATCATGTGTGAGCTTCCGGTTCGCATTTACAACAATGAGGCTCCGAGGTCCAGCTCGGTCTCCTAGGTGGTGTCATTAATGAGCAGGCTCATATGAGAAGTATGCAACACATGGTCTGATAGGGAGAACTATCAAATATGCTCACAGCCACATGTCCAGCATCAGTGATACTCAAATGACAATGGATCCACATGTTGACGCTGAGTGTACAAGTTCAGCCTGATGTCCTCAAAGCAACGCAAATATTTTACACCCCGACCAATAAAAACTACACATATATTGGGAAAGAGATTGTGGGCGAACGAAGACACGAATCAAATCTTGGATGCACAAAAAAGCCAAGCGAACACCATGTCGTTGAGCCAAGGCATTGCTCAACACAAGTGGGCTCTATTAAATCGAGCATGTGTCTTCAATCAACCCAGCCTCCTTACACTCTCAAACACTGTTTAATGAAACTCCAACCTCATCTCACTCTCAAACACACAACGATACTGAAACCTCTCCAACCACACAGTCAGCCCCGGGACGAATAACCGGGCTCCGGTCCGAGTTATGATCTAAAAGGAAAGGACGTATTGCAGCTATTTGAAGTTCTACAATGGAAAGTTTTAGTGGGTAATAAATCAGATTTAGCTGGTATTTATAATAAACTGACAGGATGTGGCAGCGGCAGTAACCACAAGTAACGTTTATAGGATAGTAGTAAATGCTTACATGTTGTACAACAGTAGCACGAGTAGAGTCGGGAATGTCTGCTTTACATTAGCTAACATTAGCCAAGAAAAGCTATAGTGTTAATACCAACTAAGGGAGTACAGCAGCAAAACTGTTGAAAAGAGTGTGTTTTAGTGTTTCAACTTTTCATTTGCAAGATTAAGGACATCTCCTTCCGTCTGTCTGTGGCTCGAAAACTGTCCATCCTATAGGCTTCACACTTGGCCACACAAGACATTCAATATTTTGAAACGGCAATGACAACTGATTCGGATTCAATAATTCAGGGTTCTATGTACTGAATCTCTTTGTACCACAATGGTGGTGTTGCTTCAGGGTTCTGTGGACTGAGTCCCGCAGCCAATGTTTATTTGCCTTGGATAAATTAGTGCATGCTACTTTTGTAGTTTCAGAAGGAAAGCTGCAAACGGAATGATTAGAACGGGCACTGCACTAATTAAACGTTACATGGTGCTGCTATAAAAGCTAAATCATGGGAACAAAGTGATGGACCACACCATTAGGTGAGGATTGTTTTGAGTTTGCAGCTTACCTGTCTTCTCAGAGTTGTTGTCCGTTAGCACCTGAAGGTCTCTGGCTATGTTTGCGATGTGGTTCTGGAGATTCAAGCAAGTTCCCCTCACTCCTCCAATATCTTTTGTATGAGCTCTGACTGTGCCGTTCAGCTGGTTGACACAGGTCCACAACGCAGTGACGTGTTTATTCAGCCCCTCTTTGATTCTCTGGAGGCTAGCAGAGATCGGATCCAGCTTGCCGCATAAATCCTCCATGCGAACGATGCGGCTGTCCATGTGGGCAATCTCCTTACCAACGTCTTCAGTTTTTCCCCTGCACTCTTCGGCCTCGGCTTTCACCTCCGTGCTCAGCCCATCCAGCCGCTCTCTGAGCTCCTGATGCTGTGTTCTGTGGAGCTCTGAAAGGTCCTTGAGCTCCTGCTCAGCTCCTGTTTTAACTTGACCCCAGGTGGAGTTGAGGCTCTGCGAGGTCAGGGACTGCTGATTGACTACATCTGATAAGGAGTCCTCCAATATGCCCATGCGGCTTCTCATGGAGCTCAGCTCGTTGTGCGCATTCTCAATGTGAGAGCTGTAGTTGACGAGTTGTCCCTCAATGGCTCCAAGGCCATTTAACTTGACATTTAGACTCATCTCCATAGCATCAGTAGCAGTTTTGCAGCTCTGGAAATCTTGCTGAAGGTTTTCTGCAACAGCTAAATTAACCTTGTGCTCATTGGACTGTAACTGGTCCAAGATGTTGAGTCTGTCTTCCAGAGTCTGAACAGAGCTCTTTAGAGAGTTCATGTCCCTCTGCTGTGCGTCCTGACTCACCGGCTGAATCCCTGATTGGGAGTTGGTGCTTATATCTACCAACAGTGTGGTGAGTTGATCTTCCATAGAGGCCAGCTTGTCCTCCAGAGTCCCCCTCAAGTCTTTAATGGCCTCTGCCCGCTCTTTCCTCTGCTTTTCCTCCACCGAGAGGCACTGCTCTGTCACAGTCTTCTGAGAGGAGTTCAGATGGATCTCAAGGTTTTCTACACGAGCGAGAACAGAGTCAGATACACGAGTGCCTTCTTTTTCTGGATATTCCAGCTGGGTTTTAAGGTCCTGGATCTCCTGTCGAAGGTCAGTTTCCTTTGAGTCTATGAGCTCAGCCAGGCTCAGGTAATTGGCCTCTGTTCCCTCACATTGCTCCTGAACCGACATGATTTTATAATCACAAGCATTCTTCAAGTCTGCAAGTTTGATTTCCATGCCTTCCATCAACTCCTCTCTCAGAGCATGGATCTTAGCGTCCAGGTAGGCACGCAGGTCTGGATCACTGGCTGGGGGAGTAGGAGGAGATGAAGATGATGGATTCTGACCTGCCTCCATCAGCAGACGAATCTGTCCATCATGACGGTCGATGCGGCCCAGCAGGTCATCCAGGGTATTGGTCTTAGACGCTAGATCGTCTGTGACCTGGGTAATCTTGTTCATAACTTCATCCATTGGCGTTATCTCGTGGTTGGGGAAGATGTCCTGCAACTGGAAGGCGTGGGTTTCTGTGCCTCGTGCACCTGCAGGTTCTCTGACGTTATTCAGCAGTGTGATGAGCATTTTACTGGCGTCCTCCTGGAAATCCAGCCTCAGATTGGAGGTCATGTCTGTCATTCTTGCCTGCATGTCAAGGACCATCTGGGACAGTTGCTGCACCTCCTCCTCCAGGTGTTGAGCCCTTTGAGATCCTCCGTGACCCCCGAGTGGTCTCTGAACTGTCTGACCTCCAAAGTGCCCCTCCCCTACCCATGGATGATTTCTCTGGCCATCTGCTGGCTGCTCTGGAGCTATAGGGAGAAATCCCAGAGAGTTAGGAGACAGCAATATGGATTATCTTGCATTTTAATTTGTGCGATGGTGAATTTCATGCTGCATTTTCTCATTTCTAATCATATATTTTACCTTGTGGGACTGGAATATGTCCAGTGGAGGGTGCATGAGGAAAATTCTCTACTTGGAGTATCCTGAAGTCTTTCACCTCCATGCAGTCATGGCCCTGGTACCCCGGGCAGCACCTCCACTCCAGCTCGGTGACAGTCTTGTATGCAATCTTATACGTGGGCCTGAAGTGCGTCCGGTATCTGGAAGCATTTAAACAGAAAAACAGAAAGTACTCTGGTTTTCTACAAATGTAACCTTGGAACAACAAAGTACTAGTAAATAATGTTTGTTGATGACTGAGTCTAAACAAACAGAGCCACATTTGCAGTTAATTAAGCGTGCAGTTGGCAGGAAGCTGTTTCAGACTTGCCACCATGATTGAGTGGAAAGTCATCCAGTGATTGAGTGCATCTCAGGGTTTGTTGCTCAATCCACACTCAAGCAAAACAAAGACAGCCCATGTTTGCCATTCGTTAAATTTAACATAAATGCCTGAATATTTGTCTGCTTTATAAGTAAAAGACTCTTCTAAGAGTAAATCTCTTTCACATTAGTCCAAAAATTAAGAGACATTCGTTTCATATTCATGCGTAGACATCAATGTTAATGGTGGATCAAAACATCACTTGTGATTTTTCGGACCCACAATGTTTGATAGTAGCATGAAGTATCCCAATATACTGTTTAACAAAAGTAAAGAATATCCACCCAGAGTGCACGACTCCGGGGAACTTACATCACTTGTTGCGCACAGTCTGGCAGCTCCGGAGGACACGGGAACAGCTCCGGCTGCACGAAGCTGTCTGTGCCTCCCACGACGGCACAGCTCACGTTCTTGTGCACAACGTAGGCGCACCAGTTCCTGCAGAAACCCCGTGTTAATCACTCAGTTGCTGCATCCTCACACTAACACGAAGTAGAACTGGAGCTCATGAACACATAATTTTTTACACACATGCATTTCATTCATATGCAAAGTGTGTAATAATCCAGTTTACTCACTTGTTTCTCTGTCGTGCGTCTGTGCCAGAATACGCGTTTCCCTGGAACCTGCCGTGTTGGAAAGGTGTCCCAGTGGTGAGAGGGATTAAAATGAGAATAAGTGTAAAACCACAAAGTCCGTGCGTCATGGTTGAAATGTTGAAAAAGCTCCTCAGGTTGAGATCAGTAGTCGTGAATGTCTGCGGGATCAGTGGAAGCACCGCGGGTTCTTCCTCCTCTCGCTGGTGCGCACAAGCTCCTCCAGCGTCTTTGGATGTGACGCTGCGCAGACCCCCTCCAACACTGACGGACGTTTTCCGTGTTCTCACATCACACATACACACAAACACAGAGATCTCGTTGCCTTCCAGCATCAAAAAACCCCAAGATCATCCACCTACAGGATTTCCGGACGCCTACGTTTGGATAATGATGGTCTTTGTTCCCAAAATCCACCGCAATTATCCCGTGCGTAAAATGCGTGCCCAGATTTTATATTTACAATGTGCGTTCCACCTTAGTTATTATTGAGCAGAAATGATAACACAGAAAAAGAGAGAGCTTAGTAAATACAGAACTTCTTTAATATAAAAAGATATTCTCAAGACACACATTATGCTTTTGTAAATCAAGTTTTGTTCACACACAAACAAACATAAGAAGACAAATTAGTACTTTTAAAAACAGCGACTTCACTGACCCCAAATAACAAAAAATATATTAATAATAAAGGTACCAATAAAATTATTATAAAAAAATCAAGTCAGGTTGGATTAATCCATTTCTTATGTGAGTCTTCATTTAGCTCTTTTTGCGATGCTGTCCAGAGGCCCGGCAGCGTCCTCCAGACCCCGTTTCATGCGTCTCTGGGGTCCCATGGTTGTAGAGTCTAGAAGATGAAACAAAGAGCAATGAGAAATCATCATTAAAATCCTGCAATTTACTCTCTGCCTTTTCTCCCAGGCGGACAAACATACTTAGTTGTCTTTCAATCTCCTCGAGCTGCTTCTCTTTCGTCTCCTTGTCTTGTTGCTTTTTTATCATGACAGGAGACTTCATCTTGTTCGAGTGGTCGTCACGATCCTTTTCTGCCTTCTCTTTCTTTTCCACAGCTGTCCGGTACTGACGGAGCAGGTCTATCAGTGAAGTAAAGAAATAAAAAAAACGGAAAAGAGAAATTGAAGCACAAGCCGAGTGAACACAGCCAAAAAAATAAAAGGCATTACAAGACTATAGCTGCTCTTAGACGTGCACTGAACTCCGGATAATCTCTGGACAATCTCCAGAGAGTCTCCTGTGTGACGCAGCAGGAGGATTGACTGCGAGCGAGTGGATGTTTCCATCAAGTTTCTAACATGCGACAGACTCAAAACTGAAAGAAAAAAAACAATAAGTTCACGTCTGAAAAGGACACATGAGAGATGTCACCTATTTGTTCTTGAAGAGTGTAGAAATGCTGTGGGAGGGGGGCTCCGAACACTTTTAATGAGGTAATCGGCGGGCATCTGTTCTGTGTGCCGCCGAACTTGCCCCTGGCACTGACCCTGTCCCCCTGCCTGGTCAGAATGGTGGGACACCGGATCTTCCTCTGCACCAGCTGAAAGCAGAAGCACATTTGAAAACGATCAATAACCAGCGGCCGGTTCTATTCTGCTGCTGCTCTGTCAGTGGGCGTCACTCACCGCCCGTCTGTAGTCGTTTGCAGAATCCAGGTCGTCCATCAGAATCGTGTCACTGAGGAAGTTTGCAAACACTGAAAAGTGAGCAGAAAACTTTATTTAAAGACTCAGAATTTCAACTTGTTTACAGGAGGAAGTGGAGACGTGTCATCCATCTTTATTTACAGTCTATGATTATCTCTTTATACGACAAGAACAATGTAAAGTCATTGAAATCTGAAAAAAAAAAAAAATTATGTTTCCCTGTAAACAAGCTTGACAATTATGTTACATTAAACAATGAATAATACATAATCTGAATGATTTGGCGGAACCCACTTTTATCTACTCAAAAGAAAATCATCACTACATAAAAAAATTATAATTTTAATGTGGTGCAAGAGGCCCAGTTTCTGCTCCAGTGGAAGGGCCCCTAACGAGGGACCCCTAAAACCCCAGAAAGCTGGACCCCAGGTGGAAACATTTACCCAAAGCTCAATGGGCAAAGAGACGTGGGAACCTCGAATAGAAACCATGTACTCTTTTAATAAGTCTGCACTGAAAAAACAAAAACTGTTAGTGACGTTTCACTGAGCAGCAGAAATCTATGACTGAAAACTCACCGATGGCACAGTTCTCCTCGTCCCGCGGGAAAATCAGGAGGTCTCTGGCAAACACCGGGTTCCCACGGGGCTCAAAGAGGCTGCGGCCGTTTCTTATGTGTGGCAGCGGTCTGCAGGAAATTCAGATGTTAAAGAAAGATTACTGCAGAGACGACTTTGCAAGATGTATGAAGGCAGTAACTCCGGGCTTTCAGATACTGTGATGGGCGTGTTTGACAATTTTCACACATTTTTAAGGCCCAATAAAATAAATTAAAGAAGAAAGATTTACAGAAATAAAGACATTTTCCACATTAATAATGATGATAACTGTTACACACAATTTAAACCAATCTGCACTTAAACAGTTTTACTAATCAACAAAACTGCATTATGATTAGAAATCAGAGCTGTTAACAGCAAGAAAAATAGATTAAAACATCTAAACCTGTACAGCATGGTTTGTTAAATGGCTGGTTGTATTGTAAAGTATTTCATTCATTGGAATGGGCTGAAACAGTAAACACTGACGGGATGATCCTTTAAGTACAGCAACTGTCACCAGGAGCAGGAAACTGTACTTCCTCCTGTATGATAATAATCATCACCATTATTTGTATAGTGAAATAGAAATAAATAACTTTTACATGAAGTCTTGTATCATAAAACACTAAACTTTTTATTGCCCTTTATTAATTTATATTGAGGTAAATGAATGAAAGCAGGAATTCACTATAGGTGCGTGTGTGTTGCTTAGTTACAGAAGGAGCTGCACAAGATGTTTAAATTACTGTTTTGGAAGCCTCACATTGGACTATAATCACACAGACACACACACACACACACACACACTCACACAAACAAACACACACACACGGAAGCTACTCAGACGCCAACAACAAACCTCAAACGACTGATGAAGGTGTTGGGACTTGATGGAAAAACACTCAGATGCAGAATTAAATCTCTGCAACCAAACCGTCAAACTGACCTTTTCAGCGTCGGAGAAACGACCTTCAACTTTATTTGTTAAGAAAATAACCTGAAAGAAGTTTACCTGTTCATTTGTGGCACAAGCACGCTGTCGAGGGCCATGACCTGCTGCCGGCCCCGAGTGTCGTCGTAGATCCTCCGAGCTGCCTCTGTCGTCCCGGTGACGACACAGTCCATGTCACCACTGATTTGCCAGGAGATGACTCTGGCTGCCGCGTCGTCCTGCACGTAGGCCAAGTGACCGACCTGCATTCAAAAAGCAAAGAGTATGAATGAAAAAAAAAAACTATAACCTCTACACACTTGATATGTTTTTGTAAAGATACAAAAGAACAAACATTACCATTCCCAAAACATCCTGCTGCCCCCTGAAGTCGTCACGAATGGAGCAGACTCTTTTGGCGGCAGTCCGAATCCCATCAGCTTCCTTGGTCTTCTCTGTCAGGAGCCGGTCAATAGCAGGAATCTGCAAAAAATACAAACATATAGAAATATCATCTCAGGATAAATGTATGTAGAAGGGATCCGAAGGAAAAGTGTGGGCGGAACCGCCATCTTACAGATTCTGTTACTGTCATATTCTGCCTCTTCAGAACTTCTCTCTGGTCGGCCACTTTGATACTCGCAGTCTCGCGTTGAACTGGTTTCAGAAGAGGACTCTCAATTAGAGACAAAAATAATAGACACAAGCCAACCACCAGGGGGTGATAAAGGTGATTCGGCTTCACTTTTAGGGAATGTCGTCCATCTTTATATACAGTCTTTGATTCAAACTAACAACTTAAAACAAACCGAGGAAGTAGAAATCGTACCTGTGAACAGATTGAGGAGTTCAGAGTAACCATCGAACAATTGTTTCAGAACAGAAACAGCAGAACTGAGAGATTCTTTCTTCTTCAGCAGGTCACACACTCTCTGTTGGTTCACTGCATCTGAAATGAAAAAACAAAAAGAAAAAGGTTAAATAAAGCAAATTAGAAATGATGTTTTGTTTGCCCAGACTTCAGATATTTGTCTTCTTCTTTCTTAAAATAAAATCTGCTCTTAAAAAACTAAAAAGCAACATTTAGAAACTTTAACAGCACTGCGTCTTTGCAGAATGACAGTTTTTGAATCATGCAATCATCAACCGCTGCATTAAAAAGGTACTGATGTATAATTAAGAGACGCTAATCCCAGAACCTCAGCAAATACAAAACACAACGAAAGGGCAAGTGAGTTAAATCAAATCACATGTGAAGTGTCAGATTTCGTTCAGTCGCGCTGCACAGATTTGTTAATGAATGAAGTTTGTTATACCGTCGTAAAAATGGAAGGTGAGCTCAAACGGAGCGAGGGGCGTGGGAACCTGTGGCACGTCCGGCTGGAAGCGGAGGGTGTATTCACTGCCGTCCTCGCCTGGGCTGTTCTCCATGATGGCCAACCTCTGTGGACAGTAAGAGCACAGTGAGACCTGGAAGACGCCAAAATAATCTCATCATAGGATTAGCGGTTAAGAGTCTTCCAATCACCAAGAAGACAAAAGCTTGGATGGGCGGTCGCCGACTAGATTTCTAACAGGCTGAATATCTTACTCCAGTTAATCAGAGCGCAGGACTGGTTAAAGGTGGTGACGGTAAATATGGTGTCAGGGGCTCCCTGATTTTTTACGCTGCACACGTCTAATCTGGGAAAACAAGCAGCAACGGTGAGAGAGAGTTACACAAAGTCAGTGCAGCTTACATTAATTGCATGGAGTGGAGGGGATCAGAGGGGTTTTTCAGATAAGATTAAATACGATAATCCCAGTTGGGGATTTCTCCCGGTGGAAGATCGAAGTAGTGTGAACTGGTGACTGAGCCAGTTGTGCAGTGGGAACGTGGCTTTACTCACGGTGAAGTGGACCTGTCCCTCCGCCAGGCTAATTTCATATCTGTTGATTCTGCCATCAAACAGAGGAGTGGGTTTTGCTCCATCACCGCTACAGTTGGTTATTGAAACCACCAGTTTGCCGTCCAGGTCCTTCCCTGCTGGGTTTCCGTAGGAGTCCTGAAAACCATTAAGTCAACATTTTAGTGGTTTATCAGCTGGTATTTGTCGCCTGACTGAAATCCTTAGGCTCTTCTTTTTTTTTTACCATGATCCTCAGAGTCATATCCTGCACCAGTGTTCGGTTTTTAACGTCCCTGCAGCAGGAAACGACTGGAGCTGGAGGCTGGGACTCGGGCGCCAGTTTGACGGGCTGATTGGCCACCACGTTTATAGGGATCTACGAGACAGAGCTGAAGTCAGTCTCCTCTCTCAGGGATCATGGACGATAGCCACAGTCTCCCAGCTTGGAGTGTTTGAGAAGTTGTCAGGAAGAAACAGATTTGATAGATTTTGTGTTCAACCGACCTGATCGCTGAGCAGGAAGTTTGTTTGGTCGATGAGCAGAGAGAACTGGACGGTGTGATTTCCAGCGGTTTCTGGGATTTTTTTATCCCTGCAGTTAAACACAAATATACATATTTACCCCGCAGACATCACATCTGTTTTAATCTTCTCAGTTCAAACCTAGAGCCTGACCGATTGATTTGTTGGATGATAGACGTCATAGGTAGAGTCTGTTTTATTTTACAGAACAAACACTGCAGAAAAGATGTGTATTTATATTTATAATTAACATAAACAGTTTATTTATGGGGTCGGGTTCGACCGATTTAACCCTGAAACTTAAGATATCTTACCTAAAGTGAAAACAGTCTTTCCTTTCATTCTCCATGGGTTTACTACACTTCAGCTCAGTGGGCTACAGAGGAGAAGTACAAGAGTGTATTTCAACAAGCATTAGTTGATGGAAAGTTAAAATCGGTGTCAGTCCCCGAGTTAGTAAAGCACTGACTGTCTGTGGAGGTCTTCTGTTTGAGGCCTCTCCCTCCCACAGCAACATGGTCACAGCAGCTGGGTTAAAAGTCGTCATCGGGCTTCCTTCATCGGACACCACAGTCACTGAGAACACTGGACACACACACACACACACACACACACACACACACACACACACACACACACACACACACACACACACACACACACACACACACACACACACACACACACACACACACACACACACACACACACACACACACACACACACACACACACTCTCTAAGCCTGTTGCACCACGTGAAACCAGTCACATTGTGTCAGAACACAAACCACAGATACAAACACAAACCTGGGAAAGTTCCTCCGGCAGGAAACCTGGCGGCGGTGCTGTATTCCACTGTCAGACACACAGGTTTGTTGGGATTAGGTAAAACAGTGAGATTCACTGTTGGACCAGGGATGAGTTTGTTGTTAAGGGAACCGTTAAAGTCCAGCTGATAGCACCCCCTGGTGGAACAACAGGGTAGCATTAAGTGACTGATGAACTAGTTCATCCTGTTATTGTAATAATATGATAATAATCATAATAATACAGTTTTCTATTATGTTAAAAGGTGACACTCACCTTTGACCGCTCACACTATTAACAGTGAAGGAGGCTTTCCCTTCTGAATCCACTGGTTGTGAAACAACAGCTGACGACACCTAAAACAACAACAGGATCTCATGGCATTTCTCCAGTTAGATTACTCATAAGTGACATTTTATAAAGTGTAAATGGGCCGTTTGTATTCCTCGTCACGCTAACCTTCAGTTCTGATGGAGAAGATTTCATTACCACGACGACCCTCTTGTCAGTGGAGACGTTTCCCCACTCGTCGACGAGTTGGATGAGGAACGGTGTGGGGATGCTGTGATCGTTAATCACCTGCAAAGGCTTGTACGTAGAGAAGAGGTGTGATTTGAGTGTTTAGTCGGGGTCTCGTTGGGTCTCAGAGCCCGAATATCCAAAAACTGCCACTTCAGTAACTACGAGAGACGGAGAAAGACTCAACGACGTTTACTGGAATGGAGCAAAGTTTGCTGCGGAAGAAACTTTGAAATTCTCACATATTTATAATGTTTAACGTTTTATTGCTTTTCTATTTTCTGTTTATATATATTTCACATTCATATTTTAATGCCCTTACAGCACTTCGGTCGACTGTGGTTGTTTTAAACATGCTGTAAAAATAAACTTTTCCAGAATAGCCGTTCTGACTCCATTAGTTACAAACCTGCGCATATTTTATAAATACAAAACCGTTTTAATCCACACACGTGTAGTTGTGAACACAGAATAAACAAGTTTTACAAATCATGTTATATAGTTTTAACACACAGAGTAAAAATAAGCAGATTTGTAAAATTTAAGATTTAATTTATGACAACAACCTGCAGAGCTAAAAAAGCTATGAGCCAATTAGAACCTGTTCTTACCTGCGAAGGTCCACCGACTAGTTTCAGCATTGCAGGGTCTCCAGCCGTCACATTAACGATCTGATACGTCGTGTAGGTCTGGTACGTGAAGAGCAGGTTTTTAATGCCGGGGGTCCCACGGTGGAAACAGATTCCCGTCACATCCACAGACCTGCTGCTCTCCTGGTAGCAACACACAGAGTGAGAGTGTTTACGTCACCGCTCTCACACACTGTCCCTTTTCAAACAAACGTCAAACACCCATTCAAAAGTCTGAAGTCGTTTGCCTCAAGATCCTGCAGAGGGCGCTCACTATCAGCTTAACTTATGAGTGCTGGGCCTCTTGCCCCATCAGTAAAGTTAGCCACTAATGTGATGTTGTTTTGAGCAAGAAAAGCCACAGGGTTTATATTTGAATATGTTCCAGCAAATCATGCGTCAATCAAATTGTTTTCAAACTTGACAGTTGGAAAAGTGACATCCCTATATGCACCTGAAGCATCAAATATAAAAGAAAAGTGCTATATAATAATAATAATAATAATAATAATAATAAATAGTTTATAATTATCATCAAGTTTTGTAAGTAAACATTTTGATGACGTGTTTTTACTGTTTTTATCGTTTTCTTTTCACCTTTTATTTCACATGTTCATTTATTTTTATTGTCATATTACTTCTTTAATGTGCTCAGGTTTTCATGTGTCACAGCTCTATGTTTATAAAATTAATTTGAACACCACCATGTTTCCGACCACCTAAACGTGGTTGTCTGGTCTCCTTGTCGCATCCTGTTGATTGTTATTTCTCATATTTACTTTTGTCGCTTTGCTGTCAAAGCACTTTGTAAACCCTTGATTTAAAAAGTGCTATATAAATAATGTTTATTTTTATTATTAGTATTTTATAAAGGAAAATTCTGGCGTGAACAAATCCTTGAATCTCTCACCCGCCACTTAAAGGTGACGGCTTCTTTGTCCAGACCCTCGGCTTTCACATTCAAGTCGTTCACACATGTGGCCGTTAGCGTCCTGGTTGCATTGTCGTACTTGTCCACAAGCTCCAAGTCTGTATCAGGTAGAACAAAAGCAGTGTGTTGTCCTGGGTGAAACCATATCGGAGTAAAATCTGATCCTTGTGTGATAAGGTTCATACTCACTGATGTTTCCAGACAGAGTTTCCCCCAGCTTCACTGTGTCGTTGAGCAGAGTCGTCTTTAATTTTGCTGGTTCATCTGGACGAGGTCTACAAACGAAACACGCAAGGATGAGGCGATAACGCTATCTTAGCTTAGCATCAAGACTGGAAACAGAGGGGATCTGAGAACGGCTCGAGTGAGCTTCAGAGTTTGAATTCACTTTGTGCAAACAGTTTGTCTTAAGTTGGGTTTGTGCTTACACGATGCTAAAGGAGACAGTCACGCTCTGGTCTTGGTAAGAGACCTGGTAGAAACGCTCCTCCTGCACCTGCGTGGGCACCTGAGCGACTGGCAGCTTCCCCAGCACCAAGTCTTTGAGATCAACTTGATTCGTCCAGTTAACCTGAAATAAATAAATACAAAACAATGAAGCTTATTGATAAATACTTGATTTACTGCAGCTTCTTACGAAAAAAAGAATTCCTCTGACATTTACAAAAACAAGCATCTCCATAATCTGACAGGATCACAGGCTGTGCATAAAGATGGACGACATGACAGCTCCCCAACAGTGAAGCCAGATCATCTTGATCATCGCCCCCTGGTGGGTGGCTGGCTGCAGCATTATTCATAAATCCCCCCTCCTCGGTGTTAGTGGATGGGACACGGACCAGACTAATAAGTCAAAGTAAACGTTAAATAACCCATTAATGGTGCCAGTTATCTGAAGGACAGAATCACTAGATGGTTTCTGTCATTTTGAGTAGCTCTTATCACGATGATGTTTGTTCAAGTGTTCATTTTTCCTTAAGTTTGGTTTTAATTTGTTATTTGATTCTGTAAATATGAGGTAATGATTGACAGCTGAGACTGACCTTTTGATTGGTCAAACACGATCACTACTACGCAGGGTCAGTGTCCAAATGGCGTAAAAAGAGCAAGATCACTGTTGTACCGCAGGAGGAAGTGGAGACGCGTCCTCCATGTTTGAGGTAGGATACGTAAACAGACCACACGTCATGCAGCGTCAGACACACCTTGATCATAGAAGCTATTTCCGTCGTGATGGGCACAACTCTGCCCGCCTCATCATGCAGCTTATAGAACAGGTTGTCCAGTGAGCCTCCAGCCAGCCACTCGATCTTCTCATCGCTCCTCAGCACCAGACTCTCATCATTTTGGCTGCAGACCATGATCTGGGAGACTCTGGTGCTGGGTATCACAGTCAGCTCCCTCACGACCGACTCGACATTCCTTCGACTCTGGCAAAACAAAGAGGTGGGCGCATTAGGAATAAAGTGTTTATTTTAGAGAACGTTACACTAAATAGAAAACTTAGGGTGTTGTTTTTTGTTTTTTTTAACTTACAGGCATTTCAAATTGAACTCTCAGCTTCTGAGGTTCACCCCTGACTATTTTCAGGTTTATGGGCTTTGTCACCAGCTGACCTGCTCCTGTTCTGCTGTAGTCGACCGTTGTCGGCGTGAGCCCCGGAACCTGGACGTGCACAAAGGGAGGGATGAGGATAAATCAAAATGCACACTGAACAATCCATGTTTAATCAAACGGTATTATTCAATCAAGAGAGAGAGGTAAAGATACGACTTTTCACTATGAGCACAACCTGAAACATTTTAATAGTGAAATGAAAAAGTGTCTAAAAGAAGTGCATGTGCTAATCCTGCGTTTTTATAAGGGTGAGTCTTAAAACACACACACACACACACACACACACACACACACACACACACACACACACACACACACACACACACACACACACACACACACACACACACACACACACACACACACACACACACACACACACACACACACACACACACACACACACACACACACACACCTGGCAGTGAACTATCTGCCTGGGGTGAGTGGTGACGTTTCCAGCCTCGTCGTGAACTTCCACGTTAAACCTGGCAGCGGTTCCATTCTGTACCACGATTGGATTGTCGTCTGTCTTCACATGGAGAGTATGCGGAGTACCTGGAAAACATTATAATGCATCCCAAGAAAGTTGTTTGTATAAAGTATAGTGTAAATGTTTGTAGATAAATAGCTGTGACTGGTGTCGTCCAAACAGTAAAAAACTGTATTTCTAAACCCCTTGCACACCAGACATGTTTTTAAATAAAGGTTTATCTTCTGTTATTATGAACAATTAGTTTAGTTTGACAAGATGCAGTTTTACAAGTGTAGATTAAAAAAGAAAATCATGTTCATTAACAAATCAACATGGATTGCATCATTGTTATATCATAGAAAAAGTTACCATCTCTAGCATCAAAATGATTCCTGCACACGGATTCCTATAATGAACAGCTGACTTCAAATCTAACTGAATTGATAAATGCATTCGTACCGGGGAGCAGACTGATCTTGATGGTCTGTGTGGGTTTTTTCAGGCCGGTCAGGGTCACTCTCAGGTCGTATTTCTGCGAAATAAGACGCAGGATGGAGAAAGTCAACAGGAGACGACCCGGGCTCGAGAAGTGATGTTTTATTTGTGTTGTAATATGAGCTGTGATTTTACTGCATGAGCAAAATGGAGGTCCTCTTTTCTATCAACCCCTGTGACAGAGTGTGGTCTTCTGAAAAGAGAGCATGTGGGTTTTCTTCTCACCTTGACCGGTTGGTTATTCAGGAGCTTTCCTCTTGCTTTGACACCTTTGATGATGAACTTGCTCCCACTGCAGTCCACTGCCGCAAAACTCACCTCCAGGCCCCTGAATGATAACAATGATAATGTCACAGCAAGGGCCACATAATGAGATTATTAATAAACCATGTCAAGTTTATAATAAAAGATTCATGTGCACGTAATCTTATATACACATAAATATGCAGAAGGTTCATCTTTCTTATGAGTCATCTTCTGAAAAGAAAGGAAACACAAAAAACAACTGGGGATTTAAAACAACAGTACATACAAACATGACATATTCCCTGAACCAAACTGGAAAGAGCAGATTATACGGTGCAATCACAATCAGAACATTTCCGACAATAATAAAAAACATGACTAGAGACTAGAGAATTCTAGAACGTCTCTGTAGTTGTATGCCTCCGCCCACAAGTGCAATTCAAGTCCTGACATTCGTGTTTTTTACAGATTCACAGGAGGTCACCATGACCTTTAATTTTTAACCACTGAAATCAAACAAGTTTATATTTTCCAAGTGAGCGTTAGTAACAAATTTGATAAGACGTACGTGGAAGCTACGCCTCTGGCCACCAATCAGATGGCAGCGCTCTCACAAAGCTGAAAAGCAACAACAACTATCCCAGAAGAATTTCAGAACAGTTTGAGTTCTGTTCCAGAAAAAAACCAAAATGTACTACAGACAAAACCACAGACTGACAAACATACTGATCACTACCCCACCCTCGAGGATATAATGACCCACCTGCATTCGAGTTCAGGCAGGAGACTGGGAAGAGGCTTTGTGGAGTTTCCATAACCATCTGTTATCTGCAGGGGAATGTCAAATGGCACACCGACATGAAGAGTGGAGCTCATCTCGCCCAAAACAAACGCCTCAGCTGTCCCCGCTGAGAAGGAGACAAGCAGCGGAGGTGTGTGAGATCAGGGCTCTCACTCAGGATGACAAACAGGACAGTAAATGCTCTGCGTTCCTTACCCGTGATGGTGAAACTGATTTTGGAGCTTGGAAGGTCTCGGCCTCCGAAGACTGTGGCACTGGTGTCATGTAACAGGGTGTTGAGGGACAGCGTGTAACTCCCCGGGTCATTTAATCTCTCTGCCAAAGGTGAAATGATTGCAACAATGACAAATGATACTTTCATTTCATCCTTCTATTCGTTTTATAACGACGCATACAAAGAAACGTACCAATTTTTTTGAACCCGAAACCCCACCTCGCCGAGTGCAGGGCAACCAAACTGAGAACCTCTTCAGCCTTTTCAGGACCTACGTGGGAAAGAGGAAACAAACATGGTTACAAGCTCCACACGAAGAGGCTGAACGATGAAGAATCGTAAGAAGAAGAAGAAGAAGAAGAAGAGCTATTTAAGAGTAATGAAGGTGACTCTAAGTTACAGAATTTTATATTTACATGTTTATTTCCAGTACAGACATCTACATGAACCCCAATAATTCAATATTAAACCTGATTGGACAATTACAGCATTAACCCCAATAATAATATTCAAAATAAGACATTCCCACTTGAGGGCTCATTGATAACCAAGGTTAGATAAGTGTTTTGTTTTTTTTTACATTTTCACAGATTTTCCAGGGAATAAATCAAGACGAAAAAAGTGAGTGTAATTCCGTGCAGCTCTTTTGACTTGAAACGATTAAGAGTTTGATGTCTGACGCTTTGTGTTCGTTTGGGATCCGTGTGATGGAGGGTCTCAACTCATCAGGCGTGATGGAACATTTCTCTCTTTCGCAACACGGACGATCTTACCGTTCTTGAGCACTGTTAGCTTGACGCTCAGTCTGATCACCGTCCCCTGGCTTGTTGCTGGCATCCTCGACATCACCTCTCCCTTTTTGTTCATGATCTCAACACTGAGTGGCCCTGATATATTGAAGTAAAACACAAAACAAACTTTTCGGTGTTATAACTGACGACTGGGGTGTGCGTGTGAAGAGGCGAGATGAGGAGGCGACACAATATTTTACCTAACGGAGTCCCAGCTGGACAAAAACCATTCTGTGGCCATCCGTTAGGTTCCTGCCAGATCACCTTCAGCTCGTGTGGAAGCCTGGAACCAAGCAATCATGTACTTGAGCTGATTAGGTGCAATCCGGCATTAAATACAACATGAAGGCAATGAAACAGAAATGGTAACTAGAGCCAGACCGAATTATTGATTGGCCTGAATAAAATCTATCGATGTGAGCTTGTCATGAACATTTCGGTGTCAGAGCAGCGCTGCGGAACGCTTCCTCTCGCTGCTCACTCACCTGCCGAGGTCATTTTCAATGTTTTTCTTGATGCCTTCGTCCGTGGCGTTCTTGTCGATCCTGAAAATGGGTATGATCTTGTTCTTGTTGTAAAGTGATTTGGGTTCCTAGGAAGCAGAATTTGTTCGTTTGTCTCATGTTAAATAGTAAAACTCAAATAAGAATCAAAATGAAAACAAAGACTTTTTAAAAACACCTTCCAAAAATGGAGATTTTTCAAAAACTCTGGTTTCTGTGCGTCCGTGTGTAATAAGTTTGGGAAACAATGACGTCGCAGCTCACTGAGCAAATTCCCACTGTTGCTTTGTGTGTATGCACCAGAAAGAAGAACAACAACAAAATACAGTTTTTTCCACATTTGTACCTGCTAGGACTCATAACTGCACCAAATCAGTGGGGATTAAAGGAGCCTCGCCCAATGTTACTTGGACCACAATGTTCTTCTCAGGTATTTCCACCTCCAGGCGTGTTCCCGTTTGGGTGGAAATATTTTGTAAAACAAGGTTGTGTGGAGATTTTATTAAAAAAACGTTCAAATAATATCTGCAGTAGTGTAGACCGGGGAATAAATGACAGTAATACGTTGTAGACATTTTCCTTCCTTACCAGGCGAACTTCAACCTGTCCTCCTGTGGCAAAGACGTCTCTGTCATGATCTCCATACAGCAAAAACTGGACCACGGTGCCATGGATGATCGGCTGCGTTTTCTGAGACTTCACCTGTGTGAAAATGTGAGTAAGCATTGATACAAGGTAGAGTGCAGAACAATCAGAATACACTTTCAGTATGTAGAGAAAAAACAGGCTCACCAGTTGGCCTGTTTTGTATATTTTGCCGTCCCATTCGATGGCGGAGAACGTGGCCCAGGGATGCTGCATTTTCTTCGGGGTCATATCTGGTCGAGTTACGATCTTCCCGAAGCTGAGGAACTTCACCTGCTTGTCCAAATTCTCGTGACAGTTTTTTAGCCACTGCGTGAACTGCGTCTGTATGTGAGTTCTTTGTTCCTGTGGAAGGTTTCACCACTTTATCTCAAAGAAGCTGCACCAAGAGATCTTTGACCACAAACTCATTGTCTTTCCGATAGAAAAAGAAAATATGTGTGTATGATCACCTGTCCGTTAACAACCCGCGTGAAGATAGTTTCCCTGCCCTTCACTTTCTGCTCCAGGTCCATGAAGGTGAGCTTGTTCGTCGTGACCTGGAATTTGTCGTCAGTGAAGAGCACTCCTGAAAAGCGACCGTAACAATCTTCGGGCACCTTTGCTCCTTTGGCTCCTTTCCACGCACACCAGTCAAACCTGCAACAACGAGACATGACAAAAACCAGTAAACATATACACAAAGCAGCGAGGGGCAGCAGTGGGAGAAACTGATCTAAATCAGCACAAAACCACAAGGTTCAGCTCATGGGTTGAGGAGGTTTTCTTTAATTAATAGTGGAACAATTCAGTTTGGAGATTATGAGGCCACGAGAGATAAAGATTCCGCATCCCTGTACCAAGATGCATGGTAATGCATCCAGTAGTTTTTGCGTAATCCTGCATTTCCTGCCGGGAAAATCCATGTTGTACAACAATTCTTTCACAGTTAAAAGGGTTAAAAAAAAGTAATGAAAGACAATAATGAAAGTATTTACTCCTGTACTGTGGTGTAGGGTATGAGGCGTCCATTCCAGAAACACTCAAAGATCGGCCTCTTGCCTCTTGCCTTCATCTCATCTTCTTCATCGCGAGGTGCTGAAGAAACAGAGGATAAAATCTACAATTTGATCCAAAGCTGTCATACATCAAAGTATGTTGACTATTTAACAACGTTTTAATACCTTCCGCCACCTCCGGGCCTTCTGGGTATGTCTCCTTGTCGTAAAGGAAGGGATGATAGCGAATGATTCCCTCCACTCTGCCGGTGTCGACTCCAGTGGCGGCCTTAAACTCAAACGTGTCTGCAGCCGCTTTTATGTACAGAGTCTGCATGTCGTCATCGATTTCCCGGAGATTCACCACATGGGGTAATTTGAGTGGCTTTTCACGCAAGGTGACCTGATTCAAAGACAACAGGCGAATGGTAAGAATTCCCCTAAACAGGCTGTTTAAACTGTTTAAGACCAACAGCCTTACCTGAATGTCAATTTTGGAATGATCGGAGTTTGTGAAGCTGCTGCTTGGGTCATTTCCATTGACTCCATGTATGTAATAGTGATACGTGTGACTGAAACAAAGGAAAAAACGTTTTAACATGAAATAATGAAAATCAGAGAAGTTGGGGCTTGTAAAGACTTTGGATTATCGTTGTGGAGGATGTGGGTGAAATAACTCACGCTAGCTGTCTGGTCAACACCTTGAAATGTTGTTTCAGAAAGGTTATATGCTCCGGCCTGATCCCCGTGATGACCACGGCTGTGAAGCTTTCCTTCCCCGGTTCCTCAGCGATTAAGGAATGGAGGAATCGCTCGTCGTCTTTAATCACGTGTGACGGGTCGCCGGGCTGCAGGAGGAGGACGAAGCGTCACAGATGTTACCACAGAGAAATGCAAGTCATGATCATCTTCATTTTCAATCAAAGTACGAAACGCTTACAAAAATTTAAAATAAAGAATGTTTACCTTCCTGTTTTTGATGACGCTTTTGTAAATATCTTCCTTGTTCTGTTCTTTTCTCTTAAAATCTTCTTTTGACAAAATCAGCTCATGGACATCTGGGCAGCCGACTGGTTTGGTGATCATCTGGTGAAAGACAGGAAGAACGCAACACATAAATCCTGCTGCAAAGCCCACGTGCTTTTCTTTTGTTACTAGCTTTACAAATGTAGTAATGCTGCATTCTTAACTTTTATCACGAAAGACTTACCCTGACCGAGTCTCCGATGTAGAAAATTGCCTGTTTTCCTCCAACTCCAAAGTAGGATATATCACTGTTGAGACTCCGAGGGGCGGGATCAGGCCGAACGTACTTTTCACTCGCCCTGTTGAATTTAGAGCATCTGTACACTGCCCATTCTTTGAGCTTCTGTGAGGTCATCCCACATCCGTTATCTAAGGCAATGATGGCGGCTTTCCCCAGACTTTCATCAAAAAGCTGGAAAATAAAGAAAAGATATCATTTTGCCGATATAATTGTCTGCCTCCGAGATTTCATTCAACTGTATGAATGACATTAAAATAAAAAAAGTTAAAGGAGACATACTATGCTCATATTAAAATCTTCTTAACACATAATTAAAAATTTGTGTTAAGAGAGTATAGAGGGACATTGTTTATCACGCCCCAAACCAATCAAAAGCTGCCACGCCATCAAACCCAGCACCTGGGTGGTTATTTAAGTCCCGCCCCTCAGCCAATGAGAAGTGGGCATGTCGTGTTGACATTCACAAAAAGACCAATAGAACTTACTCGCGGACTGTTTGTGTAGCGCTTTGGTTCACTGATTTCCACTGTTCACACAATGGAAATCACTGTTACAATAACAGGCTGCGTTGCCACCACGCCCTCAGCGCTGTGTTACTCACCTTTCCACCCAGACAGGTTCTAGGTTCTGACAAGGACAGAAGAAGTGAAAAAGCACCATATGTCTCCTTTAAGATAAAAAGTTACGTGCAACTCCACAACCAACCATTCGTATCTCTATTGTCTTCATTTCTGTGTTTTTCGATGTGGCCCACAGAGAGTTGTCGATCAGCTCAGCAAGTGTGTACGCTAGAAAAATGAACAGAGGAATCAAGTGAGGAAAGATACAGTGCAGCTTAAGCTCTCTGTCAATCTCCAGCATGCTTACTAGAACAGGTAAGTGCTTACATAAGGACGTCTGGCCCTCACTATCGTAGTACTCATAAAGGCCGCCCTCGATCAACGTGTCATAATGTGGTACAAACGTGATTTGCTCCTCCATCGCCGCGGGGAGATCTTGGTCCAGCTTATGAAGCAAGTAGAGGGTACAGCCAGCCTGAAGCTCCTCTACAAGGAACATAAATAATCACAGCAAGTTCAGAACAGAGTCCGTCAAACCCGGGTTAACGACGAGGACCAGATTACTAAAGTTTAAAATGTATTTGTTTCATTTTCTCGTCTATAATTTGTGGAAACCCATGAAGGCCGATTTACTCACCAAATTTGTCAGAATCCAGAGCCGTTCTATCTGTAGTAGCCACCACAAATATTTCATCTGAACGGATTGGAAATTTCTGTATGAAAAAACAGACAATGTATTGAATGACTTGGTAAAGGGAGATGATAAGAGCAGGGAAATGAGTTGGTTTTACACACATTTAAAAAAAAAAAACCAGATCCTTGTTGGAGACAAAAACCTTAAAATGTCTCACAGACATTTTTAACATGAATCAAAGACGTCTTTACTCAAATTTAAGCTTTTTTCATTTGACACGGCTCCATTGGTTCCTCATACAACCAAATCAGCATTAAGAACGCCATTACAATCTGTGTCTGTGGTGAAGGAAGTGAAGGAAGTGTTCAGGAGTCCTATGATGAAATATTTATTGAAGCTTGGCCAGGGAGAAATTCAGAGTCGATCAATTCAACAACTGTGCGTGATGTCCTCTCATATTCTGAAGTCCTGCGGTCACACCTTACACTTCTACAGATCATGTGTTTTCTAGTTCTGGAGACAGCATTACCTGCCTCCACTGTTTGTGGTGTCTAGGGAGTGAAGCCGCCCTGTTCCGCCCCCAGACCTTGGCGACGGTTCCCGCACTTCCCCAAACACAACAGACAGCAGCACTTAGTCTCAACGCGAGGATTTGTCTATCTATCCATCTATCCATCCATTCATCCCTCTATCCATCTGTCTATCTATCCATATGTCTACCTATTCATTCATCTATCCATCCCTCTGTCTATCTATCTATCTATCTATCCATCCATTCATCCCTCTATCCATATGTCTACCTATTCATTCATCTATCCATCCCTCTGTCTATCTATCTATCTATCTATCTATCCATTCATCCCTCTATCCATCTGTCTATCTATCCATATGTCTACCTATTCATTCCTCTATCCATCCCTCTATCCATCTATCTATCTATCCATCCATTCATCCCTTTATCCAGCTATCTATCTATCTATACATATGTCTACCTATTCATCCCTCTATCCATCTATCTATCTAGTGTAAATAAATAGTTAGGTTTTATAATAACAGCCTGATATTTATGAAAGTGACATTATCTTTCAAACAGCCAGTGAGTAGAGTAAAGTAAAGAACCGTTACTTTGGACAGGTGTCTCAGAAAGTCATGGTAGTTCATCCCGGAGGTTTCCAGCTCCTGGCTGGAGGAGCCCGCGGAGGTTTGGAGGCGACAGTCGCAGACACGGATCCGTCTCTTCGGCCCCGTAACCAAGAACATGTTGGAGTCCATGTGTCGTTAGAAAGTTTCAGCGCGACGCCAACGAAGTTGTGTCTGTGTTTACTAGCCGCAAACTGAAGCATTTGTTGACATTCCCTAGTATACCTCCTTGCTGCGTTCACGTCCGCAAACACACGTAAAAAAACACGTACATTTCCCGAACTCTTAAAATACAGTACAGCTGGGAATTACAAAATAAAACGTTAATATAAATAAACAAACATAAAATCTGACAGAAGTCGTTGGAGAAACGCGTCAACACTCCCAAATTGGATTGTTACTCAAGCCGATAATCAGTTTTACGAAGTTTACGTGAACGCAGCACGCTTTCTACGGAAGTCCGTTAGGGACCAACATCAGAAATCTCTCTTTCCGCAAATACAAGCGAGAGGCTGTTGACTTTCGGTATCGTTTCCGGAGAACTCGAGTCGTGCGGGGACATTTCTGTTGATGTGAAACCGGGACAGTGCAGTTGGAGGTGGGGCAGATTCCAGCTGTAAGAGTCATCCGGGCGTTGTTAGTGGAACCGAGCAGCTTCTCCATGTCCGTGCTGGCGCAGAGCGAACACGGCTGCGTGCTGGATTCACGCGCCCTCATCGACCAGGGGTTCACGCGCTGCCTCCGCTGGAAACACGGTGAACGGACTCACGTGCAGTGTCGCTTTAAGAGCCAGTGGTTCCAGATGTTAAGGAGCCACGAGGCCGCAGCTGTGGATGCGGGACACGTGGAAATGTTGCAGAAAGCAAACAAACCACCGAAGGTAAAATGGCTGATGGTCGTGAACCCACAACATGACTTTACATCAGTCCTGGGAAGTAATCCAGTTAAGAATACATGTGCTTTACTCGGGTAAACCCAGTTCAGGTTACCATGGCAGGAACAGGGCCGGATCTAGGATGCTCAGATTGGGGTGGGGGGGCAATTAGAAATTAGAAAACACTTAGTGTTGAGAGTTTCCCCAAGTTTTAAAGAAGGTGTCACATTAGGAAATTCAACCACATCATGGTATAATAATACCAATTATACCAATTACTTTTGATTGGCAGATTCAATTGGCCCAGAATAAAGTTGACCAATTGGGTGGGAATCTGCCCACTTCTAGATCCGGGCCTGGGCAGGAAAAACCTCCAAAAAGACCCTAAAATGAAAACGACAGTAACAATGATGTTACTGTTATGAGTGCGGATAAGAAATAGTCGAAGGTTTAGAATCAGAATCAGAATCAGAATTCTTTTTAATTGCCAAGTATATTTTCACATACAAGAAATTGACTTGGTGTGGTTGGTGCATCGGACATAAAACAACAATATATACAAGTAGAAAGAACAATAAGTTATTGGGCACGTGCGGTACTGAGGTGCAGTGATTTATAATCATACTGTAGCATTTAGATGATTTGCATATTGCAGTATTATTTTTCATTAAAAAAAATGGATTTATTGCTCTTTTCTTGTTCTTCCCATTCATCTGTGTAAACACATTTTTATTTCCAGAAAAGAAAAAGAAAACACAGCGAACTCAACCAGGGGGAAATTGATTCACAAATCTTCCACGAGAAGGTAGGTCGATTCTCGTTCTGTAAATTTAAGTCCGAGCTGCACGTCTCCTCCCCTGAAATGAATCAGCCACACGAAGAACAACTTTCCTCGAGAAAATCAAACTTTTCAGTTCCAGTTACGTTTCTACGTAAATCTCCAACTGAGCTGTGAGCAGTTGCACTGTGGGTAATGTAGGCAGCCAGGTCCATTGTGCAACAGTTTATAAGGTTCTCAATGTGTTTCAGTTTATTGAATGCAGCATCTGTTTCATGAATGCTGCAATATTGCGCAATATTTGCAATATTGTGCAATATTTGCCCCTAGATGTTGTATAGTAAAAGTATAAAGTAAACCAAATTAATCAAATACTCAAGGCCTGCATATAAGTACAAGACTGAGTTTAATTTCATGCTTTTCAAACACCCCCTGGCAAAATCTTGAAATCTTGATATATATAATATATTCTGTATTTTCAGTTTATCTCACCACCCAAACTGAATCATCTCTGTATTGTGTTCTAATGCAGATCAGGTCTGTCGTCTCCGAAGGAACCAAGTCCTTGCTGGATTCTTCCCGATCCCTGGGTTATCTGAACGGAGCGACGGACACCGTTAAACAGCCACTTCCTGTCCAGGAGTGCAGCCTGGCCGCTCTTTGTGAAATGGCTAAAGAGCTACCTCTGGTGGACGACGAGGAGCAGGAACATGTCCAGTCACTTGTCGCTGAGGGTGGCTGCACGTCACATGTGGACTTGTTCTCTCGGGTGACGGAGAACAGGGCGGACCGGGCCACAGTGGTTACACTGATGGGAGAGGAGTACGTGATACCGCAGCACGCATCCTTCCTGCTGTCTGATTTCACACGAATACAACCGCTAGTCCACTGTGAGTACGACGTCAGAAACAGTTCTGAGAAAAATATGTTTGGCCTGAAAAATAACAAAATGCCTTCCAGCTGAAGTCACTGCATGTTTGTGGTAACATCATTTAAATGAGGGGGAAAAAGCCAGTGTGGCACAAACATGTCCGCCCCTCCCTCAATTCAAGTGTCACTCTGTGATTCCCATCATTCAAGTGAAACCATATTCTGTTGTTCTCTTTATTTAAAAAAAAAAAGCTGCTTGTTTCTCACACAGATGGAAGAAAGTTTGACTTAATCGTCATGGATCCACCGTGGGAAAACAAGTCTGTGAAAAGGAGTCGCAGGTAATTTGGCTGAAGGTGTAAAGCAGAAAGGAAGATAACAAAAAACACCTGATTTATCTCCAGGAATCAAATTCACACGTTAAAACAGCGAAAGAATCAGGCCTGAAAATGATGGAGGAGGAAACAGATAAAGGAGCTGTTACAAAAGTTCAATTCAATACAACAGAATACTACGTTATATTACAGAACATTGAAGCTGTGCCGACATGATATTATATTATCTGTTAGCTTGGTGTGTTAACAAGCCAACATTTGTTTATTAACATTAAGAGCGGCCGAGGTTGATGGGAATGTTTTGCAGACAGTTGCTCAGGAAACAAAGCATCAGGCAAATATTTGAGCTGATGAATGTGCAGCAAATTTCATGGCAATCCATCTGACAATTATAAAATTCCATATATTTGAAAATGACTAATTTCAACAGCAAGAGCAAATGTGAGGGGATCACTAACGTCTCACCTTAGCACCTTGATTATTTGCGAGATTTTTTTCTAATCCACCCAAGATATTGAGCCATTTCACCGAAGTTGTGCACATTTTAATCTGCTGGTGGCTCTAGAGGCAAAGCAGTTAAAGTAGCGTTCATGGCTAAAAACATAGAAAACAGTAAAACTTAACAATCCCAAAAGTTTTTCTTCCCTCTTCATTTCTTTCCTTTATCACCTTGAGATCTGTCAGATTTATCTTTGGAAACACAGAGAGGCACCGAGACCGAACCACTGCTCACTATGGCCTTTAAATTAGTCCAGTAGATCAGTAATTCATTAAATAGAGACTTGTTAAGCGTCATGTTGAAGTGGTGAAGGTTATGATGATTGCGTTTACTATCTTATCTTATGTAATCATTGTTTTTCCCGCTGCAGATACAGCTCTCTCCCCTCATCCCAGCTGAAACGTCTCCCTATCCCTCTACTGGCGTCTACGAACTGTTTGGTGGTCACCTGGGTCACAAACCGGCCCAGCCACCTGCGCTTCGTCCGTGAGGAGCTGTATCCACACTGGGGGTTAGAGGTCGTAGCCCAATGGCTCTGGGTCAAGGTACGGATAGATGAACAGATACAGCTCTCAACCTGTTGGTGGGATTCCAGATGATTTAAAGGGGTCGCTCTTTTCCTTCAGGTGACCACATCTGGACAGTTTGTGTATCCGCTGGATTCACCGCACAAGAAGCCGTATGAAGTGCTGCTTCTGGGCCGATACCGTCCCTCTGCAGATCCCTCCACGAGGTGACTTCCGTGTGTCAGTTTTATTAACATTTATAGTATGATAACCCTTAATGTCTCCTAATCATATTTGTTTGACCACTTTCAGCTCCTCAGAGACGTCAGAGGTTCCTGTAGAAGACTCGCGTTTGATTGTCAGCGTCCCATCAGCTCTCCACTCCCAGAAGCCCTCACTCTCAGGTGCATATCTTCCACTGCATCTACCAGTACAGTTGTGTTTTACTGTGCCACCAGAGGGCAATGCTGCAACATCACTGATTGTTATCTCGCTGTGCAGCTTCAGTGACGAGCTCTAAATCGTACGACAGCCTGCTACCACACATGCAAATCAATGGTTTAAGACAGAGTCAGTCACTCAGGTTTTTAAATTGCACCATCTAGATTTTCTTCCAGTTTAAAATTCAAAATGGTCAAAATTATGAAGGCAATATGCTTTTGTATGAAGAATGAACATACTCAAGTAAAAAGTATTGATTTATCTCATTATATAAGTGGAAATATCAGACGTGCTTTCTGCAGAAAGTTAGAATTTTCTTTTGAGAACCCCACTAGTGGTTGCAGATGTTGTTGGAGAGAGATCACTGCTCAGACACGCAACACAGGATCTCTACTGTATCCATAATAACTGCAGGGCTTGAATCCTCAACCTGTGACAGGTTGGATTTGTCAAAGCTTGAACTCCTGCTGCTCAGATGTGTCCAATTCCTCCTGTTTGCCATTATTGTGGTGTTGTGGCAAGACTAGTGTCCAAAGCGAACTCCGCTACTTGGAATCAACGTAAGACCTTGACGATGAATATGCAGGGACTGTGAACAAGCGAGGCTTGACGTCATTTCCCTCCCTCTCAGGGGAATGCAATTTATTGTGCGGTACGGAGAGCGAAAAACACAGCCAGTGTCGGCCAGTGCCCTTTCAGAAGCGCAGAAAAGCCTTCGCCTAACACTGGTGGCCGGTTATTGTTGAAATGCATTGATTTGCAACATACAGATGCTGTTGTGGAGCTGTGATACCGTAGAGAGTAAGTGGATTAGTAAACAGATGTGTGTGCGGTCTCCATATGGGATTCTTTGCTCAGTGCAAAGCCTCTCAGGTTTCCTCCAAGCAACATTTTTATTTAGGTGCACTCGGCTACACTAGTGATTAAATGTTTATTTGTGTCTGCACTACCAAACGGCTTGAATGAGTAGCATCTATAATTGTGTTTCATCTCCAGCTACAATGCCTCTTCTGTTGTTCTGCGAGAGGCAAGAAAGCTCTGACGGCAGTGGGTGCGGCTCAAATCTGCGAGTGTAGTAGATGATAATTGCACTGAGGCAAATATTAGAAGAGCTTGACCCAGATCTGCCAATAAAAATAAAATATCTAAGATGAAAATGAACACCTAGTTGCCTGAGGGGTGATTTTTCTCTTCTGTTCGCTCCTGCAATCGATTAGAAAACTGCTAGAAATTCCAGAAATCTAATTTAAAAGTCTCTCGACCTCTGAAACATTTAGCTCCCTGAACTCTCTTATCCTCATCTCCAGCTATCGTCCTTTAAAACCGGGCCGCACTTTGTGTTCGAGTCCAGCTCGTTGGGTCTGCTTCGAGCCAGCGGGCAGCCCGGTCGGTGTGACGCCACTGCCCTCGTGCCCGCCGCCTCGAGAAACCCTGACCCACTTCTGTCCCGCTACTGTCACTGACATCCTCGGTTGCCATGGAGAGATAGGGGACACCATTAGTCCGCTACAGACACAACACATCCTTGCCAGATGGTCAAGCTGCAAAAAGAGAGCACGGGGGGTATTGCACTTTGATGCCCCCCCTTCCGCAACTTTAGAAATTGTGAAAAATGGTATTTTAATTAGTGTTTCAATGACTCCATCACACTGCCAGGGTTTGTGGGTTGATTGGGAAATGGACTGCGCCTGTAATCACTGTAATCTGTGCACCAGTATGTTTCATTGGCAGCTGCAGCATTAAGCTTTTTCTCGGTCGACTTTCCCGTTTTGCACTTCACCCCTTGTCTTGAAACCCTGATTCCAATGGTCCGATTGTCTTTTGTTTCCTACACGTGTGAGACAGTGACACTGCAACGTGTCAGATGGTTCAAAATCCCTCCGGCTCTTTTGGGTGTAGGGAGCAGCTTCGCCACCAGGGGTTGCTTGTAGAGCATTTGACTTCCCAATATTGATCTGCATTTTTGGGATCCTCTGAGGAAGAAGTAATTGATTCAGTCCCCTCTTTGTTGTAAATTTGATCCGTGAAATCTTTTAAGCCCAAATTAGGTTAGATATATGCTTATTTTTTTTTTTTTTCAGAAATAACCCAGACTCCCTTGGCCACATGGGGGCAGCAGAACAAGCTTTGAAGTATCATCACCTCATACAGTTGATATAGCAAATTTAAGACCAACATTCTCTCTCCTTCTCTGCTCTCAACCAATCCTCAGGGAAATATCTGACCTTTTATGTGCAAAACGCTCCACCACGTCTGAAGAGGTTGTGTACAGTTGGTTTTCAGTGCTTGTCCATTGAAAACAATTCCAGGCTCGAGTTTAGTGGCGATTCTCAATAGGTTTGACACCACAACTAAGTGTATTCAGATTATAAATTCGTCATTTCATTCATGGTTAATATAAAAATATTGATTAGAGCAGCTTTTAAGAGTAATTGCACCAAGTAACTGAACTTTGACTTGAATCTCCCCAGACATAGGACAACAAAGAGGTCAGCACATTGCTTTTCATTCATGATTCAAGCTTTGTCTGCATTTGAATTTTTTAATAAGCTTTCCATTGATATAGAGAAAATATAAATAGAAACAAGACCCAAACTTAAAAACATTTTTATGTTCATTTAGAAGTGTGTGAAGATTAACATGGGACCAAGAATTAAATCCTGAGGGACTCCAAATTTGCACTGAGAATCAAAGTCATTTGTGAGTGATAAGGAAAATGAAACTGCAGGTCATGGCATTTTACTTCCATCATTAATGATAATGATTAATGCCGTGGTTGTGTTGCAGATATTTTATTCGAATTTGATATAGAGATGTGCAAATTGGATGAGAAGTATATAAAGGAAAAGTATGATATAAAACCTGAAGTTAATACTGTAATTCTACTGTATTGTATAAACTGTTTTACAACAGTTCTGGATTTCACAATTAAAAGACAACTTAGGACTTGTTATGTTACTCGTCCAGAGAACAGTTGAGTTCACACCCTCCTCTGCCACAAGCCTTCTCTTGGCAGAAGTTTCACTCTGTGTCCCATTTCAGAGTTAAGAGGATAATTAGACCTTTTATTCTCCGTTCAACTTTGAGAGCTGAGTCACCGCTTCGGGACGAATTAGTCGGAGAGCTGCATGTTTGGCCTTTCCATTCGGTGACTCTGTCTCCCTGACATACATCGGATGAGAAAGCTGGAGGCAGGACACCACATTGTGCAGGTTGGATGGGTTTAGGGGACGAGGCTTTTGAGCTCATTAACTCCCTGAGTGTTGGCTGAGTCGAGTGTCAGGGCGGGTTTGAGCATGCACAAGAGCAGGTAGTGTCGCACCGGGGCAGAGGAAGGGAAACGTATCTGTCAGGTGTGCTGCTGGAATATCATCACTTAAAGACTCAAGGTCACTTCCAGTCCAGAGAGAAAAAAACCTATTCAATGGTGTGATGGAGCTGGAGCGTCGCTAGTGCTGTTCTATTACCGAGTAACAAGAAAAGTACTCCGATAAGAAATGGATGCACTGCAGGAATTTTACAGCCCAACTTTCAATTTATTCAAATTTTCAATCGGATGTTTTACCTCTTTTGTCCTGTTCAAGGCTCGATTACCAAGTGGGCAAGAAGGGCAACTCCCCTCTTACCATGGCACCTGAACGCATCAGGGTCACTGCATTGTGCGCATTCTTGCTGAATGCATGTCCTTACTCATAAAAATAAATTGCCACTTTTCTGTCCTCTTGTAAAAAAAACAACCTCATAGGTCCCTTGTGCAGCAGCTTGTTACGACGCATAGTTGTGCTTTATTGTGAGGGAACCTCTAGCAGCTGTAGTAATTATGACAGGAATAAAGGATGAAGTCGGACGATAGTCTTGGTTGTTTCTTTTATCCATAACTGCAACCATAACCACATTTTTATTATTGTAACCATGACAACAAACATGGGTGCTTTAACAAAACCATTAAAAGTGTAATATTGCTTTCGTGGATCTTGTACTTCGAGATCTGCTTTTTTTGTGTTGTTTATGAACAATTTACTGATAAATTCTCTATCAATGTAATTAAGACTTGTCAAATACACAAAGGAACATTTACCCTATCAAGGTGCCTGATAGAAAACAAGCCATACACGCTCACACAGCTCATCCATCCACCCATGATGGAAAATCTGAGTTTCCAATTAACATAAGTTGTGAGGTGGCAGTGCTAACAACCAGATGTAGTTTAGTTGTATATAAATGTAATTTCTACGAGACAAGTTGCCTCTTGCATTTGTATGCAAATAGTCAAAGCAGGGACCCATTCATAAGAACGCTGCTCCCTACTTCGACTAGTGGTTAAAAGAAAGTATTTCATGGATGTGATTATTTCTGCAACATCCATGTAATGTATGTACTTGAGAATCGCTTGAAATAGCTTTTATTGTTACCGGCATATTCACAGGACACAATGCATGGACATACTGAATGTGACACAGAAGATAAAGAGCAGTGCATGCACACATTTTTCATGTGATACAGAAAATACCATTTGAACATGTTTTATGTGTTTTGTGCACCCATTGGTTGATACTTGTCATTTATTGAACTTTACATTTTGTTTTGTGTGTCAGGACGCTACAGTGACTTAATCTACTCATGATCATTAATCTTCCTCGTTTCTTCTTCTTCTCCACAGAGGTGTTGAAGCGGTACGTCGGAGCGGACGCCTCGTGCCTGGAGCTGTTTGCTCGAAGCCTGCAGCCCGGATGGACCAGCTGGGGCAACGAGGTGCTCAAGTTTCAGCACACGAGCTATTTCACTCTGACACCCGCAGACGATCTGGCAGACATTTCTAAAGATGAGGACAAACCCACAGTCACACTGTAGAGCCCAACTCCCCTGGTGAACCCTCTCCTCCTCCTCCCCTCTTCATCCCTGGCCCACCACTGTGGACTAATGACTGATTTTAAACACTTGTCA
The DNA here is from genome assembly GCF_009819705.1 of Hippoglossus hippoglossus. NCBI lineage: Eukaryota > Metazoa > Chordata > Actinopteri > Pleuronectiformes > Pleuronectidae > Hippoglossus > Hippoglossus hippoglossus. Next base: position 14,889,068 of record NC_047170.1, on the reverse strand, counting down.
CATCAGTATTTCTCTGTTTTTAATAAAGTTTCAACACCAAAATGCTTCTATACCAGTTTCCTTTTGATCTGCACTTCTCCTCATGCATGCGGGACCTTTGATTTCTTTTTGGGTTGGGGTACGTTTTTTATGTAGTTAACCACAGGGCTGCCTTTGGAGAGATGAAAGTGCATTTCTATTTTCGCTGTGTTTTGAACCTTACTTCCCAAATTGCAATGAGATAAACAGAGTTTGTTCTCTTTTAATATTTGCCTTTTGAGGAATCTCTGGCACAATATGTGTCTTAAGGATGATCAAAGTATTTTTTATTTTCTTACATTTCATGGTGTTTGAACTGATTCTCAAAATGTTTCCCAGTATTATACAGAATCGCTTAAAGATGTTTTTTTGTTTTTTTCTTGAACAATTCTCTAAAGGACACTTAGTTCAATAGATAATTTGTCCGTGGATTTTCCTTGTTTCCTCTGAAAGATGCCATCTTCTCTGTCAGCAAAGGCCACAGCCAGCCTCCTCCGACAAGGCAGGGCCTCCCTAATGAGTCTGTGGTATCCAGAGGATGGAGCGGAGGTGTGGCAGCGTGTGGGGATGAATAGCGCTGTCTTAAAGGCAGATGAGGATGAGTTACGGCCACTGCAGCACAGTATACATCACAGCTAATGAAGACAGAGTGTGAGTCCAGCAGGATCTTTTACACATTACCCTGTCATGCTCTCTCTCTCTCTCTAAAACACACACAATGCAGCAGCTTCCATTTCTCCTTATCGAGCCTGACGTGAGCTAATGATGAAAACCAGAGAAGTACTTTGTTGAGGAATGTTTCAGTAAAGATTGATCAGAATATTCATTTGATTTCTCCCACCACCTGTGCAACATCAAAAAGTTCATACGAATGAATGATCGAGACTTTTGACTTCATGACGTCAGGTCCCACAGTGGTAAAGGAGAAACAGGAAGTATAATGTTGCCATGGATTCAATTAAGTACAGTAGATGACAGTAACAAGGAAAGACAGACGTCATTTGTCCTTTTAGTGAAATATAAATTAGTATCACTAAAAGGATGCAAAAGGAGCAGCTCATGTTTGCTGTGGTTTCATGGAAGTGCAATCACAATGAAGAAAATAATTCTTATTAAAGTTCTAAAGCATCCTGTAGGTGCATATTAGACGTGGTTAAAGGTTACTCTTAATGTAATTATGACGTACTTTAACTGATACTAAAATGATAATGTGTCATAAGCGAGGTGGAGATGGAGATGTACTCAACTATACAGTCAGGTGGGCTCAGGACTTTATATCAGTGTTTGTGTTCCCACAGATATGAAAAGTTGACTCAGCGAAATGTTCACTCATCTATGAATTACCAGTGGCTTTTCATTGATGCTAATTCATCATCCTTCAAGCCGACTGGTCAAAACTACCAAGCTTCATCTGCAGGGGTGAGTGACCTTTTTAATAGTTTTTTATAAAATGTTGGTGTTTCTACCTTAATTCTAAGTGGTAAGAAGTAAGAGGGAACATTGTCTGCAGAGGAAAACTTCTCTGTTTTGCAGCTCTAAAACTCTGGAGTTGTGTGGACACCCGGCAGATCCACAGCGGAGTTGAAGCGTTTTCAAAAGAATACGTAGATCCGGCAAATGTAGCATCAGACACCTGACTAATAAATCAACTTTGACAAGTAACAACTGGCTAAGTGGCTCTTTCAAATCCATGCCCACCCCTCATTTTGCAGGAGTGCACTAAGATTTCAGTGAGTCACTTCTTCCGAAGTTGCTCCGACACCCTTTGATCAGATCAAACGCTTTGCTAGTCATGCTTAAGTGCGGCAAGGAGGGGTTCTGTGCAGTTCCTCCACTGTGTAAACTATCACAAGAGAATTTCCAATATTGCCCGTGGTAAACCGGCAGACATATTTCCCATGTAATTCTGGGTATGAGAGAGAGTCTGAGAAAAATGTTGCTGTAAATAGTCAGAAGCTTTGTCAACAACTCGGCTCGCAGAGGGGCAAAACAAAGCCTTTGGTTTGGAGACAGCCGTGCAGCAAACTGGCTCTCATCACAGCCAGATCTCCCACAGGACGCGGGGGAGAGAGGGAAGATGACTATTTCCTACGAGGAGCTGAGTCTCCTCATCTGTCTCAATCCCAAGGCCCCGTCGCCGGCGCTGCCTTCGCTCGGCACACACTCTCAACTTCTCAAAAAGTGGGAACCACAATGAACGAGCAGCAACACATTAGCAGTTTCGTCAGTCAGCATCATCAGAGAGAATGTGAAATCTGAAGTTGAGCGAGCAGACGTAGGAACAACTCCCAAGGTATAAATGTATTACCACAAACTCTTATGTTTATGGCAACAACTTCAGTACGTTGCTTCGATTCTGAAAGAAAGAAAAAACACCCCTAGATATTTTTAACTAAGTGGATTCTTATTTTTTTTCCTTTATAGGAAAATAAAGCGGCCATTAAAAAGATTAAAATACTGATTTCTTCACAATTTCTTATTGTTTTTTTGGTTTGTCACAGTCACTGGCTTCATGCTCTCTGACTCAGATTCCTTTATTAATCAGCAGAGACCTTAATATTTAATGTAAGTGTTTTTTTAAAACTCAGGTCTTCATACTGGCAATATGGTGAGCTTTGATTTCCTGTCTGATACACATTCACGTTATAATTTCTTCTTCTCAAAGGATTCATTTACCTCTAAATTTGAGATGAGAGGAATCAAAGCAAGCGCTCCGCTGAATATCTTATCCTAAATGTATTTATGAGGATGTAGACTCTGGTAATATAATCTGATTTAACGTAGTGCCATGTATTTTATGAAATGTTTCAAAGTCACCCAAGGGACAAGATATATCTGGCTGCCATTAAATATACAAACGGAGAGAGAAGAGGAAGAGAGACGAGAGTTTTAAGGAGCTAAATTGAGACGCTGCAGCTCCCACATCTCACACTTTCATCCTTTGGTGCTGAACAGCCACATTATCCGGACTTATGTGTAACAGATACACAAGAGGAACATGAACACGGTTTCCAGTTGAAGTGAATGGATGGTTAAGTAGTGGAATAACACTTAGATCAAAGTTTAATTACACTTAACTGGTAATTTAATACAAGTTTTACGATGCCCTTAACACCAATTTACAGACGACAGGTCATTGTGTTTTATCTCGTAGGAGTAGGACGTACTCAATGTGCATGTGAGGTATATTTGAGAATATCTCATCTTATCGTGTACAAAAACGAAGCCAAAATATTTTTGGTGTCTTTTAGCTCATTGTTTTGGTTTTACAACCCTAACCCTTGACTGTTTGGGTCCACTCTCATCGCATTGGATTCCAGTCATGGCGACAGTGCTGCCGACAAACAGGAAGTCCCGCCGCACACCGCTGTCCACCAAAAGCTAACAAGCACACACCACCGCGTCAAGGGGGCCGAGAAACAACCAGACACTAGGTGCTTTTATTTGCTGTCATTAAATCCCCACTGATCCCAGATGCTTCATTCTAATTATTTATTTACATCTCGTGTCATCAGTTTTACTTTGATTTACATTAATTAGTCCTCCCTGTCAACGTGTGGGTTTCGCTTCATGCGGCTGCGCCCCGTCACCTATCCAGAGACGAGCTCGTCAGGTGGAATGGAGACTCCTAATTGGCCACTGGTCTGAATGCGAGCTTTAGCACGTTTGATCTTCTAACTGGCGTCGAGTCCAGGGTGCCACCGTGCATAGAAATACACGTATGCAAACATGCTTAGATCCGTGTCTCTTCCGTGTCAGGCGAACCCAAACCTCTTTCTCTGCCTCTGCTAATTCTGACAGTCGCTCTCCTCATGTTCCCTGCTCGCTCAAAGCTAATAGTTCAAACGTCAAGCCTCCTCACTCTGTTTTACGAGGGGGTATAAAACGCAACTGAAAATATCCCCCCCACCCCCCTGGAAAAATATTAGAGCCTCGTTCAAATTGAGCGTTGTTCTGCCGTCTCAGCCTCTCGCTGGGCCCCCATCACCGTTCAGTCTGTCCATCTGCCTAACGTGGCAGATGGACAGCTCCATCCATATTCATTCACGGGATACCTCGTGTCACTCATGTAAGGATCTGTCTGTCAGCGAGCGGCACGTGTCAGTGTGAGTCCATGAAAAGGTGTCAGAGAGGGTAAGAAACAAAAAAAAAAGAAGGGGTGTTTGAACATCCAGACATGAGCAGCCAGTCCAAAATAGTCACCGACGGAGATAAATTGAGGGATATTAGGAGCTTGGGTGTCAAAATGGCTGACAGGTGGATGGCAGCAGGCAGGAAATCACTCTGTGCTGGATTTACAAATCTTTTGGCTTCGTTGAATAGAGAAAGAGTCATGACAGCTCTGTTTCCATGTGTGTCCCGACTCTGCTTGCTGCTCTTGGTCTGATTAATGCATTTCTACACACACACGACAAGGTGCAGAAGAATATTGGCAAAAGTGAGTAGTAATAGTCAAAAAGTTGTTTTTGTTCTTTCAGTTTTTAGAGCAGGACGATTCCTTTTAAAAGGTAAAACTCTGCCAAACCTCAGTAAAGACTCAAAAGCTACTTCCTCATGTCGGCTTAGCGTCAAATGACACCTCATTATTTCGCTTGGGAAGCTCTTCCTTAATATTGTTTCTGTGTCAGTGACGGGTCATGTTGCATCACAGTGGATATGCATCGCTGCAGGCTGTATTCCACTGTGAGAGAAGTAAACAAAGTCGTGGAAGTTTTCCATTCTGAGGAGGGCGGGGGAATATATCAATGCAAATGAAAAATGTGCCAAAGGCTCCTGTTTAATATAGATTACAGCCAAGAATCCCTGAGTGATGTGGCATCTTGGTGGTTGTTAAGATTATCTTTGATTGATCCATCGTCTGTCAGCGCTGATATAACTTTAAACAGTGACATTGAACTTCTCCAGGTGAGGACTTCAGACAATAGACTTAAAGATATATACGATAGGTTTTGATGTGATGAGTCTGATGTGGTTTTTCTTGCTCTAGAGAAAATGTTGATCATGATATTTTAGATAAGAGCATGTTTAGGGAAGACACGTTATTGTATAGTGAATCTACAAACTGATGCTGTGCAGCTTAATTTTCACTTCTGGCGGAAGTTTCTAAAAATACCAGCTATGTCAGGCAGAATCTTCGTTAAATGTGTGTATGACATGATGCAGAGGACATTTAGAATATTTCCATTTTGTGCTGTTGTGGGCAGCCATTAAAAAAACGTTCAATTTTTCATGAGGCAAGTCAACGCTTATTTGTTTGGTCAGTTTTATACACCGTGACATTTCCCTTGGTTTGCATAAGGCATTTAAAAACACAGTAAAATTGAAATACACTTCCTGATATAATGCAAACTATTGACCACCTGAATAATATTAACGAAATACTTACAACTGGACATATTATCGTTGTAAGGGTAGAATTTATGGCTAAGTTGTATTGGATTGCAATAGATTCTCTGGATGTACCAAATAAAGTGTTTACTGAATATTACAGCAGATATAGGGGTGGGCAGTATGGCCAAAACTTTTATTAAGATAAAAAATAAATGTCATATCAGTCGATATCGATAATATTCATGATAATTAAAATATTTCTTCAAAGTTTACAGACTGATTTTTTTTGCCAAACAGCAAATCATGTCCCAAATACGAGGTAGAATATTAAAACACATTATGGGTACTGTGCTTGCACAAGGCACAGACCATATATCGATATATATGTATATATCGAACTTTTGTTATGTTGCTATTGATGAAAATGCTATAGCGATGATTATTATCGTTCTAAGTCACACTTCTGTACAGACTGTCTACTCCAGATCACCCAGACGCAGGTTAATTCCAGGTGTACCGTGACGTTGAGCGCCATCGGCCCCGCCCACTGTGTTGACATCCTGCAGCCGACCGATGCCCTTACATACCAGCGGAGGAAACGCCAGATGAGACCACACCTGGTTTCTTTCTCCCAGTGGGTTAAAAATAGAGCGGATGTTAGATGAACTGCAGATGAGCGAAGAATTAGTTACAGCCATGCAGTATTAACAGGAAATCAGAGAAATGAGCGTAGCCGTCGCTGTGGAGCCGGAGGAGGAGAGTCGATCCTTGTGGGATGTGGGCTTGTGTTTGTGGCAGGTTGCTGCCGGTAAGAGCCGCCAGCTCTACCGAGTCCTTCAGAGGGTTTTTCCATCAATCACACTCTCAGTGGTTTGTCCACACCTGTCTGAACCCCCACCTCCGCACTGCAACAACCTCTATTTTTCCTTACTTGACCTTTAAGGACACAGGGAAGCAGGGACAGGATAAATGGCATAAAGGTAATTTTTTCACAAAGATGAAAGACTTTGCTTATACCTGATTTAAGATGTAATCAGCCATTTGGAAATAAACAGTGTCATGATTCTGCCCTCTGAACTTTAGTGAACTATTGAAATACTGTTGTATGGACTTTTTAGATTATGGATATTTACTGGACATTTAGTTTGTGTGTTCAACTTTGTCTTTGTCAGTTCGTCTGTATAAGTGACTCATGCTCGTGTTTTAGTTTTCATTTCTCTGACAGTGAGAGGAACTAAACCCAACAATTGTTTGTTTCAGTGCTTTATTTGATTGCATAAACTCATACAGTACATGTTTCTGTTACATTTGAAGAAATTTAACATTCATTAATGTTTTTCTGCAATTACCAAACAAACTTTTGAGTTTACGTTAACTTAAATCACTATATCTGCGAACATTTCTGTCATTTCTGCCACAAAAAAACAACAAACATGATTCATTTTCAAACCAGTTTTGTTATTGGTGAAAACATTTAATCTTATATTACTTTAAAAATGGTCATATTTAAATCTAACTTCTATATTTACTGAGCCTCGATATCATATCCGCTTTTATTCCGTTGAATGTCATCGA